>NC_134037.1:43840997-44173084 GCF_965140245.1 Athene noctua | reverse complement strand
GCTTTACAAGTAATTATTTGTAAACTCTGATTGCCTTGGCAAAAGCAAGTCCGTTAGTTTCTCAGGAAGCAGTACGAATGTAGAGATTACCTTGCTGAAATCCCGAACATGAGTTAATTTGTGTATCAGGTATGCTAATTTATACTATTTTATAAGGATATGAACAGAATATCCATAACTGGATCCATAATGGATCCATGATAACAAACCGTGTAACTAAGAAGGTAAAATAGCCAGAAATTTGCAGATACATCTCTAAACCCTGAAAATGTGCTTGTGTGTCCAACTGCAAGACACCACTTAAATGATCTCTTACATATGCAATCCTGAAATTTAAACTGAAAGTTTTAATTCTGGCTACATGAGTTTATAAAGAAAGTTGTCCCACTCTACTTGGTGCTTGTCAGGCCACACCTGTAATACTGTGTCGAGTTTTGGTCCCTGCTATACAATAAAGATGTGAACAGGCTGGAGAGGGTCCAGAGAAGGTCCACAAAGATGATCAAAGGGCTGGGCACATGAGGAAAGGCTGAGACAACTGGGTTTGTTCAGCCTTGAGAAGAGAAGGCTTAGGGGAGACCTTATCACCATGTTCTGGTATTTAAAGGGTGTCTTCAAAGAGGATGAAGACTCCTTTTTTACAAGGAGTCACATGGAAAAGATGAGGGGTCATGGGTACAAGTTACTCCTGGGGAGATACTGATTGGACATGAGGAAAATTATTCACAATGAGGACAATCAGCCACTGGAATAATATCCCCAGGAAAGTGGTGGATTCCCCAACATTGAACATTTTAAGATTTGTCTGGACAGGGTGTTGGGCCATCTTGTCTTTCTTGTTTTTGCCAAAAAATGTGGAACAGATGACAATCCTCTTCTATTACTTTTAGTGAAGGAATAGTTTTAAAATTTTTAGGTTTGATATAGAATCCAGTGAAATTATTGGAAATTGTTCTAGTACTTCACTGAGGTGTGAATTATGCCCAACATGGTTACACCCTAGCTCATGTAGCCTGTTGCACTATTCAGCCCTGTAAGAATATTTATTTATCTTTTCCTGATGAAGGCAGGATTTACTAACCACTTATTGAAGGAAGAAATAGATTGTGGCTACGAACTGGAGAAAATGTATTTCATCCTCTTTAATTGGTTCTTATTTGCACACAAGCACATTACTTTAAGACAATTTTGGAAGTTTCTCTTAATGCTGTCCTTGTAATCTCATTTCCAGTGTTGGACACTGTATCAAATAGTTCAGCCTACAGGACCACAATTACCACCTGCAAAACATCGTTACCTTCTCACTGATCTTTTTAGTTAGTATAAAGCAGTCCATATCTTGTGAAGAATTAAGCATCTTTTTATGACACATAAATATTTCCTTACCTATATGATATAACTGTAGTTCTGTAACCAGCTGCATAATTCTTTCCTTATCAACAAGCCAAAACAAAACAAATAAAGCCCCTATTCTTTCTAAACACTAAACTTTTACTAAAATCTTCCAAATGCCTTTTTCTTTGTATATTCTGTCACTGAGCAAAAGTGATGTATTGACATTATCAGTATACACTATGTATGCTTGTAGAGGCCTATCAGCTCATAAAATAATAGTAAAAAGACATTTCCACTAAGTCAGTTAGCACAGAAACTCTGTATGCCACTCAAAAAGTCTGTATTTCCTGTTGTATACACTTCTATCCAAGAGATTATCATGGTAAAACCATGAATCTTCAGAACTTTTGACACTTGTACACATGAATATTTTTACACATCAGAGCGTAGAGTCAGTTGTTAAATTCCTAAGTGTTTGTAATATTCAGGTTTTGGTAAAATGACAGCTTTAATTACTTCCAGGCACTTCTATACTTTCAATCATTTCCATACTCCTAGAGGTAGTATTTTAAAAATATATCTGCAGCTAACAAAGTTGTTTGGAATTATCACTGATATCAAAAATAGTTAGAACAATGCTTTCAGCACTCTAGACTCAGAAGCTTCAGATTCAAGATATATCCAATTTCTGTGTTGTTTATTTAGCTGGTTGGTTTTTGTTGTGGTTGTTGGTGTGGTTTTTTGTTGTTTTTTTTTTCCTTTTGTTTTTAACTGAAAGTGAATCCAATGAATATTATAAATTTTTCTATTTTGGGAAGTCAAAGATTCTGAATAGTGACATTGTCAAGAGTAGTTACTTAATTTTCTGGTACTCAAATTCTCATCTAAGTATTGCTACTTTTTGTATATTCTTAGTTTTAAAATGGAATATTAGTATAGAATAAACTGTATCTTTTTTGGAGTGGGTTTTATAGCATAGATTTCTTAAATTTTATAAAGAAGGAAGTATGGCTAGATTTTGGAAAGTGACATGTTACTCATAATAGATTTTCCATTTAAGAGTGTCTGCTAGTACTAACCTTTTAATGAGAACAGACAGTCTCTTAACTGTATATTTTCCTGAAGAATAGTTTGGCTTTTGCCCTCAACACCTATGTGATCATTCTATTTTAATATACACTATACGTGAAATGTGAGATAGTTCTTATTGCATTTGTGGTCTTTTCTGATGTTTCTTCATGCACTTTCAGCGTTGTTTCAGTATGTTTTACACTTTCCATAGCACTTCCTTCCATAAAAGTGATGATGGGTACGAATGGGAAAGGGATAATGAAGCTGTAACACCTGGCAGAATATGATTTATGCTGCTGTAATTCATAATTTGTGTGTTGTTAATGTGTATGCATGCCATCAGACTGCTAAGGTTGAATTACTGAAATGTAGATCACACATTTGTGTGTTATCAGCATTAGAAGTGGCTTTGCATAACAATAGTCTAAATAAAAAATAAAGTGAAAGTGAATCTAGAGAAATAATTAGTCTAAGTAATTATCATGACTATTCTATTTTTCCTGTCACTGAAAAAAACCCAGAACCTGATAACACACCACAGAAATCAATGAACAGTTTACTGTCAGTATCAATGGACATAAAATTGGACATATTTCATCACTGGGTTTTTAATGAAAAGGGACTATAAGATTTTGTCTTAATTCACTAAAAATAATATGAAATTAGAATAAATATATTTAAACCCCATAAAAGTCTATTTCCTAGTACAAGCTACTTTAATGAATTGTTCAAGACCTACTGCAGGCTTTAGCAGAAATGTCAGCACTGAATACATAATGTCTCTCCCCTCCCTCCTGCCTAGCAGCAGAGTTCAATGGTGCTTCAGAGGAAGCTTATCTACTGAAGTTTTAATAATTCTAATTTACTTTCTGAAGAGAAGGTAAAACTTTAAAGTAGGCCAACTGCCTCTGACAAATTTGTTGCCAGTTGTGAGCTAAATGGGAGAAGAATCAGTCACATTCATCTTTCACACAAGTTCTATATGAACCATGGATGACTGTGGGTAGCTGAGTTTCAAAAGTGGACAATCCTGTTTCTGTCTCATCTGGATGTTGCTTGCTGTAGTGATTGAAAACCAGCAGGGATGCTTTCAAGTCAATTTTATTTGTAGAAAAAGCCAAATTTGGATAACAAATTTGACTCTTGATTTGACTTTTTAAGCACAAATGCGACTTGAAATAGCTTTATATTCCTTGCACTAAAACACAAACACATCTCATAGTTTTGGGGACCTTCCCATTTTTTCCTTCAGCCATTAGTTAGAAATGACATCAGTTCCTCATATCAGAATTTTCTGGTCACATATAAAATTCTGTAACCAAGGAAACTATCAAGCATGTTAGATGAGCTTATCCTAAAGTTCAAAAATCAAAGTATATTCTAAAAATTTAAAAACAAGCAAAGCAATCTAGTACTCATAAAACTATGCTTTTTTAAAAACTTAATTTAATCCAGATGTTTTATTTATTTATTTATTTATTTATTTGGAGCATCCATTGCACAGGTAAAATTCAGTTTAACATCTTACTCTTACACTAGGGGCTCTAGTTTTTGTTACTCTTGACAGCTTTCCTTTTTCTTGTATATTGTGTTAGAAACATAAGTTACCCTTGAGATGGCCCTGTGGCAACACAGACCCAGAAATGCTGTGGATTTGAAAGCCTGTGAAGACACATGTAGATGTTTGTCACATGTTCTTAGGAGTTGTAAGGTGTTCTAGGTACACAAAACTCAATACACAGTAATACACATTATTGCAACTTTTTTTTTTTTTTTTAATGAGAAGTAAATAGGATTATCAAACTTTCAAATCCGTTTTGAACTGGTATATGTATTACTTAAAGAATGTTTTACCAGAAGACTGAGACATGATTATTTGAGTCTGCTCTATCTGGAGTCTTCCCATTGATTGCAATGGGAGTTCAGCTAGGTGCTTATTACCCAACATTTTATTTCATAGAAGAGCATCTGCAATTGGGTCATTTAATCTGTTCTTGCACTAATTTAGGGTTATTTCACAGAATCACAGAATCGTCTAGGTTGGAAAAAAAAACCTTGAAAATCACCTTGCCCAACCATTAACCTAACACTGACAGTTCCCAACTATTACACCATATCCCTTGGCGCTATGTCGACCCAACTCGTAAACACCTCCAGGGATGGGGACTCCACCACCTCCCTGGGCAGCTCATTCCAATGCCTAACAACCCCTTCTGTAAAGAAATGCTTCCTAATATCTAGACTAAACTTTCCCTGGCGCAACTTGAGGCCATTCCGTCTTGTCCTATCACTTGTTACTTGGTTAAAGAGACTCATCCCCAGCTCTCTGCAACCTCCTTTCAGGTAGTTGTAGAGTTGTAGAGGTTTCCCCTCAGCCTCCTCACTTCCAGACTAAACAACCCCAGTTCCCTCAGCCACTCCCTGAAGTAAATGCACTGGCTAGTTTAGTTTAAAATACCACAGAAATTTTTCACCTGTTCTGAAATTCTCCTTAGGACTGTTTTCAAGCTTAACACATTGTATCACATCAGTTTTATCATTTCATTGAATAATTAAAAAAATAAAAAACAAAACCAAAAAAAGCACTCCATCTCCCCTCCAAGTTCCCTGAGATTTGGCTCAGATTCTTTACCTTCTATAGTTAGAATTTATTTATATGTGTTCCCTTATTTAATGGAATAGTAATTGGATTAACAGATCCTAATCACCTTTCTTTCTTCTTTACAAATCAGTATCAGATTGGCTTCTCATAGGTTTTTCTCTTTCATAATTTTCCAAAAATAGCTACCACCACTGTTTACCTTGTCACTGCACTGTGATTTCTCAAACATATCTGCAGGCAAAATTGGCTTGTCTCTTTCTTATTGTGAAAGAATGTGCTCCTAACTGACTGGTAGTGTCATACTTTTCTCCTAAGGAAGCAGTAGTCACAAAAAATGACAGGAAGGATTTATCATTAATGAAATAAAATTAAACAACATAATTGTATATTTCTGATCATTTAAATCCCCATAAATGTTACAATTTGATTTTAAAACTAAGGCAAATTTATTCAGTAAATCACTTACAAGAAAAGGCAAAATTTGGCTGAACGTAGATTTTTCAGATTCCAGGCTCATGGCTGTAGTATCCTTTAGGAGGACACGTCCAAAAAAATACTTCCTAAGTCATTAAATCATATGTAACTCTAGGCTATCAAATTTTTCAGGCTGTATCTTGAACATAAATGTGAAAAATTTTCCACTGCTTTTTCTAATTTCCTAATAAATCCACTGTTTAAAAGTCCTTTAGAATCTGTACCCTCAGGGTCTCTTTAGCAATGTCATCCTTAAATAAAGGATTTTTTCCTGCTTCTCCTTCACAGCCACATTTTAAAACTGTATCCCGTGTTGCTGAAAGCAATGGGGATGTCAGTACTGATTTCAAAGATGCAGAATGCTTGCACTACACTCGATCCTCAATAGATAAGACAACATTTTTAAAATAGTAAAATCATGCTCAAATGTTCAAGAGAATTCACAAAGAGGACAAAACACATTCTTAATTCATTGGCAAGAAACAGATTCTTTGTAAAGTGGGAACATGCATTAAAGCACTTTTTTTTTTTTTTTCCCCCTAAGGAAATATTTGTTTTCCAAACTGATAAGTAATATACTAGCAGAGGCCATGAGAATTCCTTTTATTTCAAGTTGGAGAGGTAATAATCTGTAATAAGTCAGAGAACATTTTAAACCATGAAAACCTGGTGAATGACACTTTGGATGCAGGCAGCCTATCAAGAGAACCCAACAGGGTGCACATTCATATTTCATTCTATTTTATGTGTGTAGGTAAGGGGGAAATTCATCTCGCAAAACTTAAATTGTTTAAATGCTAGAAATCAATTTAAAGATGTTTATCTGGGTTTTCTCCACAGTAAAAAATTATGCATCTCTAAAACGTGATATATGCCAGCTCAGATTAATTGCATATGTCTATCTTCCTCTGTTGAGAATATATGGTGGCTTGATGACAAAGCCAAATGATGGCTAACATTAGATTAAATTAATTTTACCTCAAGCTTAACATCTCATAGACAACCTTCTCAGCCTTCAGTCCTACAGATGAAAATAGTAGATGAATTGAATGTGTATGAGGAGAAAACCTGTGTGATGACCCAATCCTGCATCTGGAAGGTGCTAAGGGGCCTTCATGGCTCAAGGGTTGGTTCCAATGTCTCAGAATTTTAGAATATTCAGATTAAATGAAAACTTCACAAAAACATTGTAAATTTGATTCTAGAGCTCAGTTCAAAGCACCTGATTTTAGGTACATCTTTCAGATTATATTTAAAGATTCAGACAAAGATGTAATCTGGTACTGTAGAGTGTAGATAGTTAAAACTACCTAAAATTTATATAGTTTAAATGCTAAGCCGATAATTTTGTTTTTTTATTTTAAACTCAGTTTGAATTAAATTATTTTCTTCCTTGACCTAAACATTTAATTGTTATTGATACAGATGATGAGATTTGTGATGTCTTTGGGGCTATATCAATTAATGGTCACATTAGTCACATATTAGTCACATAGACACATATTAGTCACATAGACACACACAATAGTCACATCACAAAGTCCTGACCAGGCATTAGGAACAGAGTTTTCATTATGAAAAGAATCAAGCATTGAAACAAGTTGCCCAGAGAAGCTGGTGAAATCCTTGGAAGCTTTCAGGATCCTACTAGATAAAGACCTGAGTAACCTGGTCTGAATGCAGTGTCATTCCTCCTGCAAGCAGGAATGTGGATTAGGTGATCTCCTGAGATTTCTACCAACCTGAATGAATCTTTGATACTATGTTTTCCCCTCTGAATGCAGAGATTCTTGACATGCTGAGTAGCTTCACAAACTTCATCAACTGTCCCGATGCAGTGTGGAGGGAGGTTTTGATATGATCCCAAGAGCCAGATTAAGACACAAATCAGGTCAAATGCTGTACAACCTTTTAAACTTTGTTCGTATAATATGAGGTAATAGCAAAAGGACAGAGAGAAGCAGAAAAGGTCAGAACAACTAACCAAACAAACGGAACAGATGCAGCAAGATCAGTTACAACCACCACGAATTCAGAAGCATCCCACTGGTTCTTGTCTCAGTTGAAGGAGATGGGAACTACCCAAGAGAAGAGTATACAGTCCTTTTATTGTCCCAGTCCCCATGATTTCCTTGAACAGTTTGCCCATTTCCACAGAGCTCATTATCATACTCACCGCTCCGCGTTCCTCCATGTGCACATGCCCAGGTCTTTACAGTGGTTGTACCGGGGGTGAGCTGACCGGTGATGCCTTCAGTCTCCGCATGTCTTCCTCATCCCAATTTCCTCTTCACCCAGCCTTGCGTGCATTTGATTGGCATTATGAAAGATGTAGTTGCTTGAGCTTTGGGCAGATACTGTTGTTTCTTCAGGGATATATCTTCTTCAGAGCATATTTCTTCACGGCAACAGGATGTTGAGGCCAAGTTCAGGAAGTAGTCGTGGTGCAACAGCAATGCCAAAACAGACAACTGACACAGTCTGACACAGTCTCTTACACCACCCCGTGGCTCAGGAAGTGGTCATGTTGAAACAACAGTGATGAGACAAATAACTGACACAGTCTCTTACACCAACCCAACCCAACTCAGCGTGACCACTGTGGAGGCAGGTCCTGGATCTGCTTTGTGCCAGAAGGAAGGTAGTGTCACATGGGTTAAGGAGAGGTAGAAGAATGTTACAAAATGGAGCAGTAAGAAAGACCCCTCCTTATCCTCTAAGTTGCCCTCTAAGATACCCTTGCAGACCAGGTATGAGTCCCTGGATACGGTAGATGAAGTGCGTAATCGTAAAGAGGAGGAACCTGAGCAAGTAGTCTTGTCAAAATCACAGAGATCAACTCTTAGCAACAAAACCTGCATTAAGACCAGCACTGAGAAGAAACAATGGTCAGTTTTGACCATTGATGATTCCCTCCCATGTGGAACAGAAGCATCCATTTGCAGACTGGACCCTCTTTTCAGGGATTTTTTTCTGCTTCCCTGGGATGTGAATTAGGGACACCACCACAAGACTGAAGAAACTTGTTCAACCTTCAGACTACTATCCATTTCTGCTTTTTCATGTGGGTATGAGTGTTGTAACAAAAAGTCTGAGATCAAGCAAAAGAGACTTTAAAGCCCTAGGAAGAATATTAAAAAATTCATGAGCATAGGTAGTGTTTTCCTCGATCCTCTCTGTAAAAATCTGAGGCTTTGGAAGAAACATATGAGCCCAGGATATCCATACCTGGCTCCGGGACTGGTGCCTGTGCCAAAACTTTGGGGTTTTAAACCATTGAAGAGCCTTTGGGAGACAAGGTATGCTGGGGCCTGATGTGATCCACTTGTCCCAATGGGAAAAATGGGGTATTTGGGCCTAAGATGTCCGGGCTGATTGAGAGAGCTTTAAACTAGAATCAGTGGGGAAAGGGGATACCAATAGGATTGCAGTAGGTGAGTCAAGGGTTAGCATAGCATCACCTGGGTGTGGCAAAGCTAGTGGGAACATTTACACTGCTCCTGGGAGCATGGAGAGGTCAGAAGCATATCTAGAATGCTTGTACACCAGCACACATGGTATGAGAAACAAACAGGATGAACTGAAAGAGTTGGTCAGCTGCCAGAGCTATGATATCATTGATATTACTGTGACTTGATGGAAGGAGTCCCACAGTTGGAGTGCTGGGATGGAGGGCTACAGGCGGTTCATAATGGATAGGCAGGACAGGTGAGGTGGAGGTGTCGCAATATAGATAAGGGAAGGATTTGATTTACATCCCTTACAGTTAGTGATTATGTGGTTGAGAGTCTCTGCGTGAAGATTAGGGATCTGGAAAAGAAAGGAGATATTGTAGTGGGAGTTTACTAGTTTACTAGTTGCCTAGCCAGGATATAAGCACTGATGAGTTATTCTATAGGCAATTAGGAGAACTTTCTGGATCAGTAGCCCTTGTCCTTATGGGAGATTTCAACTTCCCAGACATCAGAAGGAAATATCATACTGCTGAGATGAGCCGGTCCTGGAAATTTCTGAAGTTTGTAGATGATAACTTCTTGTCACAGGTACTCAGTGAGCCAGCTAGGAAAGATGTCCTCCTAGACTTGCTATCTGTGCATAGAAAAGGACTCGTTGGGGATGTGAAGGTAGGTAGGTGTCTTGGCCACAGTGATTGAGTTTAAAATTTTCAGTGTAATGAGAAAAAGGACAGCAGAGTTACTTACCCTGCACTTCAGGAGAGTAAACTTTAAGCTATTCAGGGAACTATTTAGCAGAGTAGCCTGGGAATCTGCTTTTGAGAGCTTAGGAGTCCATGAATGCTGGCCAGTTGTTAAGAAGAACCTTTTAGAAACACAGGATCAGGGAATTCCACTGTGTCATAAGTCGCACAAGGGAGGCAAAAGACTAGCTTGCCTGAACAGGAAACTCTTCAAGAGGAAAAATAAATTGTATGATCTGTGGAAGTGAGGTCAGGATTCACAGAAGGAGTACAGAGCCAGAGTTCGTATATGCAGGGAGAAGACATGAAAAGCCAAAGCTCAATTAGAGTTGAAACTGGCCAGTGTTGTTTCAGATAACAAGAAAAGCTTTTTAAAGTACGTTAATAGCAAGAGGAGGTCTAAAGAAAACATGAACTGAAACTTGTTGAAAATGGTCATCTAATAGTGATGAAGAAAAAGCAGTGTCATTCAGTGTGTTTTTTGCCTCAGTCTGTAGTAATATTGGTAGACCTTGGACTGCCTGGTCCCCTGAGTCAGAGGACCACAAGTGTGGGAACAGTGACTTTCCATTTGTGGACACTGAAATTGTAAGGGACCAGCTGTATCAGCTGAATGTTCCCAAGTTCATGGGGCCTGATGGGATTCATCCCGGAGTACTGAAGGAGCTAGTGAATGTTACGGCAGGACCCCTCTGGATCATCTATCAAAGGTCTGGGGAGTCTGGGGAGGCCCCTGCTGACTGGAAACTGGCCAATGTTATTCTAATGCACAAAAAGAGCATAGGGGAAGACCCAGATTGCTATAGACCTGTTAGTCCAACCTCGGTTTCTGGAAAATTTATGGAGAAGATTATACTGGGTACTATTGAAAGGATTTTAAAGAATAATGCAATCATCAGGCACAGTCAGCATGGGTTCAGAAAGGGAAAGTCCTGTTTAACTAATTTGATATTCTTCTGTTATAATGTCACCTGCCTAGTGGATGAAAGGAATGTGGTGGATGTGATTTTTCTGGATTTTAGTAAGGCTTTTGATACGGTCCCTCACAGCATCCATCTGGACAAGTTGTCCAACAGTGGGATGACAGGATTCATGGTGTGCTGGATGAAGAACTGCCTGAAGGGCAGAGCTCAAAGGGTGGTAGTGAATGAGGTTACTGGTGACTGGTGGTGTTCCTCAGGGTTCAACTCTAGGACCAGTTCTGTTCAATATATTTATCAAAGATCTGGATACAGAAGTTGAATGTACATTTAGGAAGTTTGCTGATGATACTGAACTGGGAGGTGCTCTTGACTGTCCTGAGGGATAAAAGGCCTTGCAGAGTGATCTAGATAGATTGGAACACTGGGCAATGACTAATGAGATGAAATTTAACAAGTTCAAATGCTGGATTCTGCACCTAGGACGGAGAAACACTGGGCATAAGTATAAACTGGGAGAGCAGTGGCCAGAGAGCAGCCCTGCAGAAAGGGATCTGGGGGTGCTGGTTGACAGCAGGCTCAGTAGGAGTCAGCAGCGTGCCCTGGCAGCCAAGAGATCAAACTGCACCCTGGGGTTCATTAAACACAGTACAACCAGCCAGTCAGAAGAGGTGATTACCCCACTGTATTCAGCGTTGCTATGGCCTCACCTTGAATACTGTGTAAAGTTCTGGGCCCCACAATTTAACGATGTGAAAGTCTTTGGATGCATCCAGAGGAGGGCAACAAAGCTGATAACAGGCTGTTGTGGTTTGAACTCAGCCAGTAGCCAGTCACCACATGGCCAGTTATTTACTCCCCCCTCCCTTCCCCAGTGAAATAGGGGAGGGACAAAAGAAGAAATTCATGGGTTGAATAAATAAAAAAAAATTACTAGTATTAACAAAACCAACAGTAACAATAGTAAGTCCAAAACAGGCAAAATGCAGCAGTGGCTCACCAAGCACAGTGACAGGTACGCAGCCCACCTTTCCCCAGCAGCGATCCAGCCACACCAGAGAATCCCGCCACGAGAGAGCACACATCTGTCTATATACTGAGCATGATGTCACATGATAATGAACTACTCCAGTGGTCGATCCAGACACAGCCTTCTAGCTGTGCTCCCTCTCAGCCCAAGGAAAGTTAACTCTATCCTGGCCAAATCCAGGACACAGGACTGGAAGGAATGTCTTATGAGGAGCAACTGAGGACTGCGGGACTGTCTAGTTTGAAGAAAAGGAGGCTGAAATGCAACCTCATTGCTCTCTACAGCTTCCTGAGGACGGGAAGAGGAGAGAGAGGTGCTAAGCTCTTCTATCTGGTATCCAGTGACAGGATGTGTGGGAATGGTTCAAATCTGCACCAGGGAAGGTTTAGACAGGACATTAGGAAGCATTTCTTTACAGAGAGGGTAGTCAAACACTGGAACAGGCTTCGTAGAGAGGTGGTTAATGTCCCAAGACTGTCAGTGTTTAAGATGTATTTGGACAATGCCCTTAAGAATTTGCTTTAGCTTTTGGTCAGCCCTGAAATGGTCAGACAGTTGCACTAGATGATTGTTGTAGGTCCCTTCCAACTGGAATTATTCTATTCTTTCTATTATTCTATTCTAATCTATTCTAACCTATTCTAACCTATTGTGTTCTAACTTCCTGAGAGAGCTGGGAAGATCTGATATGTGCAGAGCATGTAATTGTTAATGACACATGGATCAGTTCTGGAGGAAACTATCAGCTGTGAATTCCAGCCAGAGATAAGGACTTCATTGCATTGTCTGGTGTGGTCTGTGTGTAGTGCCAAAAAGAGATAGAATTTCCCCAGGTGTCTGAGAAATATATGTAAAAAAAAAGAGGATTTAAAATATAGTAATAGGATACAGCAAAACTATTTGGACTAGAATTAAGGCAGGAAATAATGAGATAAGTGAATAAGAAAATAAATGTCTATGGTCAGCGAGCCTGTTACAAATAGATAATTTGACTAGATGTGTATAGAATTTCGCCACACCAAACATAGCCCATGATTTCAGTCACTTGAAATACCATCCCTGAATATTTAAAAATTATATATATAATCAACAATCCAGACAGGATGTTGCAAATTGTTGTAAAATACCTCGTAAGAAAAACATAATCATAATGGGAGATTTCAGTTGCTCATACATAGACTGGGTGAACATTGTGTTATAAAGCATTATATTTTTTTAAGCTTGAATATTTTTTTTTGAGCCATTTGCCTCTAACAAATCAGAGAAATTAAATATTTTGATTTATTATTGAGCGATGAACAATACTTGATCCAAGAAATATTTTAATTGTGATTGAGGTGATTTCCTTCCTTAGGAAGGAATAAAAAAAAAAAAAAAAGTTAATAATTCAATAGAATAGTGTTTTGTTTTTCTTTTAAAACAGAAATTCCATAAAATTGAGGAAAACAGTTAAAAGGTTACTTAAAAAACAGCTAAAAGGATAAAATGTTTTCAGGAGGTATGAAGAATGTCTAAAAAGTTTATTACGGCTTTAGGATTGAAAAAAAGGAAAAAAATGAAGGGACCCAAACACTATTTTCTGCTTAGTATAGCTAACCAGAAGACTGAAGGAAGTGGTAAGTGGTAGAAAAGCTTTCTTCCTAAAGTGGAAGTGTTCTCCCTTTCAATAAAACAGAAAAAAGCATTATTTCTGAGTAGCTAAATATAGACTCATAATAAACCAAGCCAAAAAAAGATTCTAAGGAACAACATGTAACAACCATTATAATAAAATCCTTCTTAAGTGCCCTGGAAGTCAGACAGCTGTTAGAGATGGTGGAGCTCATAATTATCAAGGTGTACAAGGAACATCCAATGATATTAATGCCATAACAGACATTTTTTTGAAATTCAGTTAGAAATTCTTTCTAACTGAACTGAAATTAATGAAAATTAACAAAAACAATTCACCAGGGACAGTATTCACCCAAGAGTTCTAAGGGAATTTGAATCTGACGTTGTTAAATTACTAGTTTCAGTTTATAACCTACTCTTCAAAACAGCTGGAGGAATGGAAGGTGAAAAAGCTACATTAATTTCAGATAAGATATTCTGTATTGAACAAATCAATAGGAATCATATTAAAGAATGGAATTAGAAGATACATGGATAAACAAAAAATATAGAAGAAGCAATGCCTCTTTCAGAAGGAAATAATACATCATAAATTTATTAAAATTATTTAAGATTGTCAGAAGTGACACTAATAAGTTTGATCTGTGTGATGTTGTGTGTTTAGAATTCAAAAAAAGGTATTAATTGAAAAAGTTCACTAAAAATTCTTAAAGAAACTATAATGAGACAGAAGGGAAAATCTCCTAGCTGGTCTTGTAAGTAACTGTTTAAGTAAAATTAAATAGGAAAAATTTTCATTTTTCACTGTGAAAGTGGGATATCAGTGAGGTCCCACAAGCACCTTGTGCTCTTCAGTATATTTGCAAGTGGTCTAGTAAAGGTAATGGATACTGAGGTCACAGAGGTTTCTGATTAAACAATAATGAAATGACTTTGAATAGAATAAGATAAATGTACCTAGAATGAGCAGTTGAAAGACCTTATGATACTAAGAATGGAATTAATCTAATCTAACTTTAGCTGTCTAGAAGTTTGATATCCAGACTAAACTTGGCATTTAAGATTCCGGTACAGTGTGTGGAAAGAGATACATACTTTAGGAAAGTGGTCCATCCATTTCAGCTTACAGAAAGATGAATCATTTTCTTTACTGTTTATAGGGAAATCTTAGAAAATTATCTTAGGCCTGATACTTTATTTTTTCACAGCTGTGAGGGGAAACCCATACAAGTAATCTAGACAATGATATGCCATATAAAATTCAATGCAAATAAATGCTAAATAATGAATAGAGCAATATAAAACTCTATATGTAGTAATGATAGTGTGTATGCATACTAAATTATGCATACTAATTTATTCAGAACATATATTTCAAATTCATACAATGTTCATGGATGGTTCTTTAAAATCAGTACTTAAGTGACCAGGAGGAGTAAAAAATTAAATGGAAAGTAGAAATTATCTGAAAATAAATGCATATTAAAAGCTAGAAACATCACATCACTATGTAAATCAAAATCATATTTGTCTCCAGCACATAATCCCAATTAGCTAGGGAAAAAAAAAAAAAAAAAAAAAAAAGAAAGAAGAAAGAATGGCTCAGATCCTCAGACACAAAAACAGATGGATAACTGCCAACTTCAATGGAGTTGTAATGTTTGAAGAGCCAGATCTGGATGTTCTCACAACCCTCTATAAATTTACTATTTGCTGGTCTGACAGCTCTTACTGTGTAATTCCATTTTACATTTATTTTTTAGTGACAGAATAAAGTCACCTGGCTGTGGACATTGTTTCTGCATGGCACACTATGAGCATATTTTTTGTGAACTGAAAAGTAATGATATGTGTAAGGGACTGTGTCAACTGTTTCGTCTTGGCATTGCTGTTGTGCCATTGCCATCTCCTGACCTGCAGGGTGGTGTAAGACTGTCTGAGTGGTCTGTTTCGACACTGCACCACTGCCTAGACTGGGCCTCAACATCCCGTTGCCATGAAGAAGTATGCCCTGGAGAGGACAAAAATATCCCCCCAAAACCCACAGTGTCTGCCTGCAGCTGGAACAACGATATCTTAAGTAACATCTACCAAGCTGTGCTTGCGCGCAGGGCCGGGGTAAGAAGTCAGGATGAGGAGGATATGCGGAGGCTGAAGGCATCACTGGCTGACCCCCCCACCCAGTACAACCACTGTGAACACCTGGGCATGCACGCACGGAGCAACACAGGGTGGTGAATATTATAATGAGCTCTGTGAAGATGGGCAGACATTGTGGGGACTGGGATGATAGAAGGACTGCGTACTCTTCTCTCGAGGGACTCCCCATCACCTGTACGGAGATCGAACCAATGGGACAGTGCTGGGTTCGTGGTGGTGGTAACAGCTTGCTGCATCTCTTCTGTTTGTTTGCTTGCTTAGCTGTTCTGACCTTTTCTGCTTCCCTCTGTCCTATCACTATTACATCTTTTTACAGGAATAAAGTTTGAAAGGTTGTACAGCTTTTGACCTCATTTGTGTCTTAATCTCGCTCTTGGGATTGTATCAAAATCTCCCTCAACACTGGATCAGGACAATATGTCATTGGCCATTGTTTTTTGCTGTTATTACTAGGCACACACCTCTTCACAGGCTGGCTGACTGGCAAGAGAAATGACCTCATTAGTCTTTGGTTTTTGTCAGGATAATCTTGACAAAATAGAACTACTAGATTGCTGGACTATTGTCACTAATATTTTTGTATTAATCTGGGTTTTTAATCTGTGTTTTTTATCCATTTCTTGTCTGCAATTTTCACTTTGAAGAGCATTCTCCTGCTTATGAGAGTACCCATTCCTTCAAAACAAAAATTTATATTAAATTCTTAATGGCATAAGAATTCTTTCTTTCAAGGAAAGTCTTTTTCATGGCTTTGCTTTTTCTCCCTTATGAGTATTTTCAATCAAATTAAATGCCTGATATGAAGCATACGGAAATTAAGCCCTAAGTCTTCTAGCAAATATAACATAATAATTGGAAAAGTTTTGGTGAAAAATTCGTAGTAGAAATCATGTGAGGTGCAAAGTAACATTGGAAATTGATTACAGATAAAGAACTTACTTTGGTAGTCTAATTTCAAAGAACCAGTGCTCTGCTTTTACAGACATTTTTTTCTCAATATAGTTAACACATCATCTTTTACAGTATCTTTGGCATGGTTAAAGAGTGCAGATACGGTGTATTCCTCAAAAGAAATGTCTGTGTTAAGTGACAGTAGGAATGATTGGTTAGCCATTAAAAAATCTTTTGATTACAAAAGTATATGCTTTGTCTGCTATTTCTAGAATTAAGTACCCTCAAGGGATTTGACTAAAAATGTCAATTGATGTATGACAGATAGCTTGTAAAAACCTTAGCAGTGTTTCATGTTCTATCACTGTTCATTATGTTTAAACACAAACTCTACATAGATATTGCATGACACTCCCCATAGTATTTAAAGACAGTTTCCAAAATGTTAGAGATCAAATAATGTTTCTTCTGGGCAGATACGTATGTTTTGATAATTGTCCTATGATTGAGATGAAAAAGGATAGAAAAGGTAACTAAAACAAGGTTAGAAACTGTGGCAATTGAGGCACTGATTCTCCATGAAGTGCAAAAGGAAAGAACCTTTATTATTACAATAGTACATACTTATGCTATGGTTAAAGCTTTTACTTCATAAGTAGCAAATCAGGAATTAGGCAGCTATCTACCTTTTCTCCTATCAGCATAAAACCCCTCTAACACGCAGTGTGCAGATAAATCAACTTCTTGTTCACACGCTGTTCATGCAGCAGTAACTTTCCACAGCTCAGTGTTGCAGCTGTCAATTGTTTTTCCCTGCCACCTTGGCAGAACTCGGCAGTTTCTTACCTTTCTCCCAAGGCTTGTTTCTCATCAAAGCCTTGCTGCTTCTCAGGGGCTGCACAGAGCGAACAGACTGGTGTCAACTTGCCTGTCTCCCAAATTTTCAGTCATTACAGAATTAATTTTTATGGCCCAAAACAAGATTTTATTGCCTACTTGCATGCAAAAAGTTTAAAGATGTTACTGAGATTCTAGAAGAAGGCAACAGTTATGTAGTATATTCTAGATGCTTAAAAAAACCAATCCTAAACACAAACTATTCTAAAAAAAACACCTTTGCAAGTCTCATAAGAAAGTCTGGTATGATGTTTTGTATTCGTATGATGTCAGAAGAATAAAAACTTTACAAATGTCAACAATAGTAAAAGTAATATTAATAAAATCACAGCCTATACCTATGAATACTTTTCCTATGGAAATCTTTGGCATATATGATATAAACCAAACTTACAGTTGCAACACTGACAGAAATGTCAAAAGTACCGCTCAGTTTTATGTCATGCATTTGTGATGAAAATAAATAACTAAATAAAATGTAAAAAAACCCCTGCATCAGAAGTAGAAGCATAAAAATAGTTGAAAATAAGACATAATATATGGAATGTAACTCAAAATACTGTCTAATTCCCATGCTGTTCAGTTTACTTCTCATTCATCAGCAAGACAAAAATGTCCCATACAGTCCACATGTTCTTATTCACATGTGACAATATTTCCATAGAACAATGTTATTAGCTTGGATGGCCTCTTTCCAGTATGTGTCTGGAAAGTTCAAAGTTCATCAGCTTGTGTCATCTACATCATCATCATCCACCAATCACTCTTCTGCCAGGCAGAGATTGTGCTGAAAGATAAAATTGCTTCAGACTGACATTACAAGAGATGAGTAACAGATAGCAGTAGCAGCTCTTAGGATACTTTATTTCTTCCTGGTAGGGAAATGACCGTTACCAAGCTGATTGCCAGATTGAGAGATAGAAAAAAAGAAGCAATGAGTCTTGCATTTCTCTGATCTATTCTCAAAGGTGACAAAACCTCATAATGAGTATTTTGTTAATATATTTCACCATACATTTACCTTTTTATTTTGGGTTCTTTAAAATATTGGTGAAACGGCTCCATTTGAGAGGAAGGAGGGAGGCAGGAAGGCAGGCGGCAGGCAGGTGGGAAGGAAGGAAGGAAGGAAGGAAGGAAGGAAGGAAGGAAGGAAGGAAGGAAGGAAGGAAGGAAGGAAGGAAGGAAGGAAGGAAGGAAGGAAGGAAGGAAGGAAGGAAGGAAGGAAGGAAGGAAGGAAACACAGATTCTTGCTTTATTTAATTTCTCATTTAAACCAGTTGACTCAATACATTCAATATCCTTTTAGTTACTCAAGTGAAGTAATGTAGAGTTCAGGAAAACTGAATGGATGAATTCTGGCTGTTCATGTCTCCAATACAGAGTAAATTAAGCTAACTAGGAACCTAATTATACTTAAAAGTTTTGCTTCTTTGCATAGTGGGCTACTGATTTTAACACTAATGACTGGATTTCTGAATTTCCTGTCTTCTGAGCTGTTTAGTGTCCAAGAGTTTGAGCTGGTGGGGGCTAGCATGAGTCTGGCATGTCATGGAAATCTTAGAAGCAGTGCATTCACAAGGTAGAGGTGCTTTGCACACTTATTTAACACACATTAAAGTTGTAGTGCTCATGCAGGTCAGCTTCACAATCCAGGTACTATAGCCTTATCAAATTTAAGATAGAATTCTAGACATCTTGGTCTCCTTGTGTATGTGAAAAAGAGATGCTCTGCACATTTGAAGAGTCTGTTATATGGAATAAATATAAGTCCAAATTGTTACTCAGGAAAGCATATCTTACCTTAAAAAATGTTAATTTATAGTCCATGCATTATAGAATCAGAAAGGACAGTTAAAAATCATCTAGTTGGATTGGATAGACATTTGGATAGAATTGGGATGAAGTAATTCCTGTAAAAATTGTTCTTTATCACTAGAAAAAAAAATCAGAACAAACCAACATTGATTTAAGAATTTTTGGTCATTTAGAATCCAGCAAAACTAATTCATAAATTATTGTAATAGGTAGAAAGTGTCGATATACTTTTAATATAAACTTTATTCAGGTTCTGTTCCAGGTACAGTCTTGTTTACTAGACTGAACAGCTCTTTATTATCACATTTCTGTTTCCCCATGGCTCTTCAATATCTTCTGTGAATCTTGAATCTCAGAATGAACACGATATTCATGTAACGATTCTTTCACTGCCAAAACTAGGATAATATAAACTCCTTATTCTTACATAGTCTACTTTTTGTCTACCCTAAGGGTGTCTATCTAAGGGTAACATTAGCTTTTTAGTCACAATGAGGCACTGAGGTCATTTCCAAATGATTGTCCCCCATGGCTAAATGATATTATATGAAATCATATAATTTTTTATTAAATGACATTACAGAGCTGGAATCTGACCCATTCTGAGTAAGCGTAGCAGATTTTTACCTCCAAGTAAAATTTTAGAAATCAAGCAAATTGACTTCATAAATTGTTCCACAGAGTGAAATCTGACATCTTAAGGTCAGTCTCTGGCAATCAGAACTTGAGGATACAGAGGCAATTTAGTATTCATGTTTTATATTACGCTTAGAAAACACATTTCCTTTTACAGACAGATAAAGCCCTATAAATCTCAGAGACTGTGTTTTCACTAAAAAAATCAAAGTCCTTAAGGAACTGTTGACAAGAAACAAAACCCAACAAAAACAAATGAATAACACTAAAAAGATTAAAATAATTTATGAATAGCAAAGCAGAACAGCTCCAAATGGTGGGAAATACAATTCTCTTTTATGTAAAAGGGCACAGCGTAATTGAAGTATATAATATTTTCAACAGCTGTGTCAAATGGTCCACAAACAATTCTGTCCTCACTTATTTTGTTTCAGTTCCTTTTCCACCTTTAGTTAAGCAAAGATCACAGAGATCTGTAGTATGCCAAATCTGAGGGGGAAAAACAAACAAACCAACCTGGCACAAAAATTGGAAAGAGAGTGTGAAATGAAAGAAAACTGTAGTTTATATGCATCATATTTTTCTTCTGCAATTTACATAGCTGCTATTTAATACCATGAATTTGGGAAATACCTTATTTAAGGAAAGTAGCAGTCAAGAAGGTGGTGGGGTTTTTTTGTGGGTTTTGGGTGGTGTTTTGTTTTTTTTGTTTTTTTTTTTTTTTTTCCTGAGGTATCTAATGTACTCGTGTCCTGGATTTTGGCCTCTTTTCTTGATATGGGAGGGAGCACAGCTGGAGTGCTGGGCCCAGACTGGCCATTGAAATAGTCTATATCATGTGACATTATGCTCGGTATATAAGGAGGTGGGTTTTCTCTTTGGTTGGCATGGTGGGATCTGCCTTCCTTCTGTCAGGATTGCTGCTGGGAGTGGGCTGTGTGTCGGTGGGTCGGTCAGTCAGTCGGTTGTTTGGTTGGTGAGTAGTGAACAATTACATTGTATGTTACTGGTTTCGTCTTCCTACTGTTACTGTTGTTTTGTTACCATCACTAAGCTGTTGTGATTTGTTTGCTGTTTTTTTTTTAAATTCAACCTACGAGATCTTAATTTTGTCTCTCCCCTATTTTAATGGGCAGAGAAAAGTTGAGCAACTGGCTGTGTGGTGATTGGCTACTGGCTGGGTTCAAACCATGACAGTCCTTCTTGATGCCCAACATGGGGCTTGAGGGTTGAGATAACAACATTTCAGGTCATAACGTCTATTGCTTGGCTCCTTAAGATTTTATGACATCATTTGCTGTATGTAGTACCCATGCTGCTGCTCACCACCCACGAGAGTTAGATTAAGATTTTGTTTCTGCTGTACTATGTAACACTGATTTATGGCACAATGAAGTCATCAGTCCTGGGGCTATTTACAATTGTGTCTGAGAATTTTGGGAATTTCAAATATCCTTAGAATGTTGATATTAACACGGTCACCTTACTGCTGGAAGTCAGTGTGTTCCTGCATGTGGTTCCAGATTTGTTCAGGGTTAAGCAAATATTTAAGAGTATCACTTGGAGATTTACCCCATGGCTGGAGAATTACGAGTGGCTGGGGGTGTGGGATAGCATGAGCAAGTACCTAGAACAGCGAGCACTTCCAATGTATTGCAACTTCACTCCTGAACAGGTGCAGAATCCTGAAGAACTAGTAAAATATTTTGAAAAGGTCACCTGGGTAATTCCAGAGAAGCACAGCTCACTGCAACATGCTGAGGCCTAGTCCATGCTTACCGAGTGCTATTAAACACTGTTCAGCACTCTCAAGAAGAGAAAGGCTCTGGATTTGGTAACAAAACAACAGACACTGCATCCACTGCAAAGCCCACAACAGAAGCTGCGGCCACTAGAACCCCAGCGACAAGCTCTGTGGCCACTCTAACTCTGGCAACAGGCATTGCAGCTAATCTGACCCTGATGACAGACAGTGCAGCTGAACCAGAGAGCCGATCCGTGACAGTGTCAGTTGCTCCCGTACATAAGAAGAAATATACAAGAAAATCCCCTCACAGTGTACAGGGTGACAGTGAACCAGAACCATCACCGTAACAGGAGAAGACAGAACCAGTGGTAGCCACCCGACCCTTATCCCTGAGTTACTTGTGAGACATGTAAAAGGATTTCAGCTGCCATCCAGGTGAGCGCTTCATTACCTGGCTGCTCTGATGCTAGCATAGCGGGGCCAGTAGTGTGGAACTAGAGGGCAGGGATGCGAGGCAGCTGGGATCCCTCTCTAGGGAAGGGGGCATTGACAAAGCCATTGGAAAAGGACACAGTATCTCAGTCTCTGGAGGTGACTCCTGTCAAGTATGAGGGAGAGGTATCCTTTCAAGGAAGATGTTACATGTCATCCAAGTAAGTGGACCACTATGGAGAGAGGTATTCAATACTTGAGGGAGCTAGCTGTGTGGGAGATGGTTTAATATGACCCAGATGATGCGCAACTACTCACAGATCCAGATGAAGTCCAATGCACCTGGCCCATGTGGTGACAACTTGTAAGCTGGCATTTTGTTTTACACCATTGTGAGAGAATGAAATATCACGTGACTGTCTCAAAGCTTGCTTGTGTCTGAGCAAACCTCCAAGAGAAGATGCTGTGGCCTGTGAATTCATCTGGGGGATACTGCCCAGAGAAGCAGGAACGTATTTAAGGATGCACTCCATACTTCCTTGCGGTTGCATTCTCCGGACTCTAGATAAGCCTCAGAGGTGTGCTGAGCTGGCCCCATCCTGGAGCCGTTTGTTGCTCCATTGTGTAGGACAGACCCCATGCATGCATTGCTAATGAAGAGGCGAATCTTCCTGCCCTTGAAGTCGGAGGCAACAAAACCTGTTGGATCAGAGAAAAAAAAAAATTAAAGGTGAGCAGATATGCTGATCAGCGGGTACAATGAACTTAAAAAAGCAGCATGCTCTGTGTGCATCTACCATCGAAGCCAGATCCATGTGCACCCACCACTGAAGAACTGAAGACTGAGGACCAATAGGACACTGCTGGATCCATGGTGGTGACTATTCTTGCAGCCCTATCCCGCATCCTTGCTTTATTTCTGCCTTTTCCTTCCATTCTGTCCTATCGCTACCCCTCTTCACTTTCTAATAATAAAAACCTGGTTTGGGTATACGGCATTTGACCTCATTTGTGACTTAATCTCACTCTTGGGATTGTATCGAAACCTCCCCTGACACTGGATCGGGACAACCATCCCTAAATTGCTACTCCTAAGTATACAAATATGATAACATGTATCTTCAGAAATCCTCCTCCCCACTCCCACCCAAGGTATGCAATAAGACCAGAAGTATTATTAAATACCTGCATGCTGAAAGCCATTTGTACTTCTATGAAAATTAACAGGTCTCTGAAGAATGCAGCATGTTCATTCTTGACTACCATCTCTGTCACCTCATATGTTATCTAGCTCTCTCAGCATAAACACTTCTACAGAGTTCTCCCATTAAACTATCTCAGCTTCAGATTCCGAAATTTTTTAAAAATTATGACAAATCATAGAAAGTGCTTGACAGTTATAAATAAAAAGCATTCCAGAAGCCTGCTTTATTAACTCAGACTTTCACATACTTATCTCTTGTACCAATTTTTACTTTAAAAAAGAATTAGAAGAGGTTTGAACTCTCTTCACACAGATTTTACTTGTCTGGTTTGAGCCCAGTTGCAGATCAGAAGAAAACCTCTACATTTGCCGCCAATCAAATATTCCAAATACATGATTTTGAAATGATTATTTCTATCCCCTTGACCCAGGACTTTTATATAAATTTCCTCCTTTTGAAGTAGCTGCTATTCCCAGATATATTTTATTCTTTTACATCTGTTTAAATATCCTTTCTTTCACAATCCTTTTGTTTCTTTCTAATTGCACACATCAGTATGACAACAAGGCCCTAAGTGTGGTACTATAGGGTTCCTAGATTGCATGTGTTGGGATTAGGAGCTAAAATTATGTAGAAGACATTAATCAATTCCCTGTACTGTGGAAGCATTTCACCCATAATGCTCTTGAGTCACATCTACCATTCAACTGAAATTACTGGTCATAGGCCTTCTTCTGCACCTCTGTACACAGAACAAAATCTATTTACTTTGCTCTATGTAAAGGAGTAGGTGAATTTCACCTTATTACAGTATTTACTCAAATGACATTTGATGTAATACTAGAATAATTGTTTGTGCAAGAATACAAAAAGAAGTACAATTCAATGACCATTATCACTGGAGTAATATTCTCCAATTCCCATAAATCTTAGTCCATAATACACCATTATGATAATGATTTTTATACTAACTTGGCTCAAATCACAAACCTAAGTCTCTGCATAATGTTTTCACTCTTGAATTGCTATAGTATACTCAGTTCTTTTGCCTGAGATATATATTCCAAAATACTATTGTTTTCCTACCATCCTTGCTGATCAGCCATTTGTGACAAAAATATTGACATATTAGATATGTTTAGAAGCCAGATCCATTGGCCTATTCCCCTAAAATAAGGTGGGGCAGTGGAATTTACAACTCTAACTCTAGAGTGTGCTGATATTTAGGGCATACAGTAATATCTGAAGTAGATAGTTTTGGTTTATACTCACAGGTTAATGCTGTTTTCACTTATGAGGGTGCAGATGTCAGGAAAAAGCAAACAAATTTTTATGACTGGTTTTGAAGTTGATGACAGTGTTTTTCAATATTGTATTGATAGGAGAGGACCTGCCAACCTCATACTTCTTCTAAAAAGAGTCCGTCTTTGGGCATTCTGGGAGATGGTGGAATTTTTATAACAAGCTACATGGGAGATATGACTCACCATGGGACTAAAACAGAAGGATGGTCAAATTGTGTGCCTGTTGTGGTTGGTGAGGTCAGTGGCTACAAAATCTCACCTTTATTACATGAACACAAACTAAGCATATGCAGGTCCAATTCTTAGTGCTGTGTGGCAAGACTTGATGTGTCCTGGTTGGCTTTATTCTCTCTTCCAGGTGAATACATGTTACACAGCCATAACATTCTTTAGGTGTTGGGTGAGATTTCTGTGTGAATATACAAAGCTTAAGGTGTTGTGTTTGATTTAACACACCAGGATAACAGGGACTACACAGAAGGTTATATTTGGGTTTCTTTGCATGAGGAAATTTTCCAGATGTCATATCAACTTGTGTTATGTCCATTTCCATCAGTTTGCACAGCAACTCAAATAGTCTTACTTTGACAACACTCGATCCTTCCTTAAAATACTTGTAACATAAACATTCTAGAACATTTTTTCAGCATGTGTTTAAAATAGATTTTAAGTTATTCAGTTTGTTAAAAATGGCTTCTTAAATGCTGCTCTCATTTTAAATTGTTTCAGAATATGTGAAAATAGGACACTCAGATCCACGAAGATATTTATATATTGCAGTGTTAAGCATTACATTGTCCTAAATCACTCATTTTATCACAACTGGAGTCTGCATTCCCCATAACAAATATAAGAAAATTCAAGCTCTTCAGAAATGGGTAAGAGCCATGAAACTTTTAGATCCTCTCATGGTTTTCTTGCTCTACCCCACTCATTCCATAAGCAGAGTAATATGTGAATAGATAGAACAGAAACATGCTTTTGGATACTTGTATTAAGCTTCAAAATATCATAACAAAAAAAGCTCTGCTTACATACACTGTTTGGCAGTACTGATGCCTTTGACTGATGGTGATCTAAGCTTGAGAAGAGAGTTAATGAAGTCAGTGAATATCTGAAATCAGCCCTTTACCTACAGAGCTGGAAAATGCTTAACAGACTGAAGAAGTTCCTAGAAAATGATGAATAACTGTGGGGTGGAAATTGGTAGTACTCTGTCTATCCTAGTATAAGTTCTTGGAAAATCTTCGATGGGTAGACATGTACCATTTTGTTGGGATTCTAGAGGGCTTTCTGCGAGAGAATGGACATGTGAGCAATCCTGCGTGAGAACAAGACTGATAAGAGCCTCAGCCGAGCAAGAATGCGATAAGGTCATAACCCGGAATGAGGGGGGAGAAACTCGATGAGACAAACAACCCCGGTAAGGGGTTGGGACGGAAGAGGAAGTTACACAAGGCAGGAAGCCTGGCAAGGCTGATGTGGCACTTTTTACCCAATCATAAGAAGGTTTAAAGCGTGGGCTAAGTTAACTGTCCAATCTTGAGGACTTGTACTGCATGTTACTCACGTGTGCAGGAGAACATTATAAAAGGGCTTTCTTAGGTGTAATAAACGGGCATTGCTTGACCACATTGGTCGTGTGCGTGCTCAGCTCTCATGCACCATTTCATCTTTTATCTGACACTTATGATGAAAAACATTTAAATACTATTAAATCCACAGTTTCTATGAGACAGCCAATCATACAGCATGCAAAAGCAGTTGACAGGTTAATTATGCAGGATTTGAGTATTTGAATCACAATTTCTTATGACAAGTTTAAACTACTTTTTATTTAGGTAATTACATTGGTAACTGATGGATTTAGAAAAAAAAAAAATAAAGAAAATACCATAGAAAGTTTTCCTAGAGAAAAAAATAATTTAAAGATGCATACTTTTTATTGTATGCAAAGTATACTATTTGAGACTAATGTATCCTAAACTTTACATCTGTTAACCTGATTAACAGAAAATAGTAACAGAGGCTTCATTCAAGCGGAAATGGAACAAGAGAAATGATCCAGTAGAGGTGTGGGCAATACAGTGATTTTTCTCATCCTCACAGTTAGAGGCACACAGGGCAATTGTAACATGTTCCCCTTATGAAATAATACTTGAGTTATATAGCTGCCTGTCTTCTGAAATATGTGCAACAAACAGTATCAAAATGACCATGACCTCGTTCCAATGAGGTGAGGAAGTATCATTTCTATTTTATGGCTAGAAAAGTTGTGACAAGTGTAGCTGGAATATGTTTTGCCCAAGGTTATGGCAGAACTGTATGTGAAAGGTAGATATGGAAACCAGATCTCTTGGTTTACTGTCCCATTTATTATCCAGAAATCTGACTTGACTATTTCTTAACAGTTTTTCTGTAACCTTTTATTGACATATATACAATATACAGTTATCTGAACAAAGAAATTACACATATGCATTTGCTGTCTAGTGAATTGTAATTTTCTCCTGGTCTCAGCAATATCACCTCAATTTGTGCCCTTAGTTGTCTTGTTATCATTTTGAATAGTTTCTAATTATTTTTAGTGACTCACTCATGATCATCATTATTGACACATGAAGGGGTCTTTTTGCTTGTATCATAAAGAGATACCAAAGGAAAATAGAACTGTCTACAATGGGCAAAGCCTATGGCTCTGCACATTTACATGCAAAAATTTCACTAGACTTATTTTTTTTAACATTATGAAATAGGGCTTTATTATCTCTATGGTTTGAAATCTAGTTAGATTGACACAGACACTGAATGTATTATGAGACCATTTTCTGGACCACAGAAAACTGTGTGGGGTGAAAATAAAATATGATGTTAATTATGGCCCTGAGATACGGATCAAGCAATGCAGTCTGCACAGGTCTTTTCTGTTCAAATGTTCCAGATTCTGAAGTCTTAGTGACAGTCTGGATGTTGGTTTTTCTATTAGTGTAATCAGTACTATCTTTTCTTTGGGGTTTCAAGTTTTTCCTATGTTTTTCCAAGAGGAAAATTTAAAATCTATAATTACATTCACTTAATAGATTGCATGACTGACTGGTATAAATACATGTATGACTCTGTGTACTTACAACATTTTATAGAGTGGAGTGTAATAGATAAAAGAATTAATTAGAGAATTTGTGAGTTGCAGACATTGACATTTGTTATGAATTGGCCTTCATATATGCACAGCTTGCAAAAAATAACTTACAACTTCTTTACATGACATTTAGGCAACTTTTTTTCACAAGATCTTAGACTGATAGCATAAAAACTGTGTTCTGTGAAGGTATATGACTATTTGTAATTGGTTTTAATGCTCTCAAGCTTGGACGTATTTTTTACATGGTATGTATATACCACAAGTCTTTCTCAGATTGGCTTGTTTCAACAAAAACGTCTTTCCACCTGCCAGCAAATAACTTACATTTTCTTCATTTATTTGTATGCCTCCACAACTATCCTACCTTTCTAGACATTTTATAAATTTTCTTTTTTTTTTTTTTCCCCTGAATGAGCAAACACTTTGTAAATGCTGCATGCCATTAATTATCTACTAGATTGTGGCAGAATTGTAACAACAGCTGCAACTGAGATGAAAGAATAGTTTCCATTATAAGTCCCCACTTTCAAATAGTCAATTCCTTACAAAATATCCTCTTCTTAAACTGACTTTGCTATTTTTGGTACTTAATGACAGATTTTATTTTCCTAGCAGATATGAAAGAAAGACTGCTCCAAAAATTGACTCAGCTGGTTTCTTGACATAGTTAGAGCTGTCAGTTAGGCCATTTTTATCAGATGTAGTATGAAAGTTTTATTGCTGATGTCTACATTAGCAGATAATGAGGGACCCATAGGAGTATAAGCATAAAGTGCTGTCCACATCAGACATATTTCAGCAGGTTTTACTTTGGACTAACAATAGTCAGGTCCTCAGACTGAACAATCATTAAAGATAGATGTATTGCATAAGCTTATTGATTGCAACTTCTGATTCGTTTTCATTAGAATGAAGTTCAGTTCTTGTACTGTAAGTCTGCACTGGGATGACAACTAAAGCACAACAAGTGGTGACAATCGTGAGGTTTCCTTCAATGATACATCTCTTACCCAAACTAAAACACAAATATAGGTACACTGTTCCTTTCCCCATATAAATTTACAGCACCTTTTATCTGGTATATTTGAAAAATCTATATAACTTCATAAAAGAAACAGTATAGCATCATTAGTTCATTGAAGATTAGGTGACTAAAATAATTTCTGGGAAAGAAAAAGCCAGTTGTAGTTCAGCTTGCCAGTTCTGTTTCATGTAATGCTTTCTGTATGGCAGTGACGGGGTATAAGTTTACTAGATGTGGTACTAATTTGGCTTTTTGCCTTCATTGTCTTTCATTTTATTGTGTTTTCCTGTGCTGGATTTTGATCATGCTATCATCCTTGTTCTCACTACTTTGCCATGTCATTTTCTCCTCTTGCACAGAAAAGCATCAATGAGGTCCTGGGAACATTAACGGCTGCTGTAACAAATCCAGAGCGGAAAACAAAGCTAAGGAGAGGACTGATGTCCATTCCCAGGTAAAGACATTTAACCTGGTTTCTGCTGAAATAGAACTGGCATTTACAGGAGAATTAGTAAATCCCTTCCCTTCCCTGTTCTAGGAGCAGCTTTCATTCCAACAGCACAAACCCACATGAAGATGTTTAATGCCTCAAATAACATCCTGGAAAAGTCTTTAAAAAATACACTACTGTTTGTAAAATGAACTTTAAGATACAAAAAGAACATTAGTAGTGACTCCCATATGGTGTGAAATAATATCCTTGCTTTTTCCAAAAGAGTAGGGCTGAAAGGAGAAATGAGAGTATTAAGTCAAGTTACATATGGCAGTCCTGCAGTGGTAAATAAAAAGTCCATTACAACACCTGGGTTTCTTTCAGTCCAGTCACTGAAGGCAAGAACATCTACTTACGTTAGTAAGCTCCATTTGCCAGCATTTTTTGATGACTGCACACTGCTTTAGACTATGGTCTTGGATGGACAGACAGTGGGATAGATAGCTGAAAGGATGAAACCCAGACCTCCTGGGCCAGTGGACACATGGGAATAATTTGCCACTGAACACCTTTGTACTAAGTTTCACTTGATACTAGAACTGCTTGGGTATCATTTAACAAACACTCCCTTTATGTATGTTTGTAGAACATATAAACAGGGCTTGCATTGTTTCAGTGCTGGGAAAGCCTGCCATGTGAAATCAAGCTGCAGTTCACACCTCTGACCTTAAAAGTATATTACATAATTCTTCAGTTACTACATGCCACATATAGTTCTAAAGAACTTTCTCAATGCAGTAAAACCTATAGTGTGTGCTCCAGTACTTGTATCAGTTACTCCTATATATTTAATGATTGAGTCACCTCCTCCAAATCTGAATCTCTAACATAAAATTTTTCTGGCGGGTCTGGATGTTCAGTCTGATCAAAACACTTTCTGAAAAGCAAAATAATAAGATGATAATAGGGTGGAGGCTCTGTGTACCATATATACCTAATAGCATACATATATAATTCAAATGCTTTGGCATAAACTTGAGGTTCCCTACATTGTCTTTCAAGCATAGACATGACCCATTGACATACATAATTTAAAATAGTGTAGATAGGCTTAACTTAAGAAGGGTTTCAGAGGTCTTTGGAGAATGAGGGGAGAAATACTAGGTATATGAAGCTTTTTGAGTATGTGCTTGAACTTGTGTTATTTGTGATGTTCAGTCTGGTGTATCACTGTCTTGTCCATTTACATGGAGTGATATGGTATACCTGATATCAGGTGTGTAAATAAATGATCCCTGATTTCATCGTGCAGCAGAGCTGATGAGATCTGTAAGTAGTCTGAGCTTTGCCTGCCCTTAGTTTATAAGGAGAAACATTGGGCACTGCAGATTGCATGGAGGAATAGTGAATGCAAACATTGTGTCTACATTAGAAGTGCAAAAGGAGCAAGTGTCGAATAAAGCAGTTAATGCTGGAGATTTGCTATGCATACTGTACACACTTGGGTGAATTTAATTTCATTTTACTCTAGTCTGTTTCCAGGGACTGATGTCTATTAGCAGACAGAGAGCATTTAGGTGCACTCGTGGAGCACATCTTCTGGTTTAATTTCATCAGAAAGGAACCCAGGTTGTGATCTCTGAGCCCATGCTAATTTATATGTGCAATAACAAGCAGTAAGTAGGATTATCAGGAGAGCTGAGTGAAAACTGCAGTCCTGATTAAAACTAAAATGCTAATGTAGACATCAGTGTAACACGGAGCAAGAGTATGTACTGTCTTTAGAATGAGCTGCTTTGCATAAAGCAGAGATTTAGCCTAAGTGTCTCAGAAACAGGTGTTGGTTACTCTCAATACTGTTAGGCCGGCTGTGCTTACCCAGTTCTTCCTATTGCCCAGTAAAAGCCAGTGTGAGTACTCTATAATCAGACAGGATTAGGAAAGTCATGACACACATTTTGGGTACATTTTCACTTTTTCATCCCTGATTCCAAAATTATAGCTAATATACCCTTTTTAACTTTTTTTTTTTTTTTTTCACTGTCTTTCCTTTTAGCCCATTGCCTGTTCCTTAATAAATTATGATTTTAAAATGCAAAATTATGTCGATGTTATGGATTTTGTTTATTTCAATAAATCAATTTCTTAATTCCTCCTCTGACAACCTGAATGCTGGAAAATAACTCCATACAAAATTTAGTGCCCATAATATTGTCTTCTACTGTGCACACATTTAACAAAGAGTAGCACACTGAACTACCAGCTAGCCTTCCTTATGAAAAGAGGGCTTTGTGAATTCTTTTGTTCCTAACTGCAGGTGCTTCTGGCTCTGAAAAGATCCTGTGATCTGATAGCTGTTTTTCACTTTCTGTGATCATGGGCAGCTTGCATAATACAACAAAGGTGGAAGGTTGTTGCCTTCCCCAGGGTTGCTTAAAGTTACAGTCCTGATCTCTTGACCTTTAATTTCAGCAAGTTTGATTGCTCGAGGAACCCTGGTGTGCATACTTGGAGATAGTATAGCATTTTGCTGTTCAGTTTATTGTAAGTGCTTTAACACTGACATAGTTTTAGAAGAGCAATAGTTTCTGGGGATCTCCTGCATATCATGGAGTTAAGGAATAAAGAGCAACTGCCAGCACAAAATAACACACAATACAAAATGGGCTACAAAATATTCTGTTATGTATATTATAAATGCTGATGTGTCACAGAACAATGGTGCAAATGTCAGAGCCTGCTTGTGTTATACTCCCCCAGTAGGGCACTGTGCAATGATAAGACCCAAGCAAAGGGCAGCTCAGAGAAGAGAGTCCAAATAGAGGTTAGGAATAAACTATAAAAATAAATTAGTCTGTTCTTTGTTTATCTTAGCAGATGAAAAGAGAACAGTAATAGCAACAAACCAGACAGATCAAAATAGTTTCCCTCACCAAACCTTTTTGAATTTCTAATTATTTTTTTTCCTGCAAGTAAATGAAAAGTCTCCCAATTCATGGTTCAACAATGCATGTTGTTAAATCCATAATATCTTTTCTGACTTGTTGTGAAGAAGTAGAAACAGAAGACTGAGAGCAATCCCGTTTAGATGACCTCATAATGAGGTGGTTAGTGTATTCTCCTGTAGGTAAAGTTCAGTACCTCAGGGAAAACAAGGAGATGATCTCAGATTTGCAAAGAATAAAATTTGGGTGATTGCTGTGATCATTGAACTCCTAAGTAAGAGAAGAAAGGTTTTATTCGCCTTTCTGAACCTCTGAACTGAGGTCTTCACTTTGCTGATAAAGCAGAATGTAAAATGTTCTGAAAAATGCCAAACTACATTTTAAAATATTTTCTGAACATTTCACTGCTATTTTTTAATGTATTATAACTGCATTCTTTAACTAGGGAATGATTCACCAAATGAAAATATTTCCCATAAGGAATCCTTGGGGTATGTCTCTAAAGGTGACCCACTAAATATCAGCAGAAACTGCCCAATGGCTTACAGCTTCAGGACAAACTAGCTATGGCGAACAGCAGTACTGAACTCAGATAAAAGTATTTCGTAAATTGGACTACTGGCAACAGTGGAATAAAAACCTAAATTTAATCCATATTAACGACTCTGAGTGATGTGGCAAAATGCAGTAGAACTACAAAGAGAAATGCAATGAGACACAGAAAATAGTATAAATAAGTAAAAAGGGCTACAATTATTCAGAATTTAAAAAGCAATTTGAACCAAAGAATGGTAAATGAAAACGATTGTGAGATTCACTTCAGAAAAGTTTTAATTCAGACAAAAGGATTTATGCAGACACACCCCAAAAGACATTGAGATTAATGTCGTTCAGCTGCCCCAATACACATCCCTGCATTATGGTGGTTCTCCATGTACAAACCTTGAGAACCACTCAACTCTGCATGACAATACTAGTTGTCTAAATCATTCCAGTTTGCTTCTGAAGGGCTAATTAGCCGAGAGAGAGCTTGTGGTTCTGCATACCACATTACATTATACAGTGCATTGTAGTTTAGCCACTTTCTTCATAGGTTCCAAGTTTTAAAGCACTGAGTTATTAAAATAGTAAATTAATAGCACTTCTTTTAGCAATAATTTAGGAAAAGCAAAACAATGGAAATCTTGGTCAGGCTACACTACCTGTCTGCATGCTCCCTCTGTTTCTTTGCTTGTCTCCCTCTGCAGATTTCCAGTCATGAAGTCTCTCATTCGTTCTAATAGAGAAAGGAAGTTGGACTGAGTGTTCTATTTCTTTTAGAGGTCTTATGTAGGTTGTCTTTGTTTGTTGTTTTTCTGTTGTTGTTCTTGTTGTTTGTTGTTTGTTTTTTTTTTTTTTTTTTAACTCTAGGCCTTCCTTGGAGTCAATTGATTAGGTTTTAAACCAAATTTCTATGTAAAAATTAAGGTTCTAGTCCTCATGGCTATGAGGTGAGACTTGAAAACATGACTTGAGTACTACTGCAACAACTCAAAGCCAGGTGTAAAGGAAAAATCAAAGCTTTTATTATTATGTGGGGGGAAAAAAAAAAAAGTTAATTGGGTTATCTGTTTTATTTATATCTCAATGAGGCAACATATCAAATAACTACAAATACAAACACAACACACTGATTCATTTCTGCAGGTGTTTACTTATTGCCTTGTGTTTCTGAAGCAGATCCATATTTGTAAAGCAGAGCAAAACTCAACATGTTTCTGAATGTTAATTTAATCAGACTACTCACAGTCTTTGACATCACACAAAATGAAAATTATTTGTGTGTGTTCTGGAGAAATGCAGTTTCTAAAGAGTTAAAAAACAATACAGAAAACCAACAGGGGTTGGGTTTGTGCTTTCATCAATTTATTTTCTATTTATTTTGTACTTCCAGTGGTCACCAGAAACAGAAAGATTTGTTCTGCAGTGCTAAATCTGTCTATATCTGCTACTGTTCACATTGTATTACTCATTTAATCTTCAAATCTTACTCACAGTACAGCTGCCAGCACACTGGCATGCAAGCAGAACGAAGTGGAAGAAATATCATGCTTTCTTGTGCAATTGGGAGTTCCCCACATGATCCATATGACACATATATAAACTGGAACACTTGCTCAGACTTTAAAAAGTTGTTAGTCTTATCAATGTGATTTAGTTACATCTGAATGATGAAAAATATCAGCTATCCTCATTTTGATTTCAGTGGAAATCTTATGGCTTGGTGATCTTAATTCTGAATTTTTAGCACAGCCTTGAACTCTCATTAAAGTATTGATGTTAGAAGAAATTTTTAGCCAGCTAGCAGTGGAAAATAGCTAAAATGCCAGCAGTACCTACATCAACAACGGTAATTTGTTCTATGCAAGTATGAAAGTCAAGGATAACAAGAAATGTTTCTCTAAGTACATCAACAGCAAAACAAAGACCAGGAAGAGCCTCCATCCCGATAGATGTAGGAGGATACATGGCAATGAGTGAGGAGAAAAAGGCTGAGGTGTTTAATGCCTTTTTTGCCTCAGTCTTTAAAAGTAAGACCAGTTGTACTGAGGAAAAAAGACCAGTTGTACTGAGGAAATCCAGACTCCTCAGCCAGAAGACAGAGAATGGGACAACAACCCCCCCACATTCCAGGAGGAGACAGTCAGTGACCTACTGCATCACACAGACACAGTCTATGGGACCAGACAGGATACACCTGAGGGTGCTGAAGGAGCTGGCTGGGGTGCTCGTCAAGCTGCTTTCCATCATTTATCTGAAGTCCTGGCTGACCAGGGAGGTCCCAACAGATTGGAAATTGGCCAAAATGATGCCCATCTATAAGAAGGGTCAGAAGGATGATCTGGGAAATTACAAGCCTGTCAGCTTGACGTTGGTGCCCAGGAAGCTGATGGAGCAGCTCATCATGAGTACAATCACACTACACATGCGGGAAAACCAGATGATCATGCCCAGTCAGCATGGGTTTATGAAAGGCAGGTCCTGCTTGACAAACCTGATCTCCTTCTACAACAAGGTGACCTGCTTATTGGATGAAGGAAAAGCTGTGGACGTTGTCTACCTTGACTTCAGTAAGTCATTTGACACCATTACCCAAGCCAATCTCCTGGTGAAACTGCCTGCTCGCAACTTGGATGGGCATAGGCTTTGCTGGGTAAAAAACTGTCTGGTTGGCCGGGCCCAAAGAGTTGTGGTGAACGGAGTTAAATCCAGTTGGTGGCCGGTCACGAGTGGTGTCCCCCAGGGCTCGGTTTTGGGGCCACTCCTGTTTAACATCTTTATTGATGATCTAGACGAGGGGATCGAGTGCACCCTCAGTCAGTTTGCAGATGACACCCAGTTGGGTGGGAGTGTTGATCTGCTCGAGGGTAGGGAGGCTCTGCAGAGAGACCTGGACAGGCTGGAGCCATGGGCTGAGGCCAACTGGAGGAGTTTCCATAAGGCCAAATGCCAGGGGCTGCCCTCGGGCCACAACAACCCCCAGCAGCGCTGCAGGCTTGGGGAGGAGTGGCTGGAGAGCTGCCAGTCAGAGAGGGACCTGGGGGAGTTGATTGACAGCCCGATGAACAGGAGCCAGCAGTGTGCCCAGGGGGCCAAGAAGGCCAATGGCATCCTGGCTTGTGTCAGCAATAGCGTGGCCAGCAGGGACAGGGAAGGGATCTTACCCCTGTCCTCGGCACTGGTGAGGCCGCCCCTCGATTCCTGTGTTCAGTTTTGGGCCCCTCACTCCAAAAAGGACATTGAATGACTCGAGCGTGTCCAGAGAAGGGCAACGAAGCTGGTGCAGGGTCTGGAGCACAGGTCGTACGAGGAGCGGCTGAGGGAACTGGGGGTGTTTAGTCTGGAGAAGAGGAGGCTGAGGGGAGACCTCATCGTCCTCTACAGCTCCCTGAAAGGAGGTTGCAGAGAGCTGGGGATGAGCCTCTTTAGCCTAGTAGAAAGTGATAGGACAAGAGGGAATGGCCTCAAGTTGTGCCAGGGAAGCTTTAGACTGGTTATTAGGACTTATTTCTTTGCAGAACGTGTTGTTAGGCTTTGTAATGGGCTGCCCAGGGCAGTGGTGTGGTCCCCATCCCTGGAAGTGTTTAAGAGTCGAGTTGACAATAGCACTTAGGGATATAGTATATTTGAGAATGGTCAGTGTTAGGTTAATGGTTGGATTAGATGATCTTCAAGGTCTTTTCCAACCTAGATGATTCTGTGTTTCTGTGAAAGGTTTTTCATCTTCTATATTATTCTTCTCTCATTTTCCAATTAATTAAAAAACTAAAAAAAAAAAAAAAAAAAAAAATTACATCAGTGTTATTTTCTAGTGACTCTATAACTCCGCCTAGTTCTTTCAATAAAGATGAACTGACTTGTGAAGGTCTCACTGTCTCTGAAACAACCAATTAAGTCACTTCTCTGTTGTTTAATTAACACACAATCAATGTCAGAATAGCTTTTGTGAATATTTGCTGAAACTCAATGTTCATTCTGACAACAAATTTTCAAGTATTGCACTGAAGAACAGTGATCTGGGGGAAGAAAAGCTTGTGTCAAGATATTTATGTTTTTATTGTAGCACACAAAAATATCCAGATGTACTTGTCATTGTACAAACATAGATATTTGGTAGGTCTTATACCAGAGAGCTCTTATGCTTCCTTTAGCACAAAACCTTTCATTTGATCATTGGTAACTTGCTGTGACCTCACCTCTTCTAAAAAATACCTATAATAATATTTAAGTAAATATGCATTATGGGAACTGAAGAAAAGTAAGAGAATTTTTTTTTTTTTGTGAAGTTCAAAGTATTCTCCATAAGAAGTTTTTAAGAAAAATTGATAAGTATTTACTGTTATTGCCTAAAAAAAACCCCACAATGATTAAAAAAAAAAAAAAACCAAAACAATGTCATACAAAAAGATATGTTTGATTTTACTTAGAAATAAGAAATAGTTTAAAATTCCAAATGATACCATATGTTTTCAAAATAGTTCCTCATTAAAAAAAAAAACAAACAAACAAAACAAAAACATTCCAAACAGTATTTGTATAACTCTTTTTTTTTTTTTTAGAAATTGAAACATTTAATAAAAAAATTTACAGATCTCTACTTAGCACAGATTTCCATCACAAGAACATATCTCAAATGAGATATGATATTATATTTCACCCTGAAATCGGTACTTTTCAATGTGGATAATCATATAATGATTCTGATTACTACTTAGTCAGAAATCCTCTGAAAATCACAGAATCATAGAATGGTTTGTGTTGGAAAGGACCTTAAATATCATCTAGTTCCAATCCCCCTGCCATGGGCAGGGACACCTTCCTCTAGACCAGGTTGCTCAAAGCCCCGTCCAACCTGGCCTTGAACACTTCCAGGGAGGGGGCAGCCACAGCTTCTCTGGGCAACCTGTGCCAGTGTCTCACCACCCTATCACCACACAATCTTATAAAAAGTCTGTCTCCAACTTTCCTGTAGCCCCCTTTAAGTACTGGAAGGCTGCTATAAGGTCTCCTTGGAACCTTCTCTTCTCCAGGCTGAACAGCCTCAACTCTCTCAGCCTGTCCTCATAGGGGAGGTGCTCCAGCCCCCTGATCATCTTTGTGGCCTCCTCTGGACCTGCTTGAGCAGGTCTATGTTCTTCTTATGTGGGAGCCCCAGAGCTGAACACAGGATTCCAGGTAGGTGTTGGAATGGGCTGCCCAGGGAGGTGGTGGAGTCCCCATCCCTGGAGATGTTCAAGAGTAGGGTCAACATAGCGCTGTGGGATATGGTGTAGTTGGGAACTGTCAGTGATAGGTTAATGGTTGGACTGGATGATCTTCAAGGTCTTTCCAACCTATACCATTCTGTGATTCTGTGATTCTGGGTCTCATCAGAGTGGAGTAGAGAGGGAGAACCACCTCCCTTGTCCTGCTGGTCACACCCTTTATTAATGCAGCCCAGGATACGGTTGGCTTTCTGGATTGCAAGCACACATTGCTAGCTTATAGTCAGTTTTCATCCACTAGTCCCCCCAAGTCCTTCTCCTCAGGGCTCCTCTCAATCCAGTTGTATTGGGTTTGTGTGTGGTAGCATTTATGGTAGCAGGAGAGGGGCTACAAGTGTAGCTGTTTCCCCCAGCTCCAAGTCAGACCCTCCTCTGGCCAAGGCTGAACCAATTAGCAATAATGCCTGCACCTCTGTCATAACTTATTTAAGAATGGTAACCTGAGAGGAGGAGGAGAGGTAAGGGAAATACGTACGCAACACTGAGGTCAGATGAAGCAATGAGCGTGTAGGAGAGGTATGCTGGAGCAGAGATTGCTCTGCAGCCTGTAGTGTGAGGGCAGGCTGTGCCCCTGCAGCCCATGAACGTCACCAGTAGAGAAGATGACCACCTGTAGCCCATGGAGGACCCCCTGCCAGAGAAGGTGACTGTGCCAAAATAAGGCTGTGACTCTGAGGGAAGCCTGCGCTGGAGCAGTCTGTTGCTGGGAGGACTGCAGCCTGCCTCAGGGACACACACTGGACTAGTTCATGAAGAACTGGAGGTTGTGAGAAGGATGCATGCCAGAGAAGGTTAATGGACGACTGTGTCCCATGCTGGAGTAGGGGAAGAGTTTGAGGAGTCCTCCTGAAGAGGAGGGAGTGGTAGAAACAATGGATGATGAACTGACCACAACCTGCATCCCCTGAATCCCTGCACTGCTGTGGTGGAAGAGGTAGAGAAATTGGGATCAAAGCTGAGCCCAAGAAGAAGGGTGGGGTGGGAAGAAGGTGTTTTTAAGATGTGGTGTATTTCTCACTGTCCTACCCTGATTAGTAAAGTAGTGGTGCTGGTGGTGGTGTTCAAAATAAATTGATGTTCTTTTTCTTCCCCAGTTGAGTCTGTCTGTTGCCCATGTCCATAATTGGTTAATCACCCCTCCTAGTCCTTGTCTTGATCCCAAGCCTTTTGTTTTATTTTCTCCTCCCCATCCATGAGGGGGGAGGAGTGAGCAACTAGCTTCGTGGTTCTCAGTTGCCCTCTGGGCTTAAATGACAGCACAACTCTTCACTCATCCTGTATTTGTGCATGGGATTATCTCGACCCATGGGCAGGACCTTGCGCCTGGTCTTGTTGAATTTAATGAGGTTTGCATAGGGCCCACCTACCAAGCCTGTCAAGGTCCCTCTGGATGACATCCCTTCTCTCCAGCGTGTCAACCACAACACACAGCTTTTGTCATCAGCAAACTTGCTGAGGGTGCACTCAATCTCACTGTCCATGTCACTGACAAAGATGTTAAACAACACTGGCTCCAATACTGACCGCTGAAAAACACCACTCATCACTGCTCTCCTCTTGGACATTGAGCCATTGACCACAACTTTTTGAGTTACAACCATTTAGCCAATTGCTTATCTGCTGAGCTGTCCGTCCATCCAATCCATGTGTCTCCAATTTAGAGACAAGGATGTCGTGTGGGACAGTGTCAAACGCTTTGCACAAATCCAAGTAGATTACATCAGTTGTTGCAGTAGGATATTGGACCTGCACAACTCTGTGAGATTTATACCAAGCAAAGCCGTTTATTTTTCTAATAGTACATACTTATGCTCTCGACAAAGCTCTTACTTCATAATTAGCAAATCAGCAATTAGACAGCTCTCAACCTTTTCTCCTATCAGCATAGGATCACTCTAACACGTGCTGTGCAGACCAATCACCTTCTTGTTCACGCACTGTTCACGTGGTGGTAACTTCTCACAGTTCAGTACTTTTCCACAGTTCAGTGTTGCAGCTGTCCGTTGTTTTTCCCTGTCACCTTGGCACAACTCAGCAGTTTCTTATCTTTCTCTCAAGGTCTGTTTCTCATCAAAGCCTTGCTGCTTTTCAGAGGCTGTATAGGGCTGACAGGCCGATGCCTCCCACAATCAGTTGCTCTTCCCTGATGTAACACCTTCATGGAAAGCCACCAAATTCATCACGCATTATTTGCCTTAGTGAAGATATGTTGACTGTCACCAATCACCTGCTTATTTTCCATGCACCCTAGAATATTTTCCAGGAGGATCTGCTCCATGCTCTTATTGGACACAGAGGTGAGACTGACTGGCCTGTAGTTTCCCAGGTCCTCTTTATTTCCCTTTGAAAAATGGGAATAATGTTTCCCCTTTTCCAGTCAGTGGGAATTTCACCAGATTGTCACGACTTCTCAAATATGATGGATAGTGGCTTGTAAATACTTGCGATTGATTCAATTGATCCAACTGATCCATGACCCTTAACTGTCTTAAGAGTCTAACATCCTTTGTCAGCTTCTCCATACAACTGTAAATCACTCAATAGAAAATTTATTTCATTTATCTGTACACTTTATTTACCTTTACTATTAAATACTGACATCAGTGAGGCCTTCCTCTCCAGGTAAATGACGTGGAGGCTATATATCTGAAAGATATATAGTTTCTTGGATTCAATCATCCAGTAGTGAGTAATTCTCAGAATTTCTCAATAAATTTCTCACCTCAACCTCTCTCAGTTCCTCATGTTCCTTTTCCTGAGCAGGAGGACAAGAATCAGTTAGTCCATGTGCATCCCAGGGGAAAGTGTAGGGTTCATTGTTTTGCTTACACCTGTGTAATTTTGGTGACCTTTAAGTAGATTGCAGAGCAGTGAGAGTAATTTTTGACCCTAGATATTACAAGTGGAAAAAAGCCTGTTAGTTCCTTTCATTCATCCTCCTGGTACAACTACTTATGTTCACTAAAAAGTTAAATATATTAAACAATAGGAATTTTCCATATGCCTAGGGAAAATGAATACAGTACTTAAAGGCTCTCATTGTCCGGAAGATTTTTATTTCAATATGTAAATCTCATCGTTTCTAATATGAATGCTTTCATTCTACTCAAACATCCACCCTTTACCTGATATTTGTGCAGACCAAATAATGTAGGTTGCAAGCATAACTTTTTATCCTCCTGGCAATTTTTTAGTAAATTGTGTACCAAAATTTAATTTTGTTTCCCTTCAACCGTTTGGATTGTTTTTTCTAAATCCTTATTTCATTACCAACTCACCAGTGCCAAGGTATTTTAAATATGTCTGTATTTTCATCTGTTGTCTTTCAGATATACCTTTAAAATATTAAATGATCATGGTCAAATATTTATTTTAAAAAGATCTTCAGTGGAATAGTGAAAATGCTGAATGCAAAACTTTTCAGTTTCTGTTTTGGCATCCCATGAAGACTACCATAACAATCAGTATGGCTTCTATTTTTTCTAATTTCTCTTTAGATATTATTTTAGATCACATCTCTTGTGTCTCAGCTGAAGATACTATGGCTTGAGTTTTCAAACCCTGATCTAAGCTATGAATTATCTGACTGTAGTCTCCTGTTAATTTTAGAAGTCCAGCATTTTAAGGAACAGTGAAGGTGCTCATGACATGTCTCATTGTGAAACACTAGCACCAGGACCTGTGACAGAGGACAAAAAAAAGAGGCGCTTAATACATCTGCCTCCCCGAGGCTCTTTGTAGGTGGTCAGCCATTCCTGATTGCTTTGTTGTCTGATTTTTCTTGCTCATATAATACTCTAGTGTACAGTGTTTCAAACCAAGTGCTCAGTTTTTGAGTATCTAATAGCAACACCACAGGGATATTAAACATAGATCTTGGTGTCAGAAAGGATCACTTCCGTCATTTAGTCTGCCCTGCCACAGCACTAAGGTTAAAAGTTTTCCAGGACAATTTCTTTTGCTGAAGTTACAGATTGTCTCCTAGAAAGCATATTAAATGCTCTTGAAAAAAGCATAACATATTGCTGAAAAAAGTATGCAGCAAATTGCAATAACTGCTGGTAATATGAACTGTTGGCTTTTTTTTTTTTTTTTTTCCCCCCCACATTGTCCTCCTTGCCTGGTTATTTGGTATTCTGTTCCTACCTTTGCTTCATGAAATCTTTAGCCAAGGCCATGGTTCTATTTAAATAAAAATCACTTTCCATTTACTTTGACATTTTTGAAATTAGAATTCAGACTCTGAAATGAAGGTCCTGTCTTATGTCCTTTTTCTTGATTCCTAGCTTGTCCTTTATTTAGCTGCAGGCTAGAACATGCATAGCATTGCTTCACAGAGAAATTAGGGTTAGTGGGGTTCTGGCAAAACCTGACCACAGCTAGATTTCCATTTCACAGCTCTGCCTTTCAGGTATAATTCCATCCATCACTTCTGTGACTTCTACATAATGTACATAAGTGATGTATACTCAATGAACAGACAGATTTGATACTGTAACATAAACCTTACTATGTACTTGAGTAACAGGGCTATAGTAAAGTATTTTCTTACTGTCATACTTCTTTCAGAATCTGCACTTCTAAAGAGAGTTGCATACAAGTTTTAGTTCCAGGGAGCTAGCTGTTTGTCTTCAAACTCTTTTTCTGAATTGTCCTGCAAACAGCAGTAAGAACAGAAAACACGATGAGCAGATGACAGTCTGATAGTGAAGCTATCAGTTTTTTCCAAGTCAGTAATAACTAGAAACAGCCAAAAGCATAGAGGGGAATAATAGGTTTCAGATAGTTCATTCCTAAACTTTAAAACTGTCAGGTATAGGCCTAACTTTCCTTTTGATTTGTTTTCAAACACACTCTCTTCTACATTAAACTTAACCTGCAAATATTATTGAAGGCCTGCTAGTGACTGAAGTCCTTGAACCTATATAGGTTGAATAGGGTATCCTGCAAAGTACTTTAGAGAACATTAGTGGCACTTAGCTCTAGACTCCTCTGTTACCCGACAATACAAATACTATTTTGTGTGTGTGAAGTTTTTTATATAAAATTTCTAGTGACTTAAAGATTGTGCTGCAGTCCATGGGAGTGATATTTTCCTAAAACCAATGTATATGTTGTATATTTTGTAGAGCAGCTAAAAACCTGGGAAGTTTATGAGGGTTTCAGAGCCTTCTGGACTACCACTGGAGAACTGCAGGGAAAAGTTTTGTCCATACAACCCAGAAGGAAAATGTTGCCTAGACATTGACAGTGTTAGCTGCCAAGAGCCATCCATTTTCCTCTCAGTTAAATGATATGGACTTGCTCGTGATGTCTCAGAATACATGAGAGCTCAAATAGTTAAAGTTCCCAAATACAGTAGTAAAGACTGAATTTGAAGTTCCCAACTTACCAGAAGCTGCAGTGGGACCTTTTCCTTATTCTCATGTCCAAGCTAATTACTGAGCAATCTTGGAGTACATCAAGCAATTCTTTTTTTGCATCAGTTCATATGAAAAACCTCAGAAGCTTCTGGATTTGTGCCAATGAAAAAAATATTTGTGATCTGAAACTTTCTGTGGGTACCAGTCTCTACCAAAAAAATTCTGATTTTTTGTTCCTTTAGCCTGCATTTGATTGCTTAGTTCAACTCTACTCACATTCTTTCATTTTGTGATACTTACTGCAGAATTATTTTTATTTTTGTATGTGTATCAAAAAAGTAGATTAGTAAGGTTTATAAGCATATCACACTTAACTATATGAGCAATATTATTGCAGTCAGACAACAGTACTTTGACTGCTTAGGTATTCAGAAATAGCGAGTAATCAAGTATGAAGTTCTCAAGCTGATACAAAGGTTTTTTCAATTTTATTTTTGCAAGTAGTTATTCATCATATGATGCACTCCATTAATTGAGTCAACCTTTTCATTCTAGTATAGCTCATCAGAGTTTTCTCAGTGGACTTTTAATTTTATATTTAACTTAGCTTTGTAGGCTGCTTGTTTGTTCATACACTTTCAAACAAAACTTTTGAAATTATTTTCTTTCATGAAAAATCTGTGAGTTCAACCTAGGAAAAGGTAAAATAACTGTGATGTATAGGACAATCAAGGAGCATAGAAAAAAAAAAAAAGCCACTTTCTATGTTCTTTTGATAACTTGCAGCATGAATAATAGATAGAAGATGTAAATTATTTTTACCCATTCCATAGACTTGTGCAGGTTATGCTAGAAAAGCTTGTAAATTAATTTTTTTAATCTACAGCAATCAGAACAATTTGCTGTTTGCATTTTGAAATTTTTTTCAAAGTATGCACTTTTAATTTTCTCTTTGCTTCAATTCTTTTCTATTAACTCTGATTTCCTCTTTTTTCAGCAATAAAAATTCTTACAGATGTTATTAGTTGCCTTAATGGGCAGATATTTTTCAGTCACTAATTCAGGACTTAAGGAATACTACGTCCTACATGCTATCCTCCCTGTGGGCATACTCTCTATTTCCATCCTAATGGTTGATTCAAAATGGTTGGATATTTCCACTGTCAATATCTATTATAATTCTAAAGGCATTTTTGTCACACATGCAGGTCATAATTATTAATCAAAATTTTGCACTCTGTATTTTTTCTAATTATTCCTTTTTGTCTATTAGATTTTCTTTCACTTCTTTTGTGAAATATAGCCTCCTGTGAAATATAGCTTAAAGTACATTCTGTAATGATTCAGGACCATCAACCAACAAGTGTTCAACCCAGTGTGGTGAATGCAGTGACTGGCATAATCAGTTATTCATCTGAGTGTAATAGACTTGTCATGCTGATTGATGCAACAAGATTTGTGATTGTATTTTTAAGGTCAGGAAGTGCTCGACTGTGATTAGCATGACAATTCTGTTCTCCCAAAATCAGTAGCAGCCTGTTGTGAACTTTGTTCACAAATCTTGCTAAGATTTGTCTCCTATTATCAAATGCATTGCATGATAAACCTAATGGATGTAAATTCTCTTATTTTAAAATGAAGAACTGATACTAGCAGTCTTATTTGTTTTAAATAATTTTGAAAACTGTTTTTGAGACTGTTGGAATATTTATTTTGTTTTGTTTGCTCTACTGAAACAGATAATATACATGAATGACACTTTTAAGATGTCCCTTTAGTTGGCACTCTACAGATCTGGCATCAGGAGTTAAATGCAACACACTTACTTTTACATGAATCATACAGGTATGAGTGAAAGAAAGACACATAAATCTCATGTAGAGGTTCTGACCTTGTTATATTCCTTTATTTCATTAATGTATGTGGAGATTATTTCTCCTTTAGAGACTAAAAGCTGGTTCTCAGGAAGAAGGCATGGGAAAAAGGGAAATTCTTTAACAAAAGGATTCATGGAAAGAAAAATGCTTTAAATAAAGAAGTGCCATCATAAGAAGAAAAAGAAACCAAAATCAACCCCCCCTCCCCCCAAAAAAAACAAACAGAGAAAACAAACAAACCAAAAAAGGAGTTGAAACATGGAAATGTAATATAACAAATGAATTACTTTTGAGTACACATAGGTGAAACCTGGCTGGTGTAAGATATTTGTGAAATATCATCACTCTTCTAGTCAGTAAGTTATCAGTGCTTTCTTATTATGCTCCTGCATGTCCTACTTTCCAAAGCTCAGCTCCAAGAGCATATGACAGATATCAGAGACCTCCAGGAAGTTCCACAGGTAAGTGATGGGCAAGAAATAGCAATGCAAGACATAAAAGTTTTTACTTCTTTTTTTTTTAAAAAAAAAATTATTATTATTTCATTGTGGTGGTTTTTGTTCATTTGTATGGTTTTGGTTTTGCAATCAGTTTTTCACTTTTAGAGTTTGACCATCATAACACATACAAAAAACAGCTGGGATACTTTCTGATTATTTCACTGGGGCTTGGATTAATCCCATACTGATAAATTAAGTGAAATACCTACTTAGCTCCTGCAGCTAAGAAAATCTGAAATCCCTCATATATGTAGTAATTCCAAGTGAAGAATTCCTGCAACTACCTTCACTTCAAGTTTGTCTCTTTGTTATCTAAATTATAATGTAGGCAAAGCAATGTAACAGAAAATTTTCCTACAGGTCTGATCATGGAAATGTCTGAGGCTAGGCTTTTCAGAAGCAATTTAAGGGAATTAAGGATTCAAATCCAAGAGAAATTGAAATCCAGATCCCATTGATCTATTGTTGCTCTTAGGCTTCTTTTCAAAATCTTTCATTCATTTTTCCTTGCTTACCTATCTTATTTAAACTGAATTCTGCAGTCCTTACTCAGTGAAAACCTCCATTACTGCTAAACTGTCAAGGCACCAGGAAAACCAGTTTACGGATTCAATAATGGAGAAATCTGAGTATCTAGTAATGTTCTCTCGTCACTAAGGTCATTATATCAAAACCAAAGGGAAAACGAAAAGACTGTTAACCGTTTGTCTGACATAAACAAGACATAATTTTCAGTATTTGAATTATAAGTCTATATTTTGCCTAAGTGTCTGAGAATGTGGGATCCGTCCCAATGTGTAGTGGATTCCTAGACATTTCTGCACCTGGCTTCCTGGCACTATGTCAAAAAGTGACAGGACAAATCATAAAACTCAAATGTGAGACCCATAAAGCAGAGGACCTAATAGATTCGATAATGGTCAAACTTCAACTTCAAAATCTCTCTGGAAAATCCATACTGGATTTGTAATCTTCAGTAGTGAAGGTGATGAAAGAAAGCTTGAGTGCAGAGTTTTCTCTGAGCAATATTGCATACAGTTCAGTCATGACAGATAGCAAATGGCACATAAGTATGTGAACCCTCATGCCTATGTCCTGCCAGAGTGCTGAATGTGTCCTGCTGTTTTTGCCACTTGTGGGCAAGATACAATATGGGCTGGCTTCAGGCAGGTCTCATTTGTTAGTATTTACTCCCTTGCTTTGTTAAAAAAATGTGACATTTTCCTCAGTACTTTTGATCTTCAAAAATACTTGCTTAAAGGAATCACAAATCTTGCATTGCCATATTATCTGGTCTGATTGCTACTTTTACTGTGCATTCTTTTCAGGATCACTCTTTTAAGTCTTGGGTTTCAACCTAGCTTGTCCATCTTAAGGCAGAATTTTTTTTTTTTGTTTCTTCTGCTCTTATCTAAGATCATGCAAAGTTTATCCTCTATTTAGCACCTATATTTTTCCACTGCAGGAACAATCACATCACATGTATGACTTGAGCTTCTTAAAGAGTAATATGACTCAAAATAAAAGAATTTAAAAGAAAAGTAGATCTGCAAATAAACAGTCTATGTCCAGGTCTGCCTTTACTTAAGGTGTGCATCCTTTAAAATAAGACAATGCCCAATATGATTAAAATCTACTCAGAAAAGCTCTCATTATGAAGTGTGCCATCTTTGTGTTGTCTTGTTTCCCAGCTTGATACTTCCAGAATTCCTCCAAATTAAGCTGAGAAAATACCGTCACAAAACAAAATCTTGCAGCACCATAAACTTAATTTCATCTGACAGCATAGGAAATTCAGTGAACTTTGAAGATACATTGAAGATAAGACTATGTTTAATTCATGATATACAGAACAACAGGACAAGATTTTCTAAACAAAACAGTTTGTGCTAGGTTTTCATATCTGCATTAGACGCATTTCAATGTTTGAGTTTGGTTGTTTGTTTGTTTGGTTTTTTTAATGAAAATACCCATTGGTGACATTTGACACACAACTTTTAAAAAGGAAACCAGTTCATGCTCTTTGAGATCTCTGCAGAATGCAAAACAGACCACAGTAAGTGAATAAGACTGAGATCCCCTTCAAAATCACATTCTTGAACTAAGAAGAAGGAATATGGATTATGAGATGATTGAAGTAGACATTGCCAAATCTGACAGCAGAACTGTGTCACGAATGCAAGGGGAGACGAGCTTCAAGCTGGATACTGCTGCAGAAAGGTAGATAAGATCTGGAAACACTGAGAAATGGGATCCAATGGAATATAGATGCCAGAATGTATACTTTATTGCTATCAAGACAGGAAACTTAAGCCTTAAGAAGATTTTTTCATAACATGTTCCTTGTTCCAGTTCACCACTACTGTCAGAATATATCTCAAGTTGCTGAAAGCTTCTGAATGTCTCTTTCCTTGCAAATTCAGCTGAAACGCTAAAGAGGGAGACATCCACTCTTTAAAAGAGAAAAATAAGGTTATGAACAGCAGGGGATTTGTCTGTACTCAGAGAAATTAATGCCCTTTAAAATGAAAAATAGGTGAATGCTCTTAATATATGATGATGAGATACATGTTTTATTTGTATATAGTGTTATAACTATATTAGGAAAATATCATGACAGACTGTGAGAAAGTGAAAAAAAAAATCAAGTCAAAGTAGGAGCAAAAATAATTACAGAAGAAGATGAGAAAGTACACTGTACACATACTCTCACCATTTCTTACTGAGTAAAATGCAAAAAGTACAATTGAACAAAAGCAAAGGTCAGTGGAGTGAATGCTGGAAGTACATCAGTTTTCATGAGGTGGGAACCCTTGTTTTAAGAATGAGACTACTTCTGTAGATCAACAGATCAAAGGCTGGTATTAATATTATTCTGGAAATTATCTATGTTGGCTGTCTCTTTTGAGTGCTGTTTTGTTATGCTGAGTTGAGTACTTCTGTGTTCATGTTAAAATAAAATGTTAACAATTATTGAGCATAAAAGAGGAAAGATTTAATGATAGTAGAAGAGCTAGATATTGGAAAATTTAGTGTACTCTTTTCACAGTGTAGAAGTTGCAACATTCAGATAAGCCAAATCTAAATAAAGGACAAAAAAAAAAAAAAAAAGGCCATAAAAAGACCAAAAAGAATAAGCAGGTTTGACTGGGACAATGGGAGGTAGAAGAAAATTAAAATTAGAGGGAAATTGCAAACTTTTAAAATAGCAAACCTATACAATCCCTTTGCATATCTGCCAGAAGTACTTGAACTAGCCCTACAGGAGACTTAAAGTATCACATGGGTAAAAGGACAAGCACCTGAATTACATTAAATTTCAAAAGGAAGAAAATAAGAAAGCTTATGGTTGGGAAATGATTTAATTTTTGAAGGTACTGGAAAGTATTTATGAGTTTTTTGTGGGTTTGTTTTTTTTTTTCCTGCATAATCTTTTGAAAAGAGATGACTCTACAAGATCCTCGTTCTTCACTGTCTCTTGTCTTGTCACTATTTACTGCCTTTGTATAGCTTTTAGCTATTTTTTTATGTCTCATAACTTTAAGAAGCTCCTCCTTGGTAAACAAGACTAAAATTTTGGCCTTTATCTCTGAGGGAGTCCCACAGGATGATCTGTGTTGACACTGCACTATTAGGTTTTTTGGACTGTTGGTGTGAATAACTTGCTAGAAGGGATACCTAGCTTTGTTATCTATGCATTTCTGAAGGTTTTAGTTTGAGGATTAGCTTGCCCAAGAGACAAAAAAGTTGCCGTAGTTATCCCTGACTTTTTAAAAATTATTTTTCAGAAAGACCCCCATAAGTTATAAGCAGCATATTAAAATCACAACTCTATAAAATTTAGTGGCAGTTTTGTCACTGATTTCAGAGACACTCGGGCTGTAATTTTTGAGGTTACTGTCTGAAAATAGGCATGGATGTATATGCGTATGAATGTGTGACTGAAAAGGATTAAATCTCATCCTTTAGTTTAATAACTCATTGGTGACTACTAATCTTTTTCCTCACTTATTTTTAAAGATCATTCATAATGCACAGCTTAATGAAACACAGCATTTACTTGGTCCCAGGAGATGGACAACTATTCTTACAAACATATATACTTATTTATGCACTGACACTGCAGTCAAAAACACTTTATATGGAAATGCCAACTACATTGTCTATATAATACTGTTTGTTAGCATAATGCCAGCTACATTCTTGTTGTCATAAAATTTCTTGCTAAAATTTATAATATATGAAAGCTCAGTATCTGAATAACCTTCATGATCAATGCATACCAAGAAGCTCAGTTCATCCAAATGCAGGACAGACACCTCCTTAGTTGTTCAAGGACATAGACATGAAGTGGAAATAGATAAATGGACTTAGATAGAAGAATATTTTAATATTATTGGCACGTAAGTGAGCACAAAAGCATTCTAATGCTCCTCAGAATTTTTATGTTCTCTATCTTCATTGCAAGCAGGAAAGCTGTCAGTACCATTGCAGTAAAACTTTCAGCATTTCATACAAACTGAAACTACCAAAAATTATAGTTTCCAGAATAAAATTATAAAAAACCAAACTCAACCAAAACAACAACAAAAAAAAACCCCACAAAACCCCACAGAATCATTTATAAAATAGTGATAGAAGGGATATCTACAGTCAAATACCTTCTCTAAATTGGCTAGAGAAGTCCAGCTGTCCTGTATTCCAGCTATTTTTCAAACAAATGTGATATACTGTTTGAGAAGGTAACAGCCAAGGCTATTTCCATTCTCTGTGCCAGAAACCTTCATTGGAGAATAGATCGATAATATTTTGTTTAATCTTTCTCAGAAATAAGTCTAAAATTGAATAAAGCAATCTGAGGTTACAATGAGCAAGCTCAGTGGCAAAAACGAAGCACTCTACCAACTCTACCGACAGACATTGGGTGTTGTCCTGGTTTCAGATGGAATTAAGTTAATACTGATGTTTAGTTATTGCTAAGCAGCTTTATGCAAAGTCAAGGACTTTTCAGCTTCATATACTACCCTGCCAATGGAGGCTAGGAGTGCACAAGAAGCTGGGAGGGGACACAGATAAGACAGTGGACCTAAACGAGACAAAGGGGCATTCCGTACCATAAGATGTCATCCCCTGGAGTTGGCTGGGGGAACACTGTAGCTTGGGCGTTGTCTGCACATCGGTCAGTGGGTGATGAGGAATTGTACTGTGCATTGCTTGTTTTGTATAGTCTATTAATTATTATTACTGCTATTATTTCCCCTTCCTTTTCTGTCCTATTAAACTGTCTTTATTTCAGCCCAAGTTATACTTTTAGTTTTATGATTTTCTCCCCAGTCTCACTTAGAGATGGGGGGAGTGAGCAAGCAGCTGTTTGTTTAATTGGTGGTTGGATTTCAACCACGACAGTCATCTAAAAGTGTGCCACTTGCAAAACTAATTAAAAAATAAGGAAACTATTTAATTTTATTTTATTAAATATTGAATGCATTTATCTATAGGTGAAATAGTATATCTGTCCATTTTATAAGTAATGTCTTAAATATGTAATTTAACATGCAAACATACATATGTGTGAGCAAACCCCTGTAAGTTATTTAAAATGCTTTTAACTTCGGTAAGAATCAACACTAAATAAGATAACAAAAAAAGGGCAAAAAAATCAGACTTTTAATCCATAGAATGGGCATCACTCATATGTCATTTCACTGTCACTTCTTATTAAAATTAATTAATGTGTACAGTTTGAGAGATTTGTGCATAAACCAGACTGGGCTAAGAACATTAGTCTATTTTGCCCTACTTGTCAAAAGATCACATAGTAGACTAACAACACGCCAACAGAGCAAGATAATAATGAAGGAATGTGCAGCTATATTATGCTACTACTGTGCAAATATTGTTTCTGATCGAAATTAATTTACATTTTTATCCAGTACAGTATACATTGTTAGATATGGTTATATATATTTTTCATCTTTTAAAACTTTCCTGGTTTTATGGGGCAATCCAGTTCAACAGAGAAGAAATCAGTCATGGGAAGAAGAGCTAGAGGAGATAAGGATGATGAAGAAACTTATATAATATTCAGCAGGAAGGAACACAAAGAGATCAGTTTTTCCATCTTACTGCAAAAGTAATATCTAACAAATGTTTGAGCAACCTGTTCCTTAAAAAATTATCCAGGAATAGAAATTCTACTTGGCAATAATTTTCATAGATGCATTATCTTCATAGTAAGAAGCATATTTTCTAGTAGCTGGCCAAATGTATAAACTCGATATGAGCCTTACTTCCAACTCAGTGTAAGTCTCATTGAAAGGTGCCTTCTAGTACACTTTTCAATATAATTTTAAGTACTATTTTTCATACTTGTAGAATACCATAGATTCTTTTTTAATCTCCCCTTTTCCAATCTACAGAAAAAAAAAAAAAGAAAAAAGAAAAGAAAAAAAAAAAGCACACATATTTTGGAGCCTAAATCTGAAGTTTTGATGATACTTTTGGGAACATTAAGCTGAGTGAACTTTTACTTCCTGTATCTTACACTTACTTATATACTTTATACTTTCCATAAACAGTGAAAGAGACAAGTTCTCACACTCCTAACTCAAATTCTGTATCTAAAATTGAGGGTCTTTTTTTTCCTTTTAGCAAATAATTTTAAAACATTCCTGTTTATAAAACCAGATCACTTTAACAAAGATCAATTAAGTAATTACCTACTCTACTACTTACTAAAATTATGTAGGGTTTCATAAATTTGGAGAACAAAAGAAGATGTCTTAAATGAAATTTCCAAAGTTCATTTTTGCAAAGAAAGATTTTGTATCATAGCAAAGAACTCTAAAAGTATGGCTTCTCTATTGACTGATCAGCTTAACAATTAAATGTGTTAATACAAAATTTTTGAGAATTGGTGGTCACAGATTCGATGGAATAATTTTCCTTATATTAATAGTTACAGTTATTTATAATGTATCCTTATTATATGCATATCTAAACAATTTAAAAAAAACCATACATTGGGTTTGTGTGTGTGGCAGGGTTTTTGATAACAGTGGAGGGGGCTACAGCAGTGGCCCCCTGTGAGAATCTTCTCAAAGCTCTCCTGGCTCCAAGTCAGACCTGCCTCTCACCAAGGCTGAGCCAATCAGTTACAGTGGCTGTGCTTCTGTGGTAACATATTTAAGAAGGGGAGCCTGGGAGGAAGAGTTGAAGTTGTGAGGAGGAGTTGTGAGGGAGACACCTGTGCAAACATTGATGTCAGTGGAAGAAAGGATAAGATTGACATGTGCCCTGGAGTAGAGACTCTCCTGCAGCCCATGGTGAGAAGGCAGTCCACCCCCCTGCCACCTATGGTGGTTCATAGTGGAGCAGATGCCAACCTGCAGCCCATGAAGGACCCCACACTGGAGCAGGTGGCTGTACTTGAAGAATTCCAGGACTCTGTGGGAAGCCCTGCTGTTGTAATTCATTGCTGGGACGACTGTGACATATGGGAGGGACACACACTATGCAGGATGGGAAGAGCTGCAGGCCTTAGGAAGGACTCTTGTCAGAGAAAGTTCATGGAGGACAGTGTCCCGTGAGAGGGACCCCACACTGGAGCAGGGCAAGAGTGTGAGGAGTCCTCCCCCGGAGGAGAAAGGAGCGGCAGAAACAACAGGTTGTGAACTGACCACAACCCCTATTCCCTGGCTTCCGTGCTGCTGTGGGAAAGGACGTAGAGCAATTAGGATCAAGGCTGAGCCAGGGAAGAAGGGAGGGGTGAGGGGAAGGTTTTTTTAAGATGTGGTTATACTTCTCACTGTCCTAGTCTGCTTGTTATGTGTTGCTGTTGTTGTTTGTGTTTGAATTATAATGATTTTCTTCTTCTTCCCCTAATGAGTCTGTCTTTTGTCCATGACTATAACTGGTGAGTATCCATCTCTGTCCATGTCTCCATTCTTGAACCTTTTTTTGTATTTTTTTCTTCCTATTCCTGAGGGTAAAGGAGTGAGTGAGCAGCTGTGTGGTGCTTAGTTGCCCTCTAGGCTCAAACTATGACAATTGTCTAAATAAGAAATCATATGCTTGGGGAGGTGTGGCTGGAGAGCTGTCTGGGAGAGAAGGATCTGGGGGTTCTAATTGACAAGCAGCTGAACATGAGCCAGCAGTGTGCCCGGGTGGCCAAGAAAGCCAACGGCATCCTGGCTTGTATTAGAAATCGTGTGACCAGCAGAAGTAGGGAGGTGATAGTCCCCCTGCGCACTGCACTGGTGAGGCCACACCTGGAGTATTTGTCCAGTTTTGGGCACCGCAATACGAGAGAGATACCGAGGTGCTGGAGCGAGTGCAGAGGACGACAATGAAGCTGGTGAAGGACCTCGAGAATAAATCCTATGAGGAGCAATTGAAGGAGCTGGAACTGTTTAGTTTGAGGAGGATAAGGCTGAGGGGAGACCTCATCACTCTCTACAGCTACCTGAAAGGACATTGTAGAGAGGTTGGTGCTGGTCTCTTCTCACAGGTAATCAGTGATAGAACAAGAGGGAATGGCTTTAAACTGAAACAGGGGAGGTTCAGACTGGACATTAGGAAAATTTTTTCACAGAAAGAGTGGTCAGACAGTGGAATAGGCTGCCCAGGGAGGTGGTGGAGTCACCATCCCTGGATGTGTTTAAGGGTCATTTAGATGAGATGTTGGGGGATATGGTGTAGGGGAGAACTTTGTAGGGTAGGGCTGATGGTTGGATATGATGATCATAAGTGTCTTTTCCAACCTGAATGATTCTGTGATTCTGTGATAGATATTTATAGATATATATATAAAAACATATATTTATATTTCAGTGAAATACGATTTCTCGTTTCCCACTGGAAAAAATAAACATTTTTAGAGCATTTTATCCACATATCATTAGCTGTTGCACTAACCTGAAACATTTTGTACCATATTACTTGAGGGAATGTGTCCGCTTATGGTGTAAATAATAGATGGAGTAAATGTTAACACCATTAACTGAAATTAGTTCTCATATTTGTTAAGGTTTCCAAGGAAGGCCCCACAGGTTAGCTAGCATTTGAAAAGACTGAGCAATACCATGATTAAAAGCAAAAGAGGGACAGAAATTGGTCAAAGCTGAACATTGTTGCAGTATTAAGTTTTCACCTGGTAGAATTTAGTTGCCTTTAAATGCCACAATATCAGCCTGATAGACAGCAACTTTTTAGGTTATAGTCTTCCACTGTCCCCCAGCTGTCCTTTTGTCAGCTAAAGATGAGGATATTTTCTTCCTCATCAACTCTGGCTAGATGTTTTTACTACATTAATTGTTTCTATGGCATCTGAAATCTTACAAAGAGCTGTCACTTAGGATACTTTGAAATTTCTATTGAAATAATATGGCATAATCGTTATATTATTTGTTGTTTGAGGGTAAACTATCAGCACTTTCACTTGATTTTACGGAGGAGTAGCATATTCGGCCTTCTCAGTCTCCTCTGACTGTGAATCCAGGCAGAAGAGGTAAAGCTTCAGCGTGAAAATAATATATTTTCCATATCTGGCCAAAACTGGCACAAATGGGAACAACGCTAGACAGGAATATACTCTCTTTGGAGCTATCTTCACAGAGAAATGATTAAAATTAGGTAAAAAGTAAAACATTGCAGTGAAATTTTTCTAAGTAAAATCCAGTGTTTCTAGAAATGTAAGGGATGTACAGTTTCCTGATAACTGGTTACAATGCTTTCTGTGCAGTCTTGGCAGCTCAACAGTTAGTACCCCGTGAACATGCTTTGGTCTCACTTTTGTTGAAATACAGGACAGAAAAGAGCATTTTAGGTCATCTTGTTCATTGTCCTGCTGTCACGGGAACCATGTCATAGAACAACCTCCTTAAATTTGCAAGTCTCAAAAGGCAGGTTGGTTTATTTGTCTCTACTGGACTTACTGGATGTCCACCTCAAATCTACACCTTACTGAAGCTCAACAATATTCTCATTCTCAGCCCACTGTAGCCCAGTGTATATCCATTTGTTCCTATGCTAGCCTGGTCTATCTGCTGTTTATCTATGTGTGCTTTACACAATGCAGTCACATCCACTTATACCCTTTGCCAGACTAACCAAATCAAGATTTTCAGTTCTCTCTTGTAAAATATATTATTTTTTTCTGATCCTTATAGTCTATTCAAGGCTTGAACAATCTTTCACGTGGCTTCTGAGAAATTGCTAGCAATGGCAACTCTTGTCAGGTATTTTTGTTATTGTTATGTCAATATTTATCCAAATATCTGTGCAAAGGAAAAACCAGAACCCTATCCTATTTTAAGAGCATGAGGAAGGCTATAACTCCTGTGAGAATCTGTCAGGCCTGAAGACATTGGCAAATACTCTACACATTATTATTGTAAGGACAATGAATTTGGATCAAGATTCCTGAACAGATAAGTTGGGTGATTTGTTCTCTGTTTGAAGAAGTCTATGTTTGTACTTATTTCATAATACATCTTCCCTAACAGCAAGTTAAGTTTTATAGTTTTCATAAATACTGTGGAAAAAAACAACCAAACAACAGAAAAGGTAATCAAAAATAAAAAAAGAGTTATTGAGCCTTTCTGACTTTTTTTTTTTTTTTTTAAATAAAACTGTCCTAGGAATTTTGATATTGCCTTTTCCCAAAGAGTCACTTGACAGAAAGAAAATGTTTTACAGCAAGGATTGTCTACTAAACAACCTAATCAAAATATTATTAAACAATTACACTGCAGTAGGCTGTTTAATGAAGTGTTTTCAGTGTAGTTTGAACATTAATAGCAACAGTGTTAAGCTGCTTTGTGCTCTGTGTATCAAATAGCCTGGAGTAATGTGAGTTGACTAAAAGCCAAATAAAATCTTGAAGTGCCTTTGACAGACAATATACTTGTGCCAGTCTAAATCTTGTCATGCATTATTATTGAGCATGGAAATGACAAAAGGAATGTCAAGAGCTTCTATGTAGTGTATATCATAGTTAGCTCTATGATAACAAGGGGCCTCCTGCATTCCTCCTCATGGCCGTCCTCTGCTCTTACAGGGATTTGAAGCTGCATATTCTGTAGCTGTGTGGAAAGAAAGTTTAGATTTCTAATCAGAATCAGAAACTCTCCTGGGCTGTGGCTGAGGGTGCTGCATCAGCATGTAATTTACAGATAGTCACTGGATCCCAAAGGTTCAGATGGCTTTAAAAGAAGAGGGGAATACTCAAGTGAATGAGGAAAAGGCCTGTTTGAATCTTTGCTGACTAAAACTTTTCTAAAGCTCAGTATCTCTGAGATTTCTGCTTGTTTTAGCAAGAGGCCAACAATAGGACATCCAATCATGAATGGAGAAATAGGCAGAGTGTTTCAAGAGTTCATCCCCCAAAGCAATAATCTAAATTTCATTAGGAAGATCTATTGTTACTGAATAACAACAAAGAAGGAAAATTGATAGAGTGTGAAAACACAGAGCCAAATTTAGATTTAAATCTGGACTTCCTAGGGATGGGTTGCATTGCCGTTAGCATAAACGGGGGGAAAAAAAAAAAAAAAAAAAGATTAATAATGTGAAAATTTGTAATTTTTCAATAATATTTCATAGTTATCTGAGCTATGGAACTTAGAGCAATGACTGATGAGCCTTAGTGAATCATCTTTAAAGGTGATTTAAAGTTACTGTCAGATCCACCTCTCCACCACCCTAAAGCAGATTTGTCCTGAAAGAGACAATGTCTCTACTTCAGTTTACCTGTCAAAGTCCACATCTTATCAAATTGTCAATAGAATTGTCTTTAGGCCAGGATGCTGGACTTAGTGCTGAAACATTTGAGCTGAGGGTATACTTTCTCTTCCAGTAACTCTGCTGCATGTGGTGCAGGAAGAAATATAACTTTTCACTGGTTGACAGAGTAAATAGCTAGGGAACACCACTATCACCATAAAGTGGCTGGGATATTGCCCTCAAATCAGACCTCTGTCTATTATGAGTGTCTAGGTATAGTCTGCACCCTGGGTATTTACAGTGTTATTGCTCAAAAGCCTTGCAGAAGCAGTGAGCAATTTTCACCATCCGCTTCTCCTCACCTTTAAGGGGAGGTTAAACTCCAATGTTAATTTCTTTAAGTCCCAATCTGTTCTACCCCTGTCTCAGTGTTTCTGTACGTGCCCTTTGCCAGAAATTTGTGTGGACTTTCATAATTTTATCACACTGCGACAGCAAGACTGTAACCTTGATTTTAAGGAGTGGGTAACAAGTGTTGTTATTATGGTAAAATATGTCATTTTACAGCAGTAAATTTTGCATAGTAAAAAGCCTACTGTGCTGTGGAGAGAGGAGCAAGTTGCATCACAGCTGTAGCAGGGTGAGAGTGTAGGAAAAGTTAGTGAGCTCTGAATCAGTTACACAGCTTACTTTGTGAACTTACCCTACAGTACCTTGTTCAATTTCTTATGACACCTAATAATTTTTAGTCTACTACAAGAAAATTTAATCTGATTTATTCTGAAATGTTGGAAAAATTACTATGCTGAAGCATTTTTTTCTTAACAGCTACAGAAGCCAACACAGTTGGAACAATGTGTTGTCTCTCTTTTCCAACTTAGCAACACAATACACTGATTAAAGAAATTCTTCTAAACAACTCTTTCCTCCACTTCCAAAAATATCTTTTTCCACCCACACTCAAAGTGTTTCCTAATAGCAATGAGAGAACCCTAAAGGGGTGGTTGCCATGAGATAATCTGATAGCACACTCCTGAGACCTGAGGTGTCGGAGGCATGACTTAGCTGTGCTTTGCCTCAGAACACCCCAGGGATGTGATATAGGCAACTGAAGTTTCTGTTTCCACTTATGCCTCATTGCCTCAGCATGCCAGATACTCTCATGCAAACCTTGATGGTACTTCAGTGTTTAATATCGTCTATGCTCACGGGCTCTGCAACACAATGATTTCAACAGCAGTAGCTATAGCATGACACAACAATATTAGATCTGGCCAAAAAAAAAAAATCCAAAACCACAGGCTTTCATTAGCAGATGTGTTTTTTTGAAAAACAAAGCATTTTATGGGAACACAGGATCCATGAAGGAAACCACCAAGCTATTTATTTGCTCTTCTGATCATGCGTGTTGGAGGTATTCCACTGGCATATAAATATTTAAATTCTGATTGGGACTGGGAAAAACTGTGACTACATGGCCACTGGATTTGGGAATTCCAGGTTCAGACTCATGTTTCACACCCTTTATCTTTCAGAGTATCTCTTCCTCTGTAACTAGGGGTCTGTGAAAGATACAGGAATACCCGAATCCGCTGCAAGGTCAGACTGGGACTTCAGGCCTGACCACAGTTTTGGACTCATGAACTAAATAAAGTGAAAATCATCACTGCAGTAGACTTTACCAGCTCTGCCAGCAGCTCTTGACAAGAAATGCCCAGAGACTCAGCACAAATCACAGGATAGTCTTGTGACAATATTTTCACATCACAAATTCTGTAAGAGATTACAAATATGATGAAGGCAGCACTCATCACTTTTGCTAACATCAATTAATACTGAAATAAAGAATGTAATTAAAAGAGATGAAAATAAGATTTTGCCTGACAGCCAAAAAAACATAAAATCTAGATCCACACAGCTTTAACATTTGATTTAAAAGATATTGAAGAACAAGATCCACATTTTCCTTTCTTTTTGGTTATAAACCACTTAGTTGAGGTAAAAAAAAAAAAAAAAAAAAAAAGTAGGGAGAAAAAAGTCCCCTGTTTCTATTACCACAGTTTTTCAAACCTCCAGGGCAGGAGCAGTCAAATAATTACTTCCAGCAAGGTGACTGAATTACCTTTTTCACAGAAAAATAAAAAATAAAAATAATATTTTACAGAAAAATCTGCAAAGACATTGTAAAAATATTTAGTGCTGATATTTTACCAGAAATTGCATGTAATGATCTGTAATGTGAAAGTGCCCATCTGATAATTTTTTTCATAATATTTTTAAATCTTTTTTTTTCTTTTCCTTACAGCTGATCTGCTCGGGGTTTTTTTCTGTTTTCCTCACTCAAATTGTGATTATAGACTAAGCACTGCTGTTCAGAGTCCCACTGGCAGTCTTTAAATTACTAGGCATGGAAGCATGGAGCTCTTTAAAAAGCCTGAAATCTGAGACCACTCAAAACAATTGATTTTTCTTCTCCAAGTACTGGTATTACTGAAGCTGGATGGTCCCCTCTATGGCATAGTTTATCTTAGCCCCTGCACTTTGATAGCATTTCACTACATAAGAAGAGTTTTTCTTCTTTTGCGAATTCTGTTGATTATTTAGCAGATACTCTTAGGAGAAGAAGAAAAAAAGGGTGACTCCATGAACTGATGTAGTTAGAAAGTAGAATTTGTTTCTTAAACATAACCTGCCTTGCTGTCACCGGCGAACTAAAATATAAAAGCAGATATATCACAAAACTTTCCTTGTACTGTTAAAAAAATCAACCTAAAGTAAAAGTGTGACTAGATAATATGTTACATAAGGTCAAGATCATATCATAATTTTTCCTTAAGATCAGTGTCTTAGGTTTTTACTGGTTTGTTTTGATATACCTTTTGATCTAATTAAAAGAATGAAATCCTCCAGTAATGAAAGAAGCATGAATTGTAACACTAATATACATATTTATTTTTACATTTTTGAAATATTTATTTGTGAAAATATTTACATATCAGAGATGTTTGGGTGTGTAGGATGTACTCACATCTATCTACCTACCTTTTACCTTCCTACCTACCCATCCAGCAGATGTATGGCACAGGCTCTGCCATTTAAAGGCTTGTGGTAACAGCCCTCTAGTTACAGATGATGCTCTACTATATCAATTGAAGTCTTAATATGGGTAAACTGTGCATTTGTTCACCTGACATTTCTATTCATTTGCATGATTACCAGGTAACAAAAGCTGTATTATGAGATATGCATGTTACATATTAGCTGTTGTCACACTTCATTATTTGCTAATGTGTTGTGAGTAAAGGGTGAGGACCCAAAATAAGATATTTTATTTCAAACAAGATACATTTCAAAGACCACATCATATATTAAGCAATAAATCAAGTTGGCACTAATATTACTGATACAAGTATCATACAACCTAATTCTTAACACATTTAATGTGTTTGTGATGCTATCTTCATGTTCTAGAAGTGGAGTCTTCACTTGAATGGTTTATGTTGCTTTTTCTTCTGGTAAATAAACACTTAAGATGAGGTGCTTGGCCTCTTCTGTCAAACACGCCTAGAAATGATGCTGTTATAACATGATTCAATGATTGGTCAATTAACAAAAGTTGTTTTTCTGTTCTGTGGACATGAACCAACGAATCTGAATAACTGTTTTAGGACCTGTATGTATGACACCCAACATTCAAGTACTAGGCTGAATCATTAAAAAGAAATATTTCCAGCCTCAGAAGAGGGATTGTTTCATTGACCAAAATAATGTAACTGGCAGTACCAGAATCAGAAGGTCAACACATGACCTGGTTTCTGTTCTGTATTAATTAAAGGAGTTCAAATATTATTAGGCCCTGAAGAAAATTCAAACCTAAATACCTGGGACAGCTAAACCCTCCTCCAAGTCTAACGTTGGCGCAGACAGTTATAACCAAGTTGTTCTGAAATACTCACACAGACTTTCATAATTCTACATTTTCTTGCATTCCCCTCTTCTGCTAGGTTCTGACTCAGAAATGCACCTGTATACTACAGCATGTTTGAGCAAGTATATCACACTATCTTAATTGCTTTTTAAAATTTTAGACTACGTTCATTATTCTATTAGTGAGTGCTTTAATACTTGGCAGAATCTAAAATCTACCTCATAATCCAACATCGTTTGGCTACATTAGAGTTACACACATAGTGTATTTATGAAGGGATGAAGTAGATGTGGTCCTGAATATCCTTCCATTCTTCCTGCAGATTGAACACATCATCAGCCTTGTGTGCCTTCCATCTTTTCTATTCACATTTTACTTTTGTAAGCTTCATAACGAATTTATAAACTTCCAAGACCTAACTGAGGTTCTTAATGAATCTGTGGATTTTCTTCCCCAGTTAGGTCTGGAATCCCTGAGATTATTAATCTTATGATTTGAATGGCCATGTTGACAATATATAAGATGTATGCTTTCACTTTCATCCTCTGCTTTATAGGCAAAATCATGTTTTGGTTTGTCTATTATTCCTCTGATAACCCACAACTGCAATACTTACTTGTCTTCTCCCCATGCTCATTGTAAGAATGAATGACAGTTCTTCACTCTCATCAGTTATATGGTAACATTTGAAATAATTCTAGTTTGATATTATTAGTTACTAAACCATTCTAGGTGTTTCTATTTAGTTTCTGCCATCCTCTTTTTTTTTTTATCATAGAATCATAAAATGGTTTTGGTTGGAAGGGACCTTAAAGATCACCTAGTTCAACTGCCCTACCATGTGCAGGGACACCTTCCACTAGACCAGGTTGCTCAAAGCCCCGTCCAACCTGGCCTTGAACACTGCCAGGGAGGGGGCAGCCACAGCTTCTCCGGGCAACCTGTTCCAGTGTCTCACCACTCTCACTGTAAAGAATTTCTTCCTTATGTCTAATCTAAATCTGACTTATTTAAAGCCATTACCTATCACTACACAATCTTGTAAAAAGTCCCTCTGCACCTTTCCTATAGACCCCCTTTAAGTACTGGAAGGCTGCTATAAAGCCTCCTGGAACTCCAGGCAGGGTTTCACAAAATTAGAGGGGGACAATCACCTTCCTCAACTTCTTAGCCAAAATTCTCTTGATGTAGCCCAGGATATAGTTCGCTTTCTGGGCTGCAAGCTCACATTGTTTGTTCATGTTGTTTTCCATCCACTAATGCCACCATGGTCTTCTCTGCAGGACTGCTCTCAATCCATTCATCACCCAGCCTTTATTTGTGCTTGGGATTGCCTTAACTCATGTGCAGGACCTTGTGCTTAGCTGTATTGAACTTCATGAGGTTTACACAGGCCACCTCGCAAGCCAATCAAGGTCCCTCTGGATGGCACATCCCTTCCCTCCAGTGTGTCGACGGCACCACACAGCCTCGTGTTGTCAGCAAACTTGCTGAGGGTGCACTTGATCCCACTGTCCATGTCACTGACAAAAATGTTAAACAGCACTAGTCCCAACACTAACCCTTGAGGAGTGCCACTCGTCACTGCTCTCTTCTTGGACATCAAGCCAACGACAGCAGCTCTTTGTGTGCAACCATCCAGCCAATTCCTTATCCACCAAGTGGTCCATCTGTCAGACCCATATCTCTTCAATTGAGAGACAAGAATGTTGTGTGAGACAGTGTCAAATGCTTTGCACAAGTTCAGGTAGATGACATCAGTTGCTCTTACTTTATTAGAGTTCACTTATGAGAGCAACTGATGTCATCTACTTGGACTTGTGCATAGCATTTGACACTGTCCCACACAACAGATATTTATATCTTTGTGCTCAGTAAATGCAACAAATAGTCTTGACAGTGTCTTTCATGTCAAAGCATACAATATTTCTTGCCTTTAAAGAAAGTTTTTAGATGCTTTTATTATCTTTCAGTTTTCTATTTCTCCTATTTTTTTAGGTTTTCTGTACTGTTTATGAGCTAATTCTATTAGATTAGCATTCTTTTTTTTTTTTTTTTCTTATCTTATGTCATTAATAATGTCCATACTTGGATTGGTTTTAGTCTCTGTTCTCCAGTATGTTTTAATTTATGAGATTATTTTCTTCATATCTTAATATTCACATTTTAAATTCATTCATCCACACAGTTATTTATTTTTAATTTCCTGGTTTTAATTTCCCTAACATGTACATTCTTTTTATGTCTCCTTTGATCTCCAGAAATGACCAGTTTCTAATAATGTTGTGCCTGTGTTATTATGGACTTTTTGGCCCTACTAGCCTTAAGCAATATTACTTGGATTTACCATAGATTTGGGGGAGGGAGGAATTATATTCAATTACCAGCAAAATGAACAGAACATAAAACAGAAACTGCAAAATATGGTGTAAAATTAAGGTGCAGGACCAGAATTTTTGTTCTTCGAAATATAAATTATTTTGCTAATGTTCATTCCTGAAGTTCATCTCCAGAAAAGTGCCCTATAAATGATCCTTAGAAAATAATAGAATCCCAGACACATCTTTAGATCTAAGAACACAGTTTGAGAGGTACTCACATTTCACAAAAGCCACCAAAATAGAAACCTTCTCAGCACCCTTTCCCTGCATGCACATTTCGCGTAGTTGGTAAGGAATACCCCTGCATCCTGGGTTTGGTTTTCCTTTGGTGCTACACAGCAGTAACCAACGGAGGAAGGACACCCGCTGAGGATGGTTTTCAGGCTCTCACTTCTTGAAATTCTTCAGCAAGATCCCTGTCAGTGTGATGAGATAATCTTCCCACTCTCTCAACTCTGCTTTGTTTGAAAGTAATATTTTCTCTCATTTTTTACATGCTGGCAAGTTTTCTACTGTTGCTCTCCTCTGTTGAGAAGGATTTAATTTTCTTCTGATGTTGTCCCTGAATTGGTACACACATTTTGTCTTTTCTAAAGCAGGGGTTTTTCCCTTCCTTAGAGACTGAGAAAATTTAATATTAAAAAATCTTGTTGAAAAATCATCCATGGTCATTACAAACAATATTGTTGCTTTTGTTTATCCATGTAATGATAAAATAAAACTGTTACAGAAATAACAGGGGCTGGCTGTTGGCATCTCACAAATGTTCAGTGTACAACGACTTTTGTGTCCCTGCAGGTATCTTTGAGAGTTTTATCACTCAGTGCTGTGAGAGTTGCATAGGGCCTGAAATTAAAGAGCAGAAGAAATGCATTTTACAGGTGGAGAAACTGAAGTATGGAGTCATTAAGTGTTTTCTTCAAAGTCAGTGACAAAACTGAGAAATGAACAAAGAATTTCTAATTCCTAACCTGAGGATTGTAGCTTCTCTGAAGTGCTTCATTGCACAAGTAGACCTTGACAGCCATTGTTAACAACATTAATTCACACAAAAAAGATTTATCTTCCGTTCTCTCTTTTTGGCTGGTATGAGTAAACAATTTTCAGAAACAACTGAAAAAAAAAAAAAAAAAGACTGTATCTATGCAAATAAACTAACCAATGCTAAACAAAACCTTTAAATTCAATTTTAAGGCGGCCTTTTAAAATTTTTTTTTTTCTGTCTTCTAAAACAGCAGGTGGTGATTGTAGGGGTGTCAGGCTAAGTAGCATTCCAAATTTTCAAGTTTAGTCACAGCCCACAGAGATCACATCCCAGGAATCTTTCCCAGCATGCCATCTATTTGGGGCCACCCTGTATTAAACACCAAGAAAGTTTAATGTTACAGAGCTAGCCAGATTTTGCTATTGGTTCCAGGGCTAGGGAATAAATCTTATTTAGTATATTAGTATATATAGTAATATATTAGTATAGTAATTAATTAAGTAAGTAATTAAAAATAAATTAGTATAGTAATATATTAGTATAGATTCAGTTCTTGCGCACTGATAATTTTATTTATGTTTCAAAGTAAAGAACCATATTATTTTTCACTGGTTAGTTACCATACAATCAAAACCAAAATATGAGAATAATCTATTTTGAAACACACTGAACTTACTTAATATTTGGGTTTATGAAAAACAAAACAACAGAAAAACAGACAATGGAGGAAAACTTTTCAGAAGTTGCAAACAGTATAGCAAGGAGCAATAAACACAAATAACATCTTGGAAGGTTCAAATTGAACATTAGAGAAGTCTTGGGGGGGGGGGAGAAAAAGGTTGTCCAGATAGGTTGGAGAATTTCCATTTTTGGAGTTTTTCAAGATTCAGGTGAAAAAAGTCATGACTGACCTTATATATTGTTAGTGTTACTCTCCCTTTTGTTGTACCAGATGACTATCCAACTATTTGATGGTCAATTAGGAGAACACTTACCCCAAAATATGGAGTACAACACTGGAGGTAATTTGGGAAAGATTGCATTCGTTAAGTCCATGAACTTGAATTTCTGTGTATCCTGTCATGGGTTTTAAGGTTGTCTTTCATGGTGGAAACATGCAGGGATATAATTTGGATTCCTTCTAACAACAACAGCTACCATGATAATTTTCTGCTAATAATGAAATCTTGGAAGGGTGATCACATTCACTAGACTGCTTCTGTTCCAGCAGTTCACTCGTGATTTCCTCTGTCATTTTTTCCCGTTCTATTAAATTTTTCTCTTAAGTATGTACTTTTAATAGGGCTTTAAAAACTTTCATTAAAGAATAAAACTTGTAAATGTCAGGAAACATATAAAATTTAGGGGCTTTGTTTCTCTATTCTAAAATGCTGCCAAGAAACTATATAGGTATAGACAAATGTATAGTCTCCTAAAGGTAGGAATAACTGCTTTTCATTCAGTACAGGAAATCATACAGTCATAGAATTATAGAATCATCTAGGTTGGAAAAGACCTTGAAGTTCATCTAATCCAACCATTAACCTAACACTGACAGTTCCCAACTACACCAGATCCCTCAGCGCTATGTCAGTGTGACTCTTAAACACCTCCAGGGTTGGGACTCCACCACCGCCCTCGGCAGCCCATTCCAACGCCTAACAACCTGTTCTGTAAAGAAATGCTTCCTAATATCCAGTCTAAACCTTCCCTGGCACAACTTGAGGCCATTCCCTCTTGTCCTGTCACTTGTTACTTGGTTAAAGAGACTCATCCCCAGCTCTCTGCAACCTCCTTTCAGGGAGCTGTAGAGGGCGATGAGGTCTCCCCTCAGCCTCCTCTTCTCCAGACTAAACACCCCCAGTTCCCTCAGCCGCTCCTCGTACGACCTGTGCTCCAGACCCTGCACCAGCTTCGTTGCCCTTCTCTGGACACGCTCGAGTCATTCAATGTCCTTTTTGTAGTGAGGGGCCCAAAACTGAACACAGGAATCGAGGGGCGGCCTCACTAGTGCAGGGGTAAGATAAATACCTTCTGTCTGTGATTCTCATGATTGCTGTGGATGAAAGAAACAATCCAGATTCTTTAGCACTATATTTAACAAAACAATGATTATCATTGCACTATTATCATACCTATGTAATCATCCGAATAACAACATGATGCACAGTTATTTCTGAATGAACATTGTAGGCATCTACACTTGGATTAAAAGGTCTTATTAATGACTCACTGCAAAATAAGGATCCTTAGGCCTCTACTTGCCTCATCCTAGTTATCAATCTCATTCCCACAAAGTTTCAATAGTCCAGAATTTACTAATATCCATAATACACTTTTCAGCCAAAAGCATACAGACTCTTGCTGTCGCTTTTTCAGTAATAAGACGGGCATTTCTCGAAATGCAACACTAGAATCAGGCCTTTAAGTAATGCAAAGTCTGCCCTTGCACAAGTCAAGAGTTAGTGAGGGCTGGTGGTTACTGATATAACTGAAAGTGAAGCAACACTAACAACACTGATAAATTTAGTAACATCTATAAAAACCTTAGAGGACATTCCTAGAAACAGCTTAGTTCCTGATCCAAAACAAAGACCTTGTGGGAACCTACATGAAATTTAGATAACGTAGTTCTCAAATTTTGCCTGTCAGCTGATACCTATCTTTGGAAGTACAAGAACCCTTTAACTGTCTCAAATGTTAGCTTTTTCACCTAAGAAAATTAAGTTTATACAGTCATGCAGTCTACTTTTGTCTTTCAGTTTTTCTCATTAATCTTTTGTTCCAATGACTAAAGGAATGATGTTTGTGACAGCATTGCACAGGGTACAAAAATGCAGCTACTTACAGCTGCAGAGTCTCAGAACCCATGGGTCCATTCAGCTCATCAGCAATGAGGAAACAATGTCCAGTAAAGACACATGGCACCAGCTAAAACTAATGTCTCTTTATTCACTGCAAAGATAGTTTATGTAGATGGAAGCTAGGAGTACTGGGACAATTAACAAAAGGTATTGGAGGAGATGGAAGAATTGGAGTGAGAAGAAACTGCAGGAAATATGAGTTCATACTGAAGTCTGATTCAGTTAAGAAGTAAATCACCCACTAATCTTTGTGGAAATTAGGCTTTCTGATTTGCTGCAGTCAGAGATTCCTGATAGCTCTATGACTATATTACATTAAAACGCTGTCCACAACATATAGTAGAAAATCTTTCTTGCAGTGATTTTCCTGCACAAGGACTCAGTCTTGAAGATATTTGATACGCTCATCCAATAAAGCATGCTTCTGTTACAATTTGGAAACAGTTCGTTTTAAAATTTGGCAAAAAGAGAAAACTTACTTATCTGTATTAAAAAGTTCCATGTTTAGAGCTCTCCAAAGGTATGTAAGACTCAGAGTTTGTTCTTTCCTCTCCAAACATACACTTTTCAGGCAAGCGTAAATTTTGATCTGGAAAAGGATGAGAGTGCAACATACAACCCACTTTTTTGAAGTTTAACTTTGGTTTAAAATATTGATGATGCTGTTAAGCAGGGGATGGAGGGAGTGTATATTGTATCTTCTGTTAAAATGCTTAAGCTATTTAGCCAGTGATGGTTTAACGCAAATATGTAAAGAATTGTTACAAAAAACTTGGAAAAGTGATGTGATGTGTACAAACTTTTTCTTTTTTTTTTTTTTTTTTTTTTAATGGAAGTATTAATATGTCAATCAGATAAAACACTGATTGTTGAAAAGCCTGCTCCTGGAAACTATTTACATGACTAGTCTGTGATTTCTTTGACTCTTCCTGACATCCAATGAATGGTCATGTTATGTTAACCATGGCACAACCAGTCCATACAGGCTGAAGGGTTTACTCCCTTATATTTCTATATATGGGCAAAGACCTTGAAAAAGCAAATGTGTAAAAGTACAATTTATCTGAGAATACATGGATACTTTGATGATTTTGACTTGTGAGTCTTGAAAAAAGCTCAGATGAAATTGTTTCCTGTAGTTTGGCTTGTCAAACAGAAATAACTGATTATTCTCTCATATAAATGGGACAATGCTATATTATGAATTGTTAGATATTTATTTAACATTATTTGACTATAGTATACAATAGTAAAAACCTTATGAAAATTCTCTATACATTTTTATTGACACAAATATCCTGCTTAAAATTATAATTAAAAATGTTACAATTAAAAGTCTGAAGAGAGGTTTAAAAATTCTCACACAAAAAGAATAGCATAATACATTTTTTAGACTATAAGAACCATTTATCTATGTAAAAACCTCTTCATTTTATCTCTTCCATTCTGTAGGACATTCCACTAACTCTAGATGTACTTTGCATTGTACAATGAATTCTTAAAGATTAGCTTTTAAATGTCTAATCTGTATTCATTTACTATGTAACTGATTCACTAAACCTAATTAATTACCTGCATTGAATCTGAAGCATTGAAAAGTGTGGTCTCATAAGGTCAAAACTACATTGTAATTTTTTTTTTTTTTTTTTTTTTAAATCTAATAGTCCATTAGATATGTTCACAGTAAAATAGTTTTCTGAGTTCTGCAGTATTTGCTGCTTCTGCCCCAGTACATTGGTGGCAGCTATTGGCAGATCCACAACTTGATTTGATTTTGATTAACAAAACTTAATGCTCATCTGCCATCACACTGTCCTGCTGAGATGTTTTCTTTCACCAGCCCAACTATTTGTCATATTCTTGATTGTATAGCTTCCATCACTTTTTAAATTGTTTTGCTTAGTGAAATTGTAAGATTATTAATAATTAAAAGAGAAAGATTAATAAATAAATAGCATGAGATACAATTTAGCTGAGTTGGAGATTACATCAGCTGTGAGTCAACATTACAACAGTCAGTTATCGAAAAATATTCATGACTTTGATGGAAAAAGACCAGCAACTGAATTTGGTCCCAGAGGATGCGTATCTGGATGTGGGTATGTATGCCGGGTCACGAACCATCTGCGTCACTGACAATGTAAAAGTATCATCAGCATTCAGGTTACAAGATTAATGATCTCTGAATTAATGACGCACTCGTGTTAGAAGACTAACGGTGTCTAGATTAACGATGGGTAAAAGCGAAAATATTTTTGCTCATTAGGGAAGAAACAGATAATAAGGGAATCTTTAGAATAACAAAGCAGAAATTTATCTACCAGTTGTGCACGCTTAGTAGTGCTTGTCGAAAGTGCTGAGAGGAACGAGTTTTTGAAATGAGCATGCGCCAGAGCAACACATGGATTTGCTGTCACAAGAATATATAAAGACTTGTTTTTCTAATAAACGTCAGAGTTTGACTGTTAACCATATTGGTGTCATGCCTCTCATTCTTGTCCTGCAAAAATAAGGCCTCCTGCGACATCTGGTAGGGAAAGAAAGGGAAAGAAAAAGAAATTTAGGATTTCCTGAGAACATGCAGTTTTGGCTAAAAATAAACTAAGCCCCCTCATGTTCCTATGTTTTAAAACAAAAGGGTAGTGTGCCTCAAATACTCGTACCTCAAGATTACCGACAGACTTGTAGACCCTCAGTCTTCTTAACTGTGAGTCAAATAATGTAAAAATGACATTTTTCACTCATAAACTTATTATTTTTCAGCTGCATTTATCTTGTAGGTCAAAAATATTTCTGTTAACAGAACATGTTGCCTGCATTGCACAGGCCTATCCCAGTGAATAAAATAAATGGGATATAGCCCATCTTAATCCTTACATGAAGACTTCTTTTTTGCTCAGCAAACAGTACATTCTTCAATGTTCAGCAGGTGATAAATCAACTTCAATTTCTGTGAAGGACATTTATCAGTATGAACCACATGAATGATACTTAAAGAGCCTTTGACTTGTAACTGTTTGGATTATGACAAAACATACCATAAAAAGTTGTCTCTGAGAGACTGAGGATTAAAGGCATGCAAACACTTTTGTTTTGCCCAGGTGGACAGATAAACATTTCCTTAACTTTAATTTATTAAGTTGACTGTGAGTTGAATGAACTGCAAATCATTCAAAAGTCTGAACTTCATACTCAGTTTTCTAGAAAAGAGAATGTGTCTGTTTGTTATTATTTTTCACCCCATATCTAACATAACCATTTCTGGTGCAGATCCCAAACACATGATCATTCATGATCATGATCATTCCGTATGATTCCATACATGGCAAGAAGGATACATTACTCTGATCTGCCACAAGAGATAAAGAAAAATCATAACACTGAATATCTTTCAACTAAATATGAATCAAATCCTCCAGCCTTGTAAGAGCATTACTGCCTTGATAATCTGAAGTGAGTTTAGATTTCAGGTTTTAAGGTCAGGAGACCTACTTTTCTCAAAAGTGACCTCATGCATAGTACCAGGCACAGTGTTTCTCCAAGCATTGTTGGTATCAAGTTCAGTAACTTATCACTGAAATGGAACAAGTTTGAATCAAAGTCCCCAGGTAATAAGAGTATGTGTCATATTCCTTTCAGAGATGTTACAATCCTGAATGGCAAAAATATATCAGTTTTTTGACATTTCCATTTTTATTTGTCTAGCTTCTCTTTCAGCCACTGAATTTTCTTAATGCCTTCCTTTTCTGGGTTAGAGAGCACTCTGTCTCCTCACTCTTTATGCAGCATATAAAAATCACTAATCTGGGTCATTCATTTCATAATCTTTGCCGATGTAAGTACATAAAGCTTCTCTTACTTTCTCACAAGATGTCTTTTCCAAGGACAGTGATCATTCTTGGAGCTGTCATATAATATCTCCAGAGAGAAAGACGGTTTTCCTGCGATGATCTCACTTATGTTAAATGACAACACCTCCTTCAGAGCAGAGGTAATCAAAAATATTTTGAATTTATTGGAAAGAAAAAGGGTTTAGTTGCCTCAGGACAATTTACCCATGTAATTTGAACATGCCAAAGATTTTAAGTAAAATAATAGTCATCCTTATTAGGGGTTGGATTTACAGTACAGGATGTGACATCCTATTTTTAGCTATGTGTTAGGAACAAAAATTCTCAACTATCCACAGTGTTAATTCTGCCTGAGGAAACATGAGACCACAACTCCCACTTACCAGAAGTTATGAGGTACACAGTCTGTGCATGTAAGAGATGTTCTATGTTTTCTCTGTTGACACTGTTCTTCAGTTTATGAATATTGAAACATTCATTGCAGTAGTGTGGAAGTGCAGATAAACCTCCTTTTTAGTTCAGTATCTGACAGCCTTGGAGGCTTCGATCATTTTCACTCTGTCTCAGAAATAATTTAATTCCAATAACAAAGATTCAAGGAGACTTGTTTTACAATAACATGTACTTAGGAAACTCATTTAAGATGTGGGAGACCAGTTTTCTAACCTGCTTTCTGGCTGATTAAGAGTTGTGTAATGCTGCCTAGTAACATCATTTACTATTTTCACTGACACATTATACTGAGAGATCTGCCTTGAGCTTTTCATCTTCCAGTATCCCTAACTCCATTTTAAACTTACCTCTTTCCAACCTACGCTATCATTTATACTGAAAGACTGACCTTAAAGCATTCATTGCTCCTAGACATCAATCATAGAATAGAATCATAGAATGGTTTGGCTTGGAAGGGACCTTAAAGATCATCTAGATCCAAGCCCCCTGCCATGGGCAGGGACACCTTCCACTAGACCAGGTTGCTCAAAGCCCCGTCCAACCTGGTCTTGAACACTGCCAGGGAGGGGGCATCCACAGCTTCTCCGGGCAACCTGTGCCAGTGTCTCACCACCCTCACAGTAAAGTATTTCTTCCTTATATCTAATCTAAATCTACCCTCTTTCAGTTTAAAACCATTACCCCTCATCCTATCGCTACACTCCCTGATAAAGACTCTCTCCCTATCTTTCCTGTAGGCCCCTTTAAGTACTAGAAAGCCTGCCACAGCTCCACGTCTAGAAGTGTAGCAAATATTTAGGTTGAATATGTATTCCCCATAGTCACTTTGAATCTGTAAGGTGCTTTATAAAGCTGTCTCATCCTGATGAGTGTTGTGCCCAGCCTGCTAGGCTGACACCCTCCTGGGTTGCCCTGGGAAGGGTATGATGACTCAGGTGTAACACAGAAGAATAGGAAAGATGTTTTATAATCAGCTTAAGTTGTGTGTTTACACTGCAGTGCAAATGGTGGGGAGTGCATGCAATGAGATGTGGTGTGAGAGTATGTCAAAGTGGGGAGAAGGGTTCAGATCTAAAACAACCAACCAGCTGTAGTTTGAGTGTGGTGGGGTTTTGGTAACAGGACAGGAACTAGAGGGATAGCTCTTGTGAGAAGCTGTTAGAAACTTCCCCTGCTCCAAGTCAGACCTGCCTCTGGCCCAGGCCAGGCCAAACAGGTGGCAGCACCTCTGTGATAACACATTTAAGAAAGGGAACACGAGAGGAAGAGGAGGAGTGAGGGAAATGCCTATGCAAACACTGAGGTCAGTTGAAGAAAGAAGGGGGGAATGGGAGGTATGCCAGAGCAGAGATTGCCCTGCAGTCCATGGTGAGAGGGCAGGCTGTGCCCCTGCAGCCCATGGAAGTCCACGGTGTAGCTGATGTCCAACCCCTGCAACAGCAGAGGGATTTCCCAAAAGGCGGCTGTGACTCTGAGAGAAGCCTGCACTGGAGGAGTCTCTTGCTGGGTGGGCTGCAGCCTGCCTCAGGGACACACACTGGACTAGTTTATGAAGAGCTGCAGCCCTGTGCGAAGGACTCACGTTGAAGTTCATGGAGGACTGTCTCCCGTGGGAGAGACTCCAAGCTGGAGCAAGGGAAGAGTGTGAGGAGTCCTCCCCCTAATGAGGAAGGAGCAGCAGGAACAACATATGATGGTCTGACCTCAACCCCCATCCCCTGCACCCCTGTGCTGCTGGTGGGGATGAGGTAGAGAAATCAGGAGTAAAGCTGAGCCTGGGAAGAAAGGAAGGGTGGGGAAGGTGTTTTTAAGATGTGGTTGTATTTCTCACTATCCTACTCTGATTTGATCACTAAATTGGTGGTTGTGGTGTTCAAAGTAAATTGATGTTCTTTCTTCCCCAGTTGAGTCTGTCTTTTGTCTGTGACTGTAATGGGTGAGATATCCCTCTCTGTCCTTGTCTCGATCCTTGAACCTTTTGTTATCATTCTCCTCCCCATCCCACTGGGTGGTGGGGTGGAGTGAGCAAGCAGCTTAAACCACAACACCAGTTAAGGGGACACTTTCCATAACCTGGATGTATTATTTCATCTTGTTAAAAACTTTATTTATAACCTTTAGGCTTAAGTTGGTATTCTGAAGAAAACTGAATATAATCTTAGGCAGTAATGTCCTTTAAAAGCACAAGTGTAACTAACACCAAGGTTTCCTTTAACATGTTCACGCAAACCCACTTACTTAATTTCTTTTTATTGTTATTAAAATGGTGACAGTTCTTATTGACTGAACTTATTACCTATTCAAGGAATAAGATGCAGTTTTCACTGCTATTTATTACCTAAAATGACAAAGTCTTGTTGATTATCAATAAGAAATAAAAAGCCTGATTAAAACTGTAAACATAACAGTTTGCTGTTATGCACATTCTTTAAAATACATTTTATCAAAGCTTATGCTTTCCATGTAAAAAGACTTAACTTTTTCAGAATATAAATAAAGACAAGGAGTAACATCTTATATTGCATCAGCCAGAATTTAAAATTCTGGTTTGATTTGTCAGCATGACACACACTGTTGGACTGGATTTACTAACAACGGCTTAATCAACTGAAGAAGCTAGTATCTTGAATGAGTTAATTTAATTAATGTAGTATCTGTATAATGAAAAATATACAGTTCTCAGAGATTGCAGTCCATATACCATGTTATTGTCCATAGACTGCATATACAGAGCAAAGTGGAGTCACAGTTGTAATACCTGTGAGATGCTACATTCCATGTTGCACTCAAATATCTGTTTTGACTGAACATTTTAGTTGATTTAAAATTACGTATTTTGCCATTTCCCAATTTTCAGTTCAATTTGAGATCCAAACATGTTGAAATATCACCATTTAATGCAGCATTTCAGATCAGAACTGCACTTCTAAAGAAAATTTCTACTATTCAGAAGCTGATTCATTTTATGGAGTGCATAAACTGGATTCCTTTTGGAGAGAACTAAACTAAAGGACCTGGTCTAGTCTATCAGACCAGAATGGACTTAATCTGAGGTAAACCCTTTTAAAATGTATACAGTATACACATTAGTTCTTCAGCAAAAACTCTTTCCTTTTCATATGTTAGGCCACAATTCCTGTTAATTTAAACACAGACTCCATCACTAATAGAGCTAGACTTGAACTACCCACAGAACGCAGCAATTCAACAGCATTATGCAGAGTCTGAATACAGAAGAAAATAAAAATAATCTATGGATTTTTGTATAATCTCTAAAGGTGTCAGAACAACAGATGCGTCATCTTTTTCAGGTTTCAAGGGAATAGAAATTTCTGAGTAGGTGTTACGGTTGTCAACACACTACAATTGTACCGGGGTTCAGCAGTGAATCAGCCTTTCCTCCACACCCAGACACCAAATAAACCAGTTTGGCATGCACTAGAATAGGCCAAAGCATACATGAACATGTGAGCAGACTTTACACCTGGCTACAAGTCAAGTATGTAGTCAAAACACACCTATCTGTGGAGCTGAACTGGTTTTGATCATGTACTTTGGCTTTTGTACCAAGCTCCACCAATGGTGTCTTATAGCCTACAAGCCAAGTCATTAATTTAAAATTCTTTCACACCATAAGACCTCATCTGAGGAAACAAAAAAATAACAAAGAAAAAATTTTCTTCTTTCTTTGGAATTGTGTTCTACAAAAAGATATTATAAACCACAATGAACCATTATAACTTACCTTCATTGAAGCATTTTTCTAGCTGCAGCTATTTCAACATTTCATTGTTAAAGAATGACATTTTGAAGTAGTATCTTGCATCTCACCATAGATTATACGCCCTAATTCCCTATGAATATATTTTATGATATGTAGTCTACTCAGTTCATTTTATTCTCTCTCTTTTGCCACGTCAAGGCAACAAAGATTACAGTGCACAACAATTGCTTGTTAAACACATTTCAATTAAATTAATATATTTTAACTTTAAATTACAATGTTAACTACAGTGGAGGTTGAGCAGAATGAAAACCTCATCCTTGGCTTCTGTGGTGACTTCTTTACGATTCAAAGTTCTGGACTGCATAATATATCCTCTATGTTGGGAGTTTTACTTCAGACTAGGTCTAGCCTGGTCCCATTAACTATATTTCTGTAAGTTTTCATGTTGATTAACAAAGAGAGATGTCAATATTATAATCTAACTCTATGAAATGTTGATATTTTTAATGAAGACCTGCTTCCTGTTTTGCATTGCTCTGAAGTTGTGTGATATTTCCATATAAATCAAAGAAATTTGCTAGGATATATCTATGCAAATTATTTTCATATAGTTAATATTTATAATATTATTGAATGAAAAAAAAAACCCTGTAGGAAATCAACACATATCTGAGTTGAATTATATTGAGATAGTTTGAATTATTCCTTTCTACATGTTTATCTCCATTGTTATTGCACTACTATTTCATTACTTTTAAACAAAATAAAAGTTTGAAAGAGATAATATATTATGTCTATTTTGGTGGGAAATATTTAGGCAGTTTGGTAACTCAGGGAAATTGAGTTTTTAATTTGATATTTCTTGAATGCCTTCTCTTTTTCACTTGATTAAGTGCTATATATATTCCAACTATCTTTTCTTGCTTGCTTACATTTCTACTAATTTAAGGTACCTTAATTAAAGATAAAAAAGAAAGTAAAGGTTCCACCAGGAGTATAAACTAATTATACTTTTAAAGGTTGAAAGGCTGAGAATTTTTTGTCACACAATCAGGAAGGAACATTAATAATTCACAGATAGTTATGAAGAAATGTTTTATGATATAAATTCAAACTATAGAGAAGAATAATTTACCGAAAACATGGAGACCAGGGTTTTGTTGTTGATGGTTTTAATCTTCTCTGGAGTTTTAGATCCTTGCAATTACTGTGACATACTGAAATCAGATAAATTATTATGTTCTCTTTGTATTTATTGTCTGTATTAACTGTGACTAATATACATCACAGATAAACATTTTCATACAAAAACTAAAGTACAAATCTTGTCAAATGTCGTTAAGCATTTATATATTTGTTTGTTTATCTTTCCAGAGATGGTGGATCAAATATAGCTTCTGATATTACGAAGTTTTACATGTGGAATGTCTTTCATTAATTTAATTCTTTCATTGTACTGATGATGCAGTGGTGACTTTGGTGGTAGGCTGAGGAAAGATGTGCTGCTTCCTCATAACCTCAGCATTTTTGAACTTACCCACTACCAACACTTCTGTTTCTGGGTCACTGTGCTTTTGGTTTAATGGACAGACTTGAGGCTATGCGTGTAATTAGTTCTTTTTCACAATGACATTGGGATTTATATCTTGGAAAGGAAATTTCCCTCTATGTTCTTCAGCTGCTGAATGGGCTTAGTTTACCAGGGTATGATTAGTTTTCAATTTTCTGATGTCTGGTTACTTTGCTTCTACATCTTATATTGAGCATTTTTACTGTGTAAGAATTATAATGTTCTTTTCTTCAAGACTCAGTGGTGTCCAGGTTACCTATCTGAAAATAAGCATAGTATAATTTCTATCCCATGTCTCATCTGTTCCAATAATTGTCTTCAGTTAAATTTTCCCAAATGGTGTGAGCTCTGATAGCACATTACAAAGAAAAATTTAGTACTCTACATAGATAATCCACCAATTGGTATCATTCTAGGGTTTTAACACATTTTGTGCTGGTGTTTTTGCTGTGATACTTACATTACCCTTCCCCTGGGGAGTGCAAAATCAGTCATGCTGGGAGAGAATGGAACAGCCTGATGGAGGACTGGGGAAAAGGCTACATTTTATAATTAATGTATAATCATGCTATTTACATGTCTTTTAGCTAATAAGGGAACCATTTAAGGCTAGATATTAAGCACTTTATTTCAGGTAGTAACAACTAGAAATAAAGGTTTAGGACATAAAGAGAATGCACCAGAATATGCACAGAGTAATGGAAATGAAACAGATGTACCTTTGTTTTCATAAGGCCTTTCTTGAAGAATTGCCAAACTTTAATGTAAGTTTGTATTAAGTCATAATGCATATTTTTTGAGGTATACAAAAGGGAAAGATGATACATTGAGAGGCAGAAGGCTGAAAAACACTCTACTAGCTAAATGTGTGATCTGTTATCATCCAGTTGTTTTGATTTTACCAGGGTAAAAAAAAAAAAAAGAATTTTTACAACCATGAAGCTAGATAGATTTCAAAACAATGCAAAGTGGTTCTTCATTCTCAATGCAGACTTGAGTATGTGTCACCAACACAGAGATGGTGACAGGGAGTCCTGTAGAAAAAGATTAATGACACTAGTATTTACCAGCTTGGTGCTTACACTGCACTTTCAGTGTGCTGGGACAAACTGTTTGTTTTCCCTTTTAGATTGCTTACCACTGCTTGATTTACTGGGCAGCAGTGTGAAGACAAGTTTTTAAATAACTGTGGCATGGCTACCATTCTTCTCAGCAAACAACTGAACTTTGTTTAGAGGCTAAAAAAAGATTACTTGTTCTGGGAAAATAATGTAATACTTGCTACCAGGATTTTCTTCATGAAGCATGACATTAGAGGATTCTCACAACTTGCTTCTGATTTGGGATATCTTTGAGATCTTTTGGCCATGAGGAAAAAAATATGTGAGCAATGAAAAGATCTGTGAATGGATTCCTGAAAAATTATATGGGTAGTAACACCTTCCATCTATACAAGAACATAGGTGAAAAAGTCAAAATGTTTAATACAGATTTTCAGTGAGTTTAACAAGTTACAAAGACCTCACAAATTTCTAAGTGGCTAAGGTACAAGACGACATTGGATGAAAATTTGTGATGTGGTTATTCCATTGAAATCTCATTGATTTTAATTCAGATACAATCAGGGAAATGTATGCAACTTGTGTAAAGGAAAGGCAAACTGCTTTCTTCATACAATGTTATTACAGGCGTAACTCCACAGATATTGAGGGAGTCACACCAAAATGAATTTAATCCATTCTGTTCCAATTATAGACCGCAATTCTTTTCAAAACATTACAGCTTCTGGTTGCACTCCATCTTAGCAGACTCAGTCCCACTTAGTCTCATATTTGCACTTATAATGGATTTTGTGAAGGAACTGTCACTCCATCTGGATAAATTGAGTGTCTTGACAAAATACTGCAAACTTGTCACTGGAGAAAAGGTTTAAAATCTGACATGATTTGAGATATTTTAGCAGGCAGAGGGCTGTCTGAGACATGCTTCATAATATAAATTAGTCTTCCTGATTAGTCAGAAATTGTATTTACTCTATATCAACTCTTCTTTTTGAGTGTGCTTAAAGACAGTGTCAAGTTTGTATTGCTCTAGGTATAAAACAAATCTTTCAGAAAGACTTTCTCCATATGGACAAAGGTGGGTGGTCCCCTGGGGAAGGAGGAGAGCTCATGTCCTCTTTGTGATTCCACTAATGAATCACCCAGGGAAGGTGAGACTTGGCACTTAAGATGAGGTTATCCAAGGTTTAGCTTTGGTATCATTTGCATAACACTGAAAACGGGTACCTTACTTTTTAAACAGTTTTGCTTAGACTTCTCACAGTGGGTGAACAAAGTTAAAATGAAGGAGCAGCAAGTGCCCCAGGCAAGGAAAAAAAAAAAAAAACAAAAACAAAAAACCAAAAAAAAAACCCAACACACAAAAAAACCCCAACAACCAAACCAACAAACCAGACAGTCAAGAAGAGAGTCATTTTAAAATAACCTTATAGGTACCCAGTTCAACTGAGCAGAATGATAATCATGGTTTGCATACTGTAAAGAAATGTATAAAGAATGTGGCATGGTTTTCCTTAAACCTCTGCAATTTACAATTTATTTACACAGTTGTGGGCTAGTTCCATTAGTCATGAGTGGTGGAGTGAAATGAAACACTATTGTATATAGACAAAAGTGTCCCAGTCAAATTAGTGCAAATATATCTAATGTTTTCAAGGTCATTAGGGTATTCTGAAATGATGCCACATTTCACTATGACAAAGTGTTGGATTGTCACATGATTTCCATTTTGGCCTTTTGTCTCAGCAAGAGGATATCCCACTACTGGCAAAGGCAATACTTTTAGTATAATTTTCGTATGAAAAATAAAATCCCTTATAGAAATAGTTTGACAAGAGCTCAGCATTTTCACTGCATCTCTCTACATCAGGCTTCCATGGTATCATCTAACAGCATATTATCTGAGTAATCAGGACCTGCATATAATCATGTCACAGCAATGGCATGACTGACTCTCCATCTGTTCCTCCTACTGGGGAGGAATGATTTTGTGGACTTCCCCTCTAAACATGTTCTTCCAGCTGATGGCCCAAACTGAGAAGTCTAAGGCCAAGGTTGGCAAGATGCTCAGCTTCCGTTAAAATGAATACATAGACCCTCAGGGCTGAAATGAGACAAATAGGTCTCCGGTCATCTTCAACTGCATCAAGATTATACAGCTTCCCTGGAAAGTATACGTCTGTGCTGGAATATCTCTCATAGATGCTGGATGGTGTTTATTTGCTCCTAGTCTTGTGCAGACATATAATTTAAGAAGATGGTCCAGGTGTAACCTCAGAAAATTCTTTAACTGCTAGCTCCTGACAGCTGATGTCCTACACTAAGCCTTGCTAAACCTCTGCCTTGAAAGGGGCTCTCTGCTCACCACATCTTTGATCTGACTCAGCATGGAACTTGTGTTTTCCTCTCCTGTGTTTACTCATCTATATTTATAAACAGCAACCATAGCACACCAAGCCTTTCATTTTGCCAAAGTAATTAAAGTTCTTTAAACTAGATTCTCAAAATTGTTTACTGACCTAGGAGGATTTTTTCCCCCCTGTACCTGTACCTGTGACTGTGTGCATTGCTTTTGTTTGCATGTGACTTTACACAAATACTGCATTTTCATTCTTTGGCCATGTCCGTGCCAGTAACAAACTAATCACTAGCTTCCACTGCTAAGAAAATATGTTGCTTTGTAAAGATGTTTATGGCTTTCTTCCCCTAAAGTGAAGAGCATAAATATATTATGAGAAACACAACGTCATAGTTCAAACTTTGTTTATACTTTGTTAATACTTACTGTGTTCATTAAAAAACAGAGATTGGTGCTCGTCTGCAGGAAAGGATTTCTGTGTTTAGAACCTGATTAGCCTAAGGGCCAGGAGTACTAACACTGTGTATGCTTAGCACTTCGTATCAACTTTTTCTATATTGTTAGATAGTGGACATTCAGGATTTTTACATAATATTGAGGGAAACACTTTCAATATTGTTTGTAGTCAATGTGTACACTTAGCAAAGTTTCCCCAGCAGGAGGAAGGGATCTCCAGCCGGGTTATTCATACCATGCTGACGTCAGGTCGGGAAGCTTTCCTTTGTGGCTTGGGTCGCGGGGAGCACGCGCGGCAGGCTGGCTGTGTTCACTGCGGTATTTCTCTGTATCTCTTTTGTTTTGTTTATTGTTATTACTGTTTATTCTTGTTATTATTGTTATTGTTGTTGTTCAAATTGTTACTTATTACATTGTTAGATTAAATTTCTCCTTATTTCAACCCCGGGGTTTGTGCCTGCTTCCAGCCTGTCCGGCCCGAGGGTGGGGGAGGGACAACAGCAACGTGGTCTCTGGTCCCAGCAGGGCTTAAACCATCACAGCATATTATTTAAGTAAACATAAAATAGCAAATTTTAGGGGTGAGATTCAGCTCACCCTATTTAAATGCCTTGAATGTACCTCAACTTTAGGTTTGTAGTATAAAAATGCTCTTAAATGTTTCCTGTGTTTTAATGAAGAGAATTCAGGGTAAATCCTGTTGAAAGCTTCCAGAGAAAGACTGCTGATTTATTAAGCTTCAGTATCTTAATGGTGGAATTCATATCACCTAACATGGGACTTCAGGAAAAGACCTCCAAATAATAATTCTTTAGTTCTTGGAATAGGGCCAAGTGTCTTCTAGAGATGCCTTTTCCGGTTTTTTATTTGTTTGGTTTTTTACAGTGATGTTGGCTCAGTATTTTTAAACAAATATATGATCTATTGATTCATCAACCTGTATGGTCCTTCTACATTGGCATAAGTCCCCTTATATATACCTTTGATGTAAAGCCACTCAGTGTAGACTTCAAAGGTCGAAATTGAAAGAAGTCTGTACAGTCTTCTGCTGTAATATAACTAAGCAGACATTTAAATGAACTAATTCGATGTCCTCATTAAGATAAGGTCTCAAGACACATCCTGGTATGTTCATCATCACCCTAGTTTCTGTCAAAACTTAGTGACCAGTAAAAAAATGACACTGTTTAGAATTGTCAAAGCTGAACTGGACGTGGGAAGCAGCTACCTCTACAGTTACACTTTCAGATGGTGAAGGTGTCAATCACCAGCTGGAATAACACATCCAATTCTACCCATAATCTTTTATTTTATTGAGAAACTTTTGAAAAGTTAGCCCAAAAGCTAAGATGTCTTCTACATAAATTAAAAGATACTACCATTACATTTCATGTCAGTGGTTTCACTGACTATTAATTATGGTTCAAGCATAGCCATGGGCTAAGTTTTACATAGTGTCATAAGTTCAGTGCTGCTGTACATGCATAAGAAAGATACTTTCCTTCTGTCAATTCACCATTTTGATTCTCTGAATTAACTTAGTATGTTTCCCTGTATTGTAAAAAGCCAAGTGTAAGGAAAATCAACAGCACTGAGCATATAAAACCAAGATGTGAAACAGCCAAACCAAACCAAAATTCAGAGAAAGTTTCTTTAATTAAATATGACAAAGCAAGTAGACATTTCCACTCCTGAAATTTTGGTTTGATTTGGTTTTTTTAGCCCTTGGAAGGCCAAAGAAGATGGGAATTCAATTTTACTGGATAAAAAAAGGGAGAAGGTTATACTTACCTTCGTGAAAAAAAAAAAAAAAGTCAAAAAACCCTGTATCAAGAGAACAGCACTACAATGGAAAAAGGAGGAAGAGTGAAATCAGCACCAAAACTGATGTGCAACAATATAACTTAGCCATGTGCTTTTAAAAGCCCACTGAAATCAGTAGAAACTTTCTCACTGAATCACAATCCATTTGTACAATGGGTTTGTTCCAAAAAGCTAAATACCCTACTTTATTGCTCCATAGTCCTCCAAGTAGCTTAACATTCCTCACAATTTTCATTTTATGTGGATCCAAAAAAATGATGAATATTTATAGAACCAAAATATTTTAGAAAAAATTAAGTTTAATCATAGAGCTATGGACTTCTCAGATTGGGTCAGTATCTGTTCTCCAGGGGAAAACTACATGGGAAATTCTGGAAGTAAACCAACAATAAAATTTCATGTACTTAATTCTGTATCCCAAAGGACCAATTCTGAAGAAAAATTGAGAGATGTTTCTGCCACCATATTTCTTATGAATGGGTCTCCAGTGAAGGGGGCAATAAATTCATTGCTGCTTGGGGTTTGAGATAGAGAATGGATATAATATTTTAAAACAGTACAATTATATTTTCAAATATATTGTTCCAGAAGTTCTTTAGGTCTAAATAAATTTACCTTGCCATGTAGGTGTACACCTGACTCCACTTGTCTTGTATCCTAACACAGCTATTAGTTAAACGTTAAAGATAGGAGACCTCTTTTCTTTTTACACCTCTAAAACAGTGGTTGCCAAGAGGAAAAACTCTAAGATTAATATATCACTTTTCCTACCCTTACTCCCACTTCCATTTTTTCTAGTGAATTTATCCATTAAGAGAAAACATTTTGGGTTTTACTTGTTTGAAATCAATAATTTTACACAAAGCATTCTACTTATAGAAAATATATATTTTTTTGATGTGTGTTTTTCAAACTCCTTGCTCACATGGTCAAGGTCATATTCTGGTTAGAGCAGAGATATGAGTCAGGAAACCTATGTTCTAGTGATGGCTCTGTTACTGATTTACTGTGAGATTTTGAACAAATTCTTTTCCCCTCTGTGCCTCCAGTTCCCATATACAAAGGATAAGAATATTACTCATTGGGGTTTTAAGATTCTTTTGGAATCTCCCAAAGATGCTCAAAATTATGATTAATTATCACTGTCAATATATAGAGAGTAATAAACACTGACTGCATTTAAATAGCAAAGCTGTCTCTGGCACTTGTACAGTATTCAGATATGAGAAAAAGAGAAAGAACTATTTTAAATGTTAATCTAATGGTATTTGAAATTTGAGACAAAACAGAAAATGACTTCTTTTTCTTTTCTGTAGATAACTGCAACTTTAAAAAGCACAATCCAACGAACCAAAAACGAGTCTGGTTAGTTTTATCTTTTGATTAATATCCCCCTTTGTTTAAACAACAGCTGAACTAAACTTACAGATACTTCACTAAATACATATTATTAGGAAAGTGTATAGTTGCTCTCTGAAGGTACATATTACCAAAGATGGTGTGGTTATAGATATGATTTTTTTTTTAATAATTCTGATTTCAATATCTATTGCAATGTACTTAAAATAAAAGACCTTGTAATTTAAAAATGGTTTATCAGATTTGATGGTAATATGGTATAAATAGTATATTAATTGATAGCTTAAGTTTGCAACCTTGTAAAGACTCTCCAGAATTGGAGCTCATCATACAGAGTAGTACTGACAGTTAAAAATCCACCACCAAGAACAAAACCACCTGCATGGCAGTCCTAGTCCTAGTTAGTTTGAATGAGAAGTTGGAATGCTATCATCATTTTTTTTTAATCCATGTTTAAAATATGTTTTGCCATCATGGCACTGATTGATTACTAATAACTAGAAAATGAAGGATTGTTTCTTATAAATATTTCTAATTCAAGTGCAAAACAAAATGCAAACATAAATTCCGTTCAGTCACAGGTAATAAATATGTGACCATCTTTATCATTTTTGTTTCATAATTACAGGAAATTATTCAAGTTGAAGGAAAAGAATTATAATAGCTAGCTTGTGACCTTGTCTTGTTCACTGATGCAGGGGAGGTAAGATTCCCACCAGTTCCATTACAGAGCTCCCATAGGTTTGAGTTAGAAAGGAAACACAGCCCTGGTTTTCAACAGACTTCTCATCATGAATGTCAACCCAGAAGGAAAAGCTTTTGTCCTGCCTTGATCTTAAAGGGTCAGCCTAAATGTTTGTTGAGCAGCAAAGTAACAGTGGTTCTCAGTCATTATGCAGATTCATGTTAAACTGGTTTCCCACTCCCCAAAAGTTGAGTAAGAAAATTGCAAAATAAGCACTGTCTCATAAGATTAACAGCTTCAGGAAAAAATGTATTATATAAAACTGATGTTGCGTAAGACAAGATAAACATTGGGCCATATGTTTCAGTAGCACTTAATGCTAAAATTGCTTCAAAATCTTGTATGTAAGCTAAAATTACTTTGCTACTGAAGGAGGACAGTAAGATTGTGCTGAACCTAAAAGAACCACTGTAAAACAGAAATTAATATTTTTCATGGAAATATGGAAAATATCTGGATAATGACAACCATCATGTAAGGGTATCAGAAAAATTATGCAGCTTACTAGAGAGAAAGTAATTATTGATCGATGCAGTAAAAAATTTAATATCAGCCCTTCATTACGGATCCCAGCATAAAACAGTATTTGTGTGTGTGTATGTGTGTATCTGGTTTTCATCTCATGTAATAAAGGGCTTGACAAAATTTGTTTTGCAGTTTATGAGTCTCTTATCTTGGAATGAATTTGTCAGTATTAGATATTAATAAATAGTATGAAATATTAAATAACATTAAGATACTAACATTAAAAAACAAACATTAACTAAATCGATAACGACATACCAATTGAACATACCAAGTTGGTACTTCCTGGATTTAAATTACGGTTTGCTAATTTTCATAGATTTTGGTATGAAGCTTATTCAAGGTTGTGAGTGAGGTTTATTCTCTTAGTATCTCATAGGAATTCTTAATTTCATCAGAAATAGCCTAAGGTCAAGGTAAAGGACTGAAATTCACAGGAGACCTTCACATGCTTTCTTGTAAACATACATTAGCAGGAATTGCATTTTTACACTTTTGATAGGATTTGACATTAGATAGATTGACTTTAAACATTCTGTATATAATGGAGTTTACAGAACCTACAGAGTGATTCAACAGACTAACTAGTATGGTTTCAATTCAGTTACTTACATAAAGATGCATGCTGCCACGTGAAACACCACAGAGCATCCAAGGTGTCTGCGTGGATCTGGCAGATATGACATAGGATACACAAGTGACCCTCATGCATCTCTGGAGAGGAAGGTAGAGGCTAGGCAAGAAAGTCTAGAACTTTTAAAATAATAGAAATATGTGTATCTGTTCTATAAATATCATAGACTGTGAAGATTTTATTTCAGTGGGAAGCTTAGACCGATAATATAAAGCCACCAAATTTTAGAAACCCTAAATGTTGTCTGGTGCCAGAATCTGGATCTGAATCGCACTCTTTGTAGCCTGTGATGCAGGAACTAGATAACATCAACAGGTTTGGATGTAGCACAATCAGTGTCCAGAAAGCTTGTAAACTTACTTGAACTTCTACGATCTAAAGATCTAAATACTAAGGTTGAACCTCCAGTGGATTTTGGATTTCAGGTGCTTGAAAATAGAAATTTAAGACACAGATAATCCAGCAGTTTGGGAAGTTACACAAAATTCCTAAGGGAAAAATGTGTTTGTTTTATTTCATGATAGATTTGGACCAGGAAAGGAATAGAGGAGAGGTCAATTCAGATTCAGTTGAAAATCTAGACATTTTTAGGCTGTTAAATGTCTGACACATATATATTGCAAAAGAACGGAGAACTGAGTTCAGCCAGAGCAGAAAACTAAGAGTTACACAGAGAAAATACTTTAATTGTTGCCTGCTTGGCCAAAAAAAATAGCTTAAACCTCTGTTCCAAGCAGTTTCAAAATGAATTAAACATTGAGCATTTCTGAAATTCCAAAAATGTGTAGTCAACTTCTCTTTAGAAATTAAAAAGTTAAATGTTCATGTCAGTAAATGTTTTATCAGGTTTGGACTGGGATGTAGAGTAAAACATTAAACATAAAACATGAAACGATTCATATATTTGAGAATAATAAATAGAATTTTTCCAAAATTAAAGTACAATTAGAGATCTAATTGAGAGCTACTTATTACAGAGATAAATACAAAGTAAATACTTTAAGACAATTGGCCAGGCAGATTAGGAAGAATAATTTTGTGAATTCAGATATTCTGAAGTCCATTCAATACGTTCTGTATTTGACATGATATTATTTACTTCTTTCCAGCTTTTGTCACTCCTGCTTTGAATGCTAGGTATTACGCCACCAAAAAATCCTTTCAGAATCTCTGGGAGTCACTACAAAACAAGCTGGTGAGTGACATTGGATGATTTACAGAGTATGGACCAGGTACAAATACAAATCCAGAAGCAGCAGCTTTATTTGGTGGGCTGTAATACCTGGGCCTTATTTCAGGGTAGGATATTTTACCTGACAATGTGACCCAACAAATAGCTCATTGCATAAAAAATTGCCTTTTTCTAGAAAGTCAGAGTAACTCTTGTACATGTGAAGAAATATAAGCATGTTGGTTCTAACATTTCCTCAGTTTTATTTTATTTCTCTCTGGGGACACCTTTGGGCTGCAATGCTTTCAGTCTACCAGATGAGTTTACTGCAGGTTCCAAGTAGAGTTGTTTTATTGCTCTTCTGTCATATAATAGCAGAGAAATTAGAATTAAACTCATGTTTCAAAATTGTGATTGCCTCCTAGACCACTGGGAGTAATACTGAGGACTTGAAAGAGCAATGAGGGATGTTCTTAGATGGTGTATTTGTTTGACAGTTGCAAGAAAGCATTTCACATTTCTCAGCAACAGAAAAAGTTACTGACTGCAGGTTTTTTCCTAAATGACAGACATAATACTTCCCTGATCTTGCTTTTTGGAGAAAGATTTTAAAACGTATTTATTTATTTTTAGATCTAACACCTCCTATCAAAAATTTAAAATAATACCAGAAGAATGAAATAATTTTGCCCTGGAATTTTTTTTTTTTTTTATTTACTTTATTTTTTTTAAAATACTTGTTTAGTCCAGGTGAACTACAGTTTAGCTAGAGAAAAAATGTATTGACAATTGAATGAATAACTGCTAAACTACTTTGGACATCTTGAAAATTATCTCAGAAGAAAGATAAGGGCTTCAGCTTGCTTTCATTAGCAATGGCAAAATTCACCTCTGACTTGACTTCATATGTGGCAAAAGAAAGATTAAATTAAGAACAAATGTTATAACATTCAAGATTTATTGAGTAGCTTTAAATTTTGATTATTAAAAAAGAAAAAAAGAAAAGGAAAACAAGAAATCAAAGAAAACTCAGTCTATTAGATTTAACTTTCCAGTATGGTTTGATGGACTCTAGAGGAGGCAGAAGCAGAAAGTGAGGTGTCATATTTTATCCCTTTAGGAATTCTTGTTAATGAGGAAGTCTCTAAGGTAGGTAAGGTATGTTCTTATTCCAGTGTATGTTGCTCCCTCCACCAAATTCACTATAAAGCTTTTGAAAACTTTTGATTACTGGTTTGGGGAGGATAATAATAAGTATTTTGCACAAGCTCAAACTCACAGTAGTGACTGTAGCTCAAAACTGTGGACTGAGGTGCTGAGGCCGTGATCCTCTGCCCTTTAGCTTAATGGCAGAGAGAGGGATATTTTTATAATCTCTGATTATATCTCACAATCTGAAAGAAAACTTCTCCACTGTTATCAATACAACAAAGGGGAACTGGGGAATAATGGAAAAAGGTGAGACAGTGGATTGATATGCACTGAGAAGGAAAAGGTAGACAGGGATGTAGCTAGATGGTTGCTATATTTATTTCTGCTGCAGTAGGTGCTCCATCTGCAGAAGTATGAAAAAGACTTGGGCCTTTGAAAACATGTTATTAGCTTCTTTTGCCCTGAATGATTTTCATTTTCCTTGAAACATCTTGTGCTACCCAACAGAAACTCATCTATTTGATAATGTAATATGGCCTTTTCACAAGTTCTTACTAGTCCGAGCTACGTTTTTCATATTAATATCTGAAGAAAGCAAAATATGTCACACTGTCTCCTTGTGTTGAATTTTATAGGCACATAAAAGGAATTATGGTAAGAGAAGTATAGCCTAACACATACTGTGTGTTAGGTGAATTGCTGTTAGTACCTACATCAAGCTCCCAAGTGAAGTGTGGTATCTTCTAATTTTTCAGGGGTTATCTGTGGATAAGCACCTCATGTTCACTGACAAACTTTAGAAAACATTTCTTTTAAAACAATTGAATGGTTAATAAATTAATTCTGTTATATTACATTACCAAGAAAAAAATATAGCAGCTGAGTAATTGCTTTTGGCTATTCTAATGCAATTTGTTGTATATAATCAATGCTGTCCAATATATTGAACAAACACAGCAGATTTGACTTAAAATCTCTTTCCAGATACTGGATGAACTATATTGTTGGGGTTTTTTATCTATTTCCTTTGCATTATCAAAGTGGTATCAAGATCAGTAGGTCCTGTTAAGGAAGTTTAAAATAGAGCTTGAAAAGAAAAAAAAAAAAGGATATTTGTTCCCTTGTATAGAAAAAGATGTGTGCAAGATTCCAGATGTTTTTAAAGTGAGTGGTGTTTGGTTTTTTTTCTTGCTATGGTGGTGCCTTTTCTGTACTGTACATTTTCCAGCATTCCATATTTTAATGTCAAGATTTGAGTCTTTAAATAAAGTTATTATTTCATAACCCTCTCAGTAAGCAGTCTTGAGGTTGTAACAATAGTAAAATTATGTCTAGATATACAACATGCTGCAATAGTGCAGGTTTTTTTTTTCCCCTTATAGGTATCGAAACAGAATTTGGAAGGGAAAAGTTCATATAAATATATCAATCTAGAAGTGACAAGGACAGTTTTGGAAAACACATTTTAAATCAGTGAAATATACATATAACCACTATGAAAATATACACTTCTCATTCCTGAAGTAGACAGACAAGATTTGAGACCCTAACATAAGCTTTAGAAGTCTTAAGAAGAGCTATAGAAACATATTTAAGGGCCTTACCCTACTTCTAGTTTAATCAGACAGACTTTTTGCCAATTATTTCAAAAAGGCAGGAATTGAGACTCAAGATTTCTTGTAAAATAATTCCTCTCACACATCTCTAAATCTATGTAGTCCTACTGCAAGTTTTTAAACCTTGATGTCTTTTCCTCATAAAAATTGTAATTCACCATTTAACTTCTTCCTGTAAAATCTTTCCTTTAAGAAATGTAATTTACTTGTAATGGCTCAGGATCAGGCATAGAGAAGGAAGATTTTGTTACAGAGTTTGTACCAGGTGGAAAAACAACAATGTATTATATATGGAGGTTGAGAGGGCACAGCATGGTGTAGGGAGAGGGGCTTGATATACTTTACTTTGCAGACCTGTTAATGATGACTTAGGTAGACCTAATTAGTACTCAGGGGGACTCTGCTTTTCTTATCTGGATTGGAAGAGAAAGATTGGGCATTCGAAACTGCCTATGCTAGAGGGTCATACATCTGTCTCTTTCCTAAAAACCACCAATATATGAAGGAATCCCACTGATTTCTTTAGAATTCCTTAAAGAATATTTGTGCAGCATAATGGAAGTCTACATATGAATAGATGTAGTTTTAATATGCTATTTGAATGACTGCTTTTGCTTGTTTAAATAGCATATTATCTTTAAAAATACAAACAAACATCTGTTAAAATGTTATTACTATTCTTGGATTTGATGTGTTTCAAATCTTATAAAAAAATCAGTATGTATAAATCAGACACACTAGTCTTTAACAAAAGCATAAGAGAACAAACTTCAATATTTTTCCAAAAAGAAAGGACCCTGTTTATATATTAAAAGTGGAAACAGTATACAACCATGCTCATAATTCACAAATATAAAGGTTTATCTACCCCTTTCTTCCTGCTTGTTTCTCAATAAAATCCTAGAAAGTAAACATCAACTTTCTGTAAAAATCTAAGCTTCATCTGAAGGTCGCATACAGAAAATTAATATCTCAGAATAAAGATAAAGATCATACTGCCTTTAAACAACTACTACATTTTTGATCTGGATGGCAATGTCTCAACAATCTCTCAAAATCAAGCAGGCTGGACTATCGAAGGAGGCACAAGTCCCAGAAATGCTTTAAAGTCTCTCTGTGGGATATGGGTATGCATATCATGTTCTGATGTCTCTTTATATAAGGGTAAACCAGGTAATTTTTAAGATGCTGCAACTTAGTGACGCTGTTTCCAGGTCAGTGCATTATAGTGCATAACAAATAACTAACATTGTTTTAGGAACCTATCTGAAAGACAAAGATGTAATTATTTTATCATAGAGTCAGTCACAAAATCGTAGGAACAGTGATTGGAAGAGGCCTCTGGGGCTCATCTAGCCTCACCTCCCACTAGAATGGGAACACTGTCAAAACCAGATCTTGCTTTATGTTGGAGTTTATTCTACTATGATTTAAGCTTCTGAATGTCCTTAGCACATATCTGAAAACTGATGCAAAGTCAGCCAACTAGTACAGTTTTCATCTGGTCTTAACCAGTTATTGCACTTATTCTAAACATTTCTGTATTATAGTTTTGGTGGTGGTGGGGAAAGGAATATAATGCCATTTATTTGTACACAGCAGACTTCATGTGCAAAACGTTTTCCAAGAACCAATGTATAACAGAGAGCAACCGGTCTTCTGATTCCAAAGTTCTGTCTTGGAAATGCATAGAAAAAGCTTTAATAAATGGTGATCTGAGTTCCCTGAGGTGAAATCTGAAGCTGAATTTATTCTCTTTTGAAAAGGAAAAAAAAGAACACAGGAAAAGGACAGAAAAAGAAAAAGCAACCTTCAAGATGTACTGGTTGCTTCTTCAAACCTAAACAGAAGTGAACTTGTACTTACTAAAAACCATCAGTTCTTTCTCTCACATTTCTGAAATCTGTTTATAAGAATAAGAAATAATTTAGTGACACACAATTCCCTCTCAACTGACTGGTTTAAAGATGATTTCAGTATCTGCTATGGAATATCTGTTACATTTTGCAGCGACCTGAAGGATTATTTACTAGGTAGATAATACTCAGAAGAATGCATTTTAGGAAAGTTTTCTTCTGAAGTCTTTGCTAAATTGACAAATTGTTCATTTCAGATTTACAGTGCTGTTAATTTCAGATTTCAGAGTCTTTGATGCTGTGGAACTCCTTACAGACTTTTCATTCTCTCAGTGAATTCCCAAACTCTTCAGTGCAGAAAAACTAAGATGTGCAGACATATTAAAGAGCAACAAGCTATTAATCTGATTAAATGTTTATATACTCAAACTGCACACTATATAGTATATACTATATACTACACACTATAGGTTTGAAAACGGTAACCTATGTGAAAAAAATCTCAGGTAGACTTTTATGGTGTATCTTTTAAATTAAGAATATAATTGTTACCTCTCTATCAAACCTAGTGAAGTTACGAAACTTCATTTCGCAAGAGGCCTTGACATTGCATTTCTCACTGTTTGTCCTTGTTTTCAGCACTTTATGTCATTAATGGACAGGCACTCAGGTCCAAAATCCCATTTTGTCAAAATGGAGATATTTCTTACATTCAGTGACCTACTCGTAAAGTCCATAATACATTTGTGAGTATAAAATCTAGGAAGAAGGGGTCTGTTGGGTTTGACTAGGGGACTGGTGTTAGCAGCTTTAAGCTTTTGTGTTTAGATTTTATTCCATCAATAGCTGATTCTACAGCTCCTAAAAATTAGCATTTGAAATTCTGTTGCAGAAGCAATAACTATTAATTCCTTTTATGTATAGGAACAGATTGTGTGACAAAATGTAATTAACTTCATTTGAAATAGTAACATTATTTTTAGTTAGTTTAAACTTGGACTAAAACTGTCATACAGAGACAGTCAAGATACAGGCGCAAGTTAACCTATACTGTAGAATAAGCAGAGTTACTCAGTAAAGTGTGCCTGGAAATCATCTTATTGTTAGCTTTAGAGAAAGGTGACAAATGAGTCTTGTACAAGACAGTAGAATAAAATAAATATGACATTTATTTCATAAAGGCTGTGTGAATTACTGTAATGAGATTAGGTTTTGTTAAAGTGAGGACTTCCTCTAAGGAATCACACAATGAGGAAGCTCTTCTACAGGCTATCAATTAATACAGAGGCTTGGGATGTTCAAGGTTGTTTCTTGATATCTACAGGTTGGTTCCTGATATCTACTCTTTGAGCCATGTACCAGAAAAGAAATATGTCATTGCATGGTAAGAGGATACTTTTGAGGGATCTGGAATTGACTCCAAGCCAATCTCAGATTGCTTAGTATGGCCCCACAGACTATTGTTAGAGTGTTACCAAACAAAATAAATAAACAGCTCTTTGCTGCATCACCTTTTCAATAAGGGGAGATCAAAATTGAGAAAAAGCTTAGCACAATCCAATTAGAGTTTTGAGAACACAAGTTGAAGCTTTCTACAGTTCATGCAGCAGCTCCAGTCACCAAGGGCTTGGGGAACTTCTAAACAGAGACTACTCCTAGGTTAATGGTGAGGTCCCATGCACACTGGAGACATGATTTAATTCAGGGCTCTTTGAGTCCTCACAATGATGTTATATGGCCATATAGACTCTGAAACAAATTTATTCTTTAAGGAACCGTTTAGCAAAAAGAAAGAGGAAAAAAAGAGTAATATATCATATTGGCTCAAAAGTTTGCTCTTCTCTCAATATTAAGAAAGGGAAAGATGAGCTGTGTAGGATGACAACTCTTCCCCCACACTCAGTCACAAACATAAAATATGTAAGAGTAAGGAAACAGGTCAAAAGGATTAAGTGAGAAATAAAAATACATACATTCTTCCAGTTCCACAAAACCACAGGTTTTTGCAAAAAATGGTGTCTCTTACCGAGGAACATCACTTTCTGGAGGTAGTAGGAGCTATTTATTCATTAATTTTTATTCATTTATTTGTTATGTCATTATCTTTTATTTTTCAGGTTTTTCTGGCCCCAACTTGGAACTAATCTTCCCACTTTTATGACAAAGCAAGTAAATTAAAAAAAAAAAAAAAGAAAAAAGAAAAAAGAAAAAACAAACAAAACCCCCAACCAACTAAAAAAAAAAAAAAAAAAAAAGAAGAAGAAGAAAAGCTGAAGATGAAGTAGGATTTTTCTGTTCCTTGCTCTCTAATTTGGTAGTCATCAAAACTGTCTGAGAATACACTTGCTTCTGCAAGATGCAATCTCAGCATTCACTTCAAGACATTTCACGGCTTCAAAGTAAGACTAAATTACTCAATTTCCTGGAAGCACTGATAACTTCACACCTGTGAACTTTAAAGTAGTCTGATCTTGGCCTGAGTCTGCAGAGAGGCTGAAATAATATCTCCAAGAGATATGAACTGCCTTTGCCACCTGCCTTAGGATCAGTGGACAGTGTAATTGTGCAGCTGACTAATTAGGCTTTTTGTCCCCAGGTTTCAAAAAATATTCAGTATTTTTGCTTTGCAATTCACTATTTTGCTGTCGTTAGGCATGAAAATTTTGTGTTTGGTGTGCTGCTTTTGCAAATCATTTCTCTTCCTTCTTGTTTTTCCATCAAGTGAATTTACCTTTCAGAGCTGAGCAGCCTGGAACGTGTGCTGGGCGCCTCCCCTGTTCAGTGTGCAGAGCAGCCCATCCAAATTGGAAAACAAGAACTTGGACATGGTCATCTAGGAAGATGCATTCCTTGCAGCTGAATGCAAGTACTCCCCCAGTAAATATTATATTAAGATAATTCTGATCTGTCTCATCTGGGAACATATGAAAAATATTCACCCTCAAATCTAATTATCATAACTGATCAGGCTATGCGAATGTTTGAAACTATAAGTAGCAATCTTGACTGCATTTCAGAAGAACAGAAAATAAGCCAAAACAAACAAGATTAGTAGTCGTTCCAAAAACTAGTGTTTCTGGAAACTGAAGGAACTTGTGGTGCTAAATGTGCTACTGCTGGCTGCACAACTTGATTTTGTTTCACCACAGTGTAGACAGGGCACCCAGGCACCATCATAGAGCAGATGCTGGGAGTACAATTAACTTTTTCTGGATTCAGGATTATTTTATTATTGAAAGCATTTCATCTGTTAGGCATACCATTGATCTGTTGAGCCACCAGCAGGGAGACTGCAGTAAGACACAGGTTGGCATCTGTATTCCCCTGAGGGCAGCAAGGAAAAGGTCTCCCAGGAGAATTTACAATATATTATAAGACCCAGATTCATAATCTGAGCATGGATGACTTGCATTAAAGGCTGAACAAGCAATAAAAATGGGGGTTTCAAAGGAACCTGAGGGGAAAGAGACCATTCAAAGAGACTGCTTCCATTGTAAAAAAAAAAAAAAAAAAAAAGCTATGGATTATTAGAGAAACAGCAGCTAATCTCAAGAAAGCACATGCTTAAAAGTGAAAGCTATATAGTGATTGCCGTAAACAGTAACAGTCTGAGAAGAAAGCTCATCTATGTGATGGAAAATATCCTTTAAAGGAAGTGTTTCCTGGAACTGAATCAAAATTGGTGATTGGTTTCAGCCAAGGTGAAAAAAAAACCAAACCAAACCACAGAGAGAACACAACAAAAGCAGACCAAAAAAAGCGCCTCTGCCCACAAATAACTATAATATTTCAGACTTGAGTTTGTGTGCACATAATAGTGACACATTTTTCTCATACATCTTGAATCTCACTATGACATTCATGTAATTATTCAAATGATTGAATCCATATTGTATTTAATTTGGATTTTTTTGAGCAGTTAGCTAATGATATGTGTTTATAATGGTCATCTGAACAAGCATTATTCTTTTTAAGTCTTACATTTATATGAATAGTGGTAAATTTTCTAGTGGTTAAAAATCAAATAAGCCTAAAATTCTTACTACATTACTATTTTTTTAATAACTAAACCATCAAGAAATTATGCATTGTGGTAGAAAACAAGTATATTGGTTTATTAGCCTTTTGTTTTTATATAAACAATCTTTCACACAGTTTGGAATCTGATTTACTGTACCTATTCATAAAAATTATGTTTGTGAATGGAAATATAGATTTTTTTAAAAAAATTGAGAAATGAGAGAGGCAAGTCTTTCTATATAATTCATATAATTCCATCTGGAATGTTAAGGATTTTTTCAGCTGCAATGCAGGAAGGAAGGAAGGGAGGGAGGAAGGAAGGAAGGAAGGAAGGAAGGAAGGAAGGAAGGAAGGAAGGAAGGAAGGAAGGAAGGAAGGAAGGAAGGAGATAGTCTTAATTATATTTTTAATATTTTTGTATTGAAGTTGTGAAGTAGAACAAACAGCCTTTAATAGGCAGATAGAGCTAAAAAAAGCATCCCAAAGTAGATTTCTATTTGATAGAAAGCACTGCATGACTCACTTAAAATATAGATGTGATCTTTTCTGTCAAATTACTGCTTTGAAAATTAGACTGACTTATTTGTGTTTCTACAAAAGACTGATCTATCTTCCATAGGATAAATATATATGTTAGAATGGCTGTTTCCATATACCCTCTTGGAACAACCCTAGCCAGTAGCTGTAAGTTACAATTCAGGCCAGTAAAAAACCTTACATTTAGATGACAGATATGAAGAAAATTAAATTTCAACAGACACTTTATGAAGTATAGGCCTAAACTGTTACACGAGAAGTCTGAGGATAAAAAACACTTTCAGTCAAAAAGAGGCAAAACCCAGAAACTAGAACCTGTGGGAGCTTGCAGACAGACAACTGCAACTTGATCTCATCACACACCAGCAGTTAGAACTTCCCTAAGATATGAGGGAGTCCCTTGAAACTCCTTTCCATAAATACCTGTGTCACGTGGCGATAAAAATTGCAGCATGAATCCCATGTCTTTGCCATTAATACATTACTAAAAATATCTTTACAGAAAATATTGTAGTTTGCCAATTTCATAGCCTTTCTGGCTGCATGCTTGGAAATAAAAAAGAAATTAATAAGACATTCAAAGTATTCCTAAGAAAGCCTCACTTGACAAAGATTTTACATGCCAATAAGAATATTAACACTCTATGTTTGGTAATTTGCCATATTTAATAACCCATTTTTCAAAGAGCTTTAAGTGTGTTACTACTTAAACTAGGAGGAAAAGAAAATCAAGATAAAGCATTAGAGAAGCTTAACTTTGCCTTATCTAGGAAGCTAATTGAAATTCTTAAAATTAGAAGTCATCCTTATTCTCTACATATTCTCCATTTCTCACCGAAAAGGGTCCTGGAAAATCTCCTGGTTACTTGGAAAAATTAAGAACATTTCTGCTTTCTATGAGAAGGATGATTGTAAGTCATGCCAGACAATCTATCCACTGAACAACAGACTTCTACAATGTCCTTTTGTGGGCTTAATCCCACTTTTAGATAACATCAAAATGAAATTCCTATTGCATTAATGTTATACTCTTGCTAATATCAAATAAGGTTAGCTGAGTAATTCAGAAATCCTGCATGAGCTCAGGGGATTAATAATGTGCCATGATTTATTTTGAAGTGTTGCCAAATTGTCATCTCTTCCATCTTTTTTTGTGTTGGACTGATTACATTAATAACACAACAATGTGAGTTCAATCTCCAAAATCCTGAACTTTACAAAGCAAACAGTTTGCTGATCCATCAGCATTTATTAATCACACCCATTACTCTAGAGGCCAAATACCACGATTACGGTGTGTGGTGCTTACACCATAGAGGCAGAGATTTGACTCGTGTAACCCTGTGAAGAACAAGTGATTCTTTTGAGAGAGCACCTATGCTTGGACGCACTTGTTTGGAAAGAGCAGGTTTTTAAAACAGTGTAAAATATGCTAGATAGGCATAAAACAAACCAAATAAGGCCTTAGATGGTTATAAATTTGTGTGAATTTATCCTCTCATGTTGTAACATAATCAGTATGTAATAATTACCCCAAAATTTTAAATTTATCATGGTGCTCCCTTAAGAAAAATAAAAGAAAGGAAAGCTGTTAGAAAAAGGGCTTTAGAATGAAAAATAATTTGAATAGGAGATTTACTGTTTATCTACCAATTTGTCTGTCTGTCTATTCATCTACTTACTTGTCTAATTTGCAGTGCATTATCCTTTTGTCTACTTGCTTTCTTTCTCAAGACCCATTGAAATCAATAGAGAAAGTAGGTCTTCACCTACCCAAAGTATAGATAACAAGCTATGAAAATGCTATGGAATCTAATGTATCTATTAGCTGAAGGCCTGTCCATTTTGGAAAAGTATTTCTGGGCAGTGCCTTTATGAAACATTCTTCCTCATAAGAACTGATTGATAGTAGAAATAAATGCAGAAATACGTCTCATATTTTGCCCTGATCATGCTACTCCACTGTCTTGAAGGATGATAGAAATATGTAAGGCATAAACACAAATAACTTTTATTAAAAAAATATTGTATTGATTTCAACAGACATGAAACACTCTTTATATCTTTTCCAAGTACATAAAATAAAATGTTAATGAAAAGTAACATACAAGTATATAAATAGTTGATAGAGACATATTGCAAAGTTAAAATAAACTTAATATAATCAGAAATGTGTTGTACATCTAATAGTATGACAAACAAAAGATAATACATTGCAGCTCAAAATTTAAATAAAAATCATGCCTCCCCATTTAATTTTTTAATATATTTTTTTAAAAAGGTGCTCTAACATTTTACAACTGCAGATATAATCTATATATACTTTGAGAAAATAATACTGACCTTACTAGTTTTGACACTATTTTTTTAAATGTTGACACATATTTCAACTGTTACCCCAACTGAGTTTGTAAATAACTCATTTGCATCTCTTTCTTTGCTTGCAAAGAGCTCTCCTGAGGCCTCTCCATGAACTATGTCTTTTTGTCTTTTTTTACTTTGTTTGTTCCCTGGTTTTGCTAGGTGCTGACAATTCATTACCTTCTGATCTCTCATCAGATATCCTTGCTAATGAACCAGAACCTTTATGGGCAGTTCACCTCCTGCAGTTCTAAAACATGCTTTATATTATTCACTGAATGGTTTAACTAAGTGAGAAGGCACTAGCTTTGATTTACCTTTAGATACTGATGAACAGAACTGTCTTACAAGAACTTTTGGGAGAAGCTTTCCTGCAGTTTCATAGATATTCTTGTTTTTCTAATAACGACAAACTCATTTAATTAAAAGAGATAACTGGGTTATAATTGCATTAACAGGTATTTAATTGTTGCTCTGCTTATACTGTAGTTTCTTGAACATTTATATAGCCTCCTAATTAAAATTTATGCAGGCAGTAATAAACATGAAGTATGGATGTTAGTTATTCAGCTTGTTGGTATAACTCTTGTAATAATGTTGTATTTGAAAATGAAAATATAGTCTGTTTATAACACATGTGGAAGAGTACATCCGATTCCCACTTAGTATTGTTCCTTAAGGGACTTTGAAGCACTGCTTTTCCAGTACAAATTCAGAAATGATTCCAAGTAACGTGTGATGGAAGGTTATTTAAAAACATAGGGTCAAACTTCTATTGAGCTAATAATAACCAGAATTCATTGTCATAAAATGATATTTTATATAGGCACAGAAATTTTCTTTCTATCATCTACATCTTGTGTTTAAAATAATCGAGCTGTAATGTGGTTATATTTAATAAAAAGAGTGATAAACATCTAGGGCTGAACTTGTGACAACATTATGCCAGACTCTGGAAATAGTTATTGAAGTGTGCAAAATAACCAGTTTATCATTTCTTTGTTATATATTCAGAATTTATATGTAGACTTCAAAAAATACAAAAATAATATGGGACTAGTATCTAAGTTAACCATGCGTTAGGTATGAAAGCACAGACTGAAGCTGATAATTTTAAAAACATAGAGATTAAAATATTTAAATAAATTCTTGTCTGCAGCAAGAACTTCAAAAAAATCAATGAAAAATTAAGAGCAAAAGGCCCATGAAGGATGGCTTAATAAGGTAGACTTTGAGAAAAATCTTGATTCCACCAGCACTTGCTGAAACAAACCCTTTTCTGATGTCTCTCATTCTAGGATTGGCCCTAACCTCCCATACCAATGCAACGAGGAATTTGAGTTCTTGAATATTTTCCTTAGATGCAATTGAAACATAATATATCATTTATGCTGCTAGACACTCAGAGGATACAAAATATTTTTGACTGGCTCTGTGCAATTTCATTCTATTTATCATCTAGAATTAATTTCTTGTGTGCCTTATGGTGCCTGTAACATTTTGCTTATTCATCAGCAAGAGGCCAAACACTTTTGCTGTTAAATGCTCTTTGCTGACATTCTGAATAGAAGTCCTTCCTTTCTTGCCCTTCCATTTCCTTTTCCCCAGGAATGCAGTACTACGTTGCAGCCAAATGTTGACAATTTCAATCTGTAAAAATCCACCTTTGCTTTTTCATCTTTTGTCCAAGGTTAAATCCATATTAGTATGGTTGCTTTTTCCCAGGGGACATTTTAATGCTTCTGCAAAATGAATATTAAAATTTAACTTGCAATTTTTCTTCATCAGCCCATGAATAAAGTTAATCTTTTTCTCTGTTGTATCTTAGATCTCTTAGCAGATCTCTTTGTTGTTTCTTCCCCATTAACAGAAAAAAAACAAACAAACAAAACCTTTTCCCAGATTCCTTTTTACCTTTCCATGAACATACTATGTTAAAAAATTCAATTTATTTTCTTAATTAATACTCATCAGCTGATTCATTTTATAATAAGGCCTATTTAATTTAAAGTCTTCTAGGGAAACACTATAGTCCAGACTTTTTCTTAATTGAGTGTTTTAGCTTCTGGGTAACAAAGGACAGATACCATTAATTTACTTTTTAAAATTTATTTTAGATGACCAGAGCGCAGAGATCTGTACTTAAGCTAGCTACCCAAAAATATCCTTTTGGCCTATGGAGAGATATTGATACATCTGGTGTGCAACATGTGTCATGGTAATGAGTATGTCTAAAACAGAACAAATGGATCATGCCCTGAAAATGCATATTCATGAAATTATAGTCCCTGTCCTTGTCTGCACCTTCTTTTGTTCTTTCTCTTCCCACTGCCACGAGGATAATTTATGATGCATCTTTCTGTTCTCATTCTTGCTAACTTAATGTATATTGACTGTTTACAATACAGAGAACACATAGATCCACCTTACTAGAGAATCTGGAGCCTCATCTGGAGCCCATAACCTGAAAATTAGGGCATCAGTTACTAGACACTGTGAAAAAATGTTTGCAATACAAGTGACTGAAGACAGAAATAGTTCTGTGTCTCTCACTCGCTTGGGAAGTACTAGCCACTTGTAGAAAACCTGAGTGGTGATGCCACTGACAGCCCCATATTAATGGTGGTAGTGAGTAGACCTGTACTTTGAAAGGCAGCACAGTCTTGTCAGCATGTAAGTGCCCTAAGGGCTACTTCACAAATTTCATAATCAACCAACAATAACTACTGACACTGATTTCGAAAGTAAATTGAAAATGTAGTTAAATTGCATACAGAACCAGGGGCATTCTTGGAAAATTTTTGGTGAACTGTTGCCCGTTTGTGCAGAACTGCCAAGGAGAAGGTTTGAGCAGGATGAGCAGGATCCCAGATTCCTGAGAACTTTCAAGAACTTTTCATGTTTACAGCTCACAGAAGCACATGAGGAATTCTTTTATGATGAAATACGTTGTTCTATGGAATTCCTCTTTAATAAGGGACTTTCTACACCACCTCCTCCAGCCCAAACACAGAAAACATTCCAAGCAATGTGGAGTGAAATTTATTTTGACAGTACAGGATTAACCAGTGTTTAACTAATACTAACCAGCTATGTGGTATTCATGGCAGGTTTTCAGATTGCAATTGCAATTAAAAATGTGGCATCATGTGTTAAAGACCTCCTTTAGTGTGGTTGTTTTTTTTGGTTTGTTTTTTTTTTTTTTTCCCCCTCCCCTCTGGTCATGAAGTCTGCTCATGCATCTAATTTTCACCTGTAAAATGAAAATATCATATATGAGTGATCAAATCACAGAATTTTCCATTAAAGACTTTGATTCTATCAGGACTATAGAAATAGGAAGTTTGTAAGTACCTTAAATCTGTAGATAAATAAATAAAAAGTACAAAATTTGATCTGTTATGAAATTCAACCACCATACTACATCTGGAAATTTGATGAAAAGTGTGGTCCTCTTTCACTCCCTCTAGTAGTTTTATGATGGAGTCTGAATAGAGATAGCTGAATATACAGTTGCTCTGAGGTCAGGAGAGTACAGGGATGATAGTTCATATAAATTATATGGATTACACTACTACATTGCAAGGATCAGTGCATTCTTAGGAAATTCTCATTGCTTAACTTTTGCACTTTCACTGCAGATATTTTATTGACACTGATATATAGGACTTTGGTTAGAGCTTATCTCCCTTAATATGATCATTCTGATAACTTCTATTTCATTTTGACAGCTATTATACAATACAAGGCTAGTGAACCTGATCTTCATTATTTCTTCTCTCATTTTCCTTCATGCTCCTCTTTAAACTCCAGAGGGCTAATTTTCCCATTCATTTCAAGGAAGCACATGGTGAAAAGAGAAGGCAACATCACTCACAACAAAGTAAACTGCATCAAATATGCAATCCTACTATTCTGAAAACATGTACTTATTTATTTTATAGAAAACTATGAAAGCCCTGAGTCAACATTCATACTGTTTAAATCTTTGAACAACAAGTAAGATAAAGGTGTCACACATTATGCCCTGATACTACATGCCTTTAATGTACTGAACTGTCATCGAATTCAAGTGGGATTTCTGTAAACAAGAAAGGGGGATGGTTAAGCATTTTATTATCATTAGTATATATGTATATATGTGAAAGCAGTATATACATACATTAAGAAAGCTATGTACTTTGATACTGATAATAAACATATATTTAGAACTCACATTTCATTAGTGACCAGCCAACTCAAAGGCCCTGATTACTGTTCTCTTTTTCATTCTCTCTTTTTTTTTTTTTCTTCACTCTGTTTTTCCTGTTTTAGAAAAGAGTGGCTATACAAAAGCAAAAAGTTGCATATTAAAAAAACAAAACAAAACAAAACAAAAACCCAGAGAACTGTGTTAGACATTTTCCTTCTGGCAGTGGAAGAAAAAAAAAAAAAAAAAGAGGGAGAAGAAAAAACCCCAAACTATGCTAAAGTTCTTAAACAGTTTCAATACAATCCAAAAGTATTCCTCAGGCACATTTAAATCTCTTGACAATATCTGTGATTTTTCAACTATATCAATAGGTAATCACTATTTATGTTTATCCTCTATTTATGCCATAGCTTAACATAGTTCTAGGAGGATGAGATGTTAATAGTAAGAGTATAAATTACACAACTGAGAAGAAAGGGACAATCAGTTTTCATGGTCTGAAGCAACATTCTTTGACCAGTTAGCTCTATGACCGAATAACTCTATTTTGTAGAAGTGAATGGCTAGACAAGTAGCGTGGATTTTAGGCTATATTTTCCTCCAAAGCATATATTTGGGTCTCTAGTTCCTACATTGGACTGTGGTTACAATGCTAAATATTTAATACACTTTGAGGTGAAAAATCCTAATTAGATTAAGCCAGCACAATTGCCACTGATGCCAGTGAAGTCAATATACTATTTTGTCAATATATTACTTTATAAAATAATTGGGTTTATGACCATTACATTATGTTAGTTATTTCTGAATTCACTTAACTGATGTTGATACAATCCACCTTTCACAGTGTAGAATAATATCATTCCTAATTTGATTTTTTTCCTAGAATCCCATATTAAAATATTTTACTAGATTGTGATATTGTAATGAAATTTAGTTTTACACCTCTCCTAATTTACAAAAAAATGGCAGGAATATCATATATGATTCATTTATGTCCATTTAAAATATTATTAACAATTAAAGACTTTTTAACATTAAGGTAGAGTTTTAAAAAATAATTAAGCGACATCCCATAAACTATAATGACGGGACTTTGCTGGGCATCCTTCCCTGTATCTTCTCTACTTCTGGTAGCCACAGCTGAATTTGTATTTGAGGGGTCAAGTGATCTTTTTTGAACTACAAGTGTCCATGCAACAGGCACAGAAACCAGCCAGATTGTGTCAGTTGCATTTAAATATTTCCTTGGACACCATTTCCTTGGACACTCAGATGTCTGTGCCATCCTTGTCCACATCTTGGCCAGTTGTGTGGACTGGCTTCTCTAAACGGTATTTCAGTGGTAGGCTTCTGTGTGATGTATGCTTCAGTGAATGCACTAAGCTGCATGACCAGAGACACTTGTTGACAAAACAGATGAGAAATAAAATAAAGAGGGAGAAGTTTGCCTCAGAGCATCCATTCTGCACAGGCTGAGGCTCAATATGCAGTCATGTGGAAAGCCCACCAAATCCGGAGACTGTATTTAGGCTTTTCTGCCATATACTAAAATACAAATCTTTGCTGGACTGCTGCCTCTTCATTCACACAAACAATCTGACCCTGTCCTGCCAGTGTTGGAAGAAGAAAATCTCAGCTTGCTGCTTCAATCACAACATCCTTGAGATAGTTTTCTAAGATTGTCATGGGACAGTGTGGATACTGAAGATATGTTTCCAGTCTTACAAATTATTTTATACTGCTTTTACAAAGACAGAAGTGTTCCATTCAGACCAAAGATAAACAAGAAGTGGGAGGTAGGGATGTATCTTGTGGCTGGTTTTTAGGAGAAAAATATTCCTAAGAAATGACTGTGCATGTGCCTGCACAGCTTCTGCTATGAGCACAGAACAGAGATGACAAGGCATGCTCTGCTCAGGCAGCAAGGGCCATGGCAATGACAGAGCTAGTTACTACTGCAGTTCTGATACATTTGTGTATTTGGTGACTTGTTCCACATCAATATGAAGAATCACAGAAAACAAAAGTAGGTTCCAGAAAGACCTCTACAGGCTGATCAATTACACATCTGTCACTCCTTATGGATGTTTCAAAAATATCCAATGATGGAGACTCTACAACCTCCTGAGAGAATACATTTCATCCTGTCACTACCCTTACCTTTATAAACACTTGCTAGTCTGAATCTTTCCTTCTGAAGTTTCACCCAGCTATTTTTACCTTGAATTTCCACCTAATGAATGTACTCATGCTTTTTCTTCATTCTGTCATTCTAAATTCTAATCTCATCCTCTAGCCTGCCTCATCATGTTGTTTGAAAATTTAAGATATAAATTTTATCGCATTATCCAAGTTATTGGAGCAGATAAATAGATTACTGAACATTAAACATCTCCTGTAAATAATGGCTTGAATGAACTGTGCCTGGAGATCAGTAGGAAGAGTGTGTATTGGGAAGTTCAACGTTGGAGAACGGCTTGCAGAGCAAGGCCATGGGTCTGTGCAGGAGCTGATTACAGCCATCTGAGGTAAACAAAGTCAAAAACCCAGGGTACAGTTATGCTAACAAGGAAGGAGATTCAGGACACAGTTATGCTAACAATGGACTGTTATGTTAACAAAGAGAGAAACTGAGGGACACAACAGCCTTGAGTATGATGGTAAACAACCGTGGGAAAGAAAGCAGGCCAGAAGAAGAAAGATGTTGTGCCATACCTGAAACGCCACAAGGGGCTGGGATATTATAACGTAACCTTTTAGATGTATCCAATACATTTGTGAGTAGTATGCATGATTATTGTAGAGTGCCTATATAAGGTGTGATTTCTTTCAATAAAGTTGAAGCTTGCTCTATCATTCACATTGAATTGCCTGCTTGCTTCCTCCGTCCGACGCATTCAGTGTATAAGATTACATAGGGGAGTAGAAAAACAATCAGAAGCGTGATGCCCTTATGGTCTTCTCTTAGTATTTGCCAAATATGGAGTTCTTACCTCATTTATTGCTTGATCAAAGCATACATGTGCAAAGTCTGCATTCCCTAGCTCAGGTATGTCCTTCCCATATACCACTCACATATATGCACTGCATGTAGTGTTTAGATCAATTATCATAGTTGTGTGAGTGTAGAAAAAAGCATGCTGGGGAAAACTGGAGGGATCTAGGATCTGGCAGACCAGTTCCTAGAGAGAAACTACAGCCTTAGTTTACTGACTTGTCAATGGCCTTGGACTCAGAAGTTCTTTATAAGTGCCTTAGACATAGCTACTTGAATTTCTAACTCCTGATACTGTAGAGACCGTGGTCTACACAGTTCAAAAAGAATCGTGATTTACCTGGGAACTGGTAGACACTTCCCTCCTACATATGTCAGCCACTGTAAAACTGGTAAATGTGATGTGATGCCCAGGAAGGTCAAATTAGATCCCAAGTCTGCAATTTTGTAGATTTGCATTTATTAATCTTTTTATATTGGTCACATCCTAGGCTATGGCTTTGTATTGCTGTTTAGAAATTTTGCCAGAACAAACGCTTTATGCTGAAGTGCATTCTCTTGGAATATTCATGGCATGTCTTTAGTACTTCATATAGCTTTTTTCTGGAATCCAGTTGTACTGCATGAAGAGCTACCCCAGAAGGATTTTACCTCTTTCTGACAGTAGATTTATCTAATGAGACAGTGGCCTCAGTACAGTGTGTGGCAGATCGGCATCAAAGTGCAAGGATGAAGATATAAGTTCTACTGAAATATCACTGCAAGTCTATGGGTCAGTCAAGTCAGGGACAACCCTACAACTGCCATCCTGCCTGTAGGAGTGGAGTCAACTTCAGTTCCCTGAACCTTCCATACCAGGGGGGGCAGTGGGTATGTCCCAAAATTTTGAACTTGTATATGCAGACTTGTAGAAAGTAAAGCTAACAGAGGAGTTAGGATTTGAATGTGGTCTTGATATGAAGATAACATGAATCATGTATATGAAAGACATCATATATGTGAAATAATTTTCTCCTTTAAACTGGCATATACTAAAACAAGAACTGTCATTGTTTCAATATATATTATGAAATAGTTTCTACTAAGAATGTTCTATTTAAAAAAAATCTATATTTGATAAAGTTTCGTTTTAATAATTCATTTTTATAGTTTAAATAGCATATGTTTCCTTCATACTGAATTTAGATGTAGACTGCCCTATCAAAATATTTTGGGTTTTGAGTTGTACATAAACTCATTTTTAGGCATACAGTGGTAAGAAAGTCAGAAACACTCCGATAGTTAAATTAACTGGCTGACATACCTTTGAGAAAAGAAAAGAAAAACAAAACAAAGTAAACCACCCTACAAAGCCAATTTTAAAGTGCCTTATTATGAATTCCTCACCCTTCCAGAACATTTTAAAGTATTTTCAATTTACAGGTTCAATGATGACAGATTACTTCATTAATTACATTTTTTTCCACTCCTTTTTATTTTTAAAAAATATCCCTGCTGTGAATGGCACTGGAAAACAAAGCGATATATTGCCATCCTTGGAATTTTGGAAGATTAGCACTGTTTATGGAAGATAAAATCAATGCTCTTTTTAATAATCCTGTGCTTGAACTGGTATTTTATACAGCTTTTCTGTTGCTGAACGACAAAGTCTTAAGCTGTGAGAGCATGCTCATTCTAACAGGGTGTATCTGTACAGTATATAATGCCTCTGAGAAATAGCTAAGGTAGTGTTATGACGTATTTGTGAATACAGTACAATTTCCTCACATTACAAAAGTATTGAGACACATGCTTTCATTGTGTGGAAAGTACAGATTAGGTATGTAAGAAAAGATAAGATGAACTTTTGGTCTTACCTATTGAAAAGAAGCTTTATGTGATTGAATATCTGCCATGGAGTCAGAATTATAGTATTTGGTATTCTAGGTGGAAGGGACAGCCAACATTCTCCTTAGTGATGCTGCTGCCAAAAGATGCTTCCATTAAATTACAATATGAGGATAAAAACTCGTTAGGATATTTTCAGAAGTGGTCATTCACTACTGCTGTTTGAATGTTGGATGTTCTTCCTTAGACAGTAATGGGAGTATTAGGAAACAGACACACAAAGCTGAGAATACACTTCTAAATACAAGCTGAAACAAAAAATCAAGTCAAAATTATCAAGGAAAGTATAAGGTTGAAAAGTTATATCTCAGATTTCATTAAAGCAAAGGACTAGAAGACTAGTAAAGTCAGTGTGAGCATTATTATTTACTTTAAAGATGGTTAGATCAAGTCCTAATGCCTTTGTTCTGGAAGGGAAAGAGAAGGAGAAAACAATGACGGAGAAGTGAACTAAAGACTGCAATATGAGATAAAAGAGTTTTTCTGCAAGAAATGCCTATAAATTTAGAAGTTGTACCTGAAATCTTTTATTTTCCAATTTACACTGCAGAATCTAACACATGAAGTGCTGTAGAAAAGCATTTTACTACCTTCTGGGTAATTTGTTTCTCAATTCCATGATACTTTAGCATCATGAAGCATTAAAATATACATATATAAGTCCTGCAACCTTTTAAAGTTCTTCTATCCCCTGTGGAGAAATACTGTAAATATCCTTGACAACCGTAATAACTGGACATTGTTAGAGCGATGCTAACAGAGGGGGTTAACAGCTTGTGGGTGTACAAAATACTTGAAGTCAGACAGAAAGCCATTATTATGACCTTGTGCTGACCACATTCTATGAAGTGTTACATGATCAGGGACAGGGAAGTTGCTTAATGGAAGTTATATAGTAGCTAGATGTATCCTTGTCACACTTCATCTAAACTGATACATTGCAATGGTCCGCACTGCTCAGACCTGGCAATTACTGTCCAATTCCAATCTATTCCACACTGCCACTATAATGAAAAATAATTAGGAGCCTGAAAATGAGTTTTCACATGAAATGGTTTCAGTGCTTGGACACAATCGCCTTTGGCAGATGGCTTTGGGTTTGCTTTAATATAATAAAGACAGTTAATCATCTCTAAAGAGTGCACAGAATGAATAAACTTTTAACACTACTTTCTCCTCTGAAACTCTCATATTGATCAAATGTTTAATACTGAAGAGTTCATGTTTCTATGGGTAAGTGTTCTTAAATAGCTGATACCCAGAAATGTTCACACATTCTGATACACCCTAGAGAAGAACCAAATTAAGCAGGGGCAATTGTATTGATACTGGAGTTTAGAAGCCAGTGTCAAAGACAAAAAAAAAAAAAAAAAAAAAAACAAAAAACAAAAAACCTCTCTTAAATACTGTAAAAGTACAGATCTTTGGAATGTTTTAATGAACTCTAAGAAATTATAACTTACTTGAATTGCAGGAAATAATGTGATATAACATTAGTAAGATTATTGATAATGTTCAGAAAACAATAGTGTGCCTATTGTAGTCAGTATGGAAACTGATAAGAGTGCGAAGCATTTCATCAGCGTTCGGTTATCTACAGGGCAGTTGTTAGTCACTTTAGGCTCCTTTTGTAGGCAAGGTTGAGAAATAGGCACATTTAAGGTGCAATTGGTCTGACCTGTGAGATGCCTACTTTTGGTTAAGATGAATTACACTGCAGAAGGCATATCAATTTCTCTTCCCTGACTATAGCCCAGAGCGATTAGCTCAGATGTAGATGTCAATAGTGTTTAAAGTTAGATTCAATAAATCTGCCTTGAATAACTGTTTGATTTTCATTAAATTATTTGCTAGGTTTCATAAGACTTTTGTGGTTTTGTATTTAGCATGCAAGTTAAGAAACACTGAATGATGTCTCATATATGTTATAAATCATACCACATAACAATCTGAATTCAGAAGAATGGATAAAAGTCTTTCCATTGCATCCAGTGAACTCTGTGCTATACACCTATGCAGTAGTGCTAGAAAATAGAGATACTGTTCTCCTGACAAGCATAAATAAATAAATAAATAAATGCGTAGACCATTCGTTTCCTGAAGCACTTAAATAAACAAGACAAAAACATGGTGAAAATTATATGACATGTTAGCAGATGAATACAACATACACTATGTAGCTGTGTGGGTTTTGATTATTTTTTGTGGAGGAGGGATTAGCTAAATGGAGAGATGTGGAAAGAGATGTAGACAGGACCGCTATGGGGAAAAGAATAGAAAATGGCCAGTGTTACTGTTAGTGAATAATGGAGCTGTTGAAATAGAGAACAGATCAAGCAGCAAGAAATCTGAAGCTAGAAAAGTCCACCAAAACTATGGAAAATATTCCAAATGTCCCAGAGTCCTTATTTTGTCTGCTTCTACTCAATACCTGTATGGTTTCTTTCTGCAGTTTTTCTCCCAGGCCACAGGGAAACAGGAATAAGGAGCATGTCAATTTAGTCATAATCTCTGTCATAGAGAATTGTTTTCCCTTGGAAACATCTGGTTACAATGTCCCCAGTGAGGCCCTTCTTCTGTTTTTCTTCTCTGCAGAAGTCCTTGTCGTTGATTGCTTCTGTAGCAGCTCAGTTATAAAAAGGAGAAAGAAAAAAAAAAAAAAAGAAACAGAGAGAGACTAATGAACAAAACTCTTAACAAAAATCTAGACAGGAGTCTAGACTATATTTTACACTTTTCAGTTCAGTATTGATTAGCAGTAGAAGAATAAAAATAAATGAATCACTTTTTTTCCAATGACAAACATTTGCAATAGGCATCTTTCTTATTCTCCCTTCTGTATGTTTATAATCTGTTATTATATTCATTAACAGTATAATTAATTTTTAAAATACAATTTACTGAGTACATTTAGGAAATTATTCAACTAGTGCTTGGAAACAATATTTATCAGGGTTTTTTTTTTCATTTTCAATGAGGTAAGAATTCAGTATTTTATAATCATGTATGTCACTAGAAAAATAATGTTGTATTTCAGTGGGCTAATTAATACAAAAACCTAGGAACATTTAATATATGGGTTTAGATGGAAAAGTTTTACAATGTAGAATAATGGAAAAAAATACCTCTTTTCAGTTGAATTATTAAACAAAGCTCTAAATTGTCTCTTACAGAATTAGCAGCCATCAGTGCTCTAGATTTTTCTTTTGCTTTTACATTATTGCTTGGTTTAGTCAGTCTTGAGTACTTTTAACCTCTTTTTAACTACTTCACCTTCACCTTTGGACATCTTTTACCTCCTCACTAGTTATTTGGATATCATTCTTCTCTTATACAAAGTAGAGGTTTTGAGGTTGTCTTATTCCAATGGATTTTTTTTTTTAAAATTCCCGTTTAAAATTGCCAAGTGAGATCGGGATTGTAAGTAGAAGCAATGATAAATCAGATACCTTGATTGTATATTTCTGTTTAATTCTAAACCCCATAATTATTTATCAGTCAAGCAGATTTTTTAGAATACTTATTTTGGAGGAATGTTGAATGCAAGTTGTAAGTGGCTTGAAGATTGATGAGTATAGTTCACATAACAGTTCAATTTTAATCTTATTTCTAATACATTCAGCTTTATTGACTATCAACTGAACTTCATGTCACATAAATTTTTTGCATACCATTTTTCTATACAGTTTGAAGGTATTCATATGTCTGACACACTTATCCTTTCACTTTGATGTTTTTATCTATTTGTGGAGGTCACTGCTGTCTATAAGATTGCACGGACTTCACTGGTTAATTTAACATACAGCATAAAAGTTATGATGGAAACTCTGCCTTTTCAGACTTCTTTAATTTTCTGCCTTCATATTCCATGATCTACTTTTACAAAAAAACAACTCTGAAACCCTTGCAGAGGAATCTTATCAATGTATATAGATATCTTTGTATACAGGGGCTACTGCAAATTATCCTGATAGCTGCTGTATTTACACAAATTTATAGTTAACTTTTAGTTCTGCAAATAGATAAAAAATTGTCTGGAGGACCTGTGGGTATAACTATTGAAAATTTCACACATTTCACATTACACATCTTTGTATAATCAATCAGCAGCAGTGCCAACTTGTGGCACCATGTCCAGCTGGGACAGGGCATCAAAAGAAAGACTCAGACAGGAAGAAAAATGGTTGTGAAATCTGCGCCTCTTGTACATCAGAATGGCCACAGGTATTTTTTGCTACCAAGTATGGTTCAGATACTGTTGATACTGTAGATTTTGCTCACCTTTGCTCCAAGAAATGACTGAATTAAAAAAATTAGATACATTGAAAGGTATGTTTGGAGAAGGGGTGGGGAAAATTAATTGCAATTATTTTTAAAAGGACATGCATTTGTAAGTTCATAATAGAATTTAAAAAGCAGTTCGTTTTTTTCTCTTTTTTCCATCTTTTTGGACACATGTCCAGAGCACATTGTCTCATTATGAATCTGAACTATTGCATGCAAAATATAGCAACAGTTGTGGTTTGGTTTGGTTTGGGGTTTTTTTAACAGATTTTCATCAATATTATCTTTATTGAGGTATTTGGTTGAGAAAATGGAAAACAGAATGGATAGAAGGGTCCTATCTAAGTAGTGGAGAAAAAACCCTCCAGTCTGCAATAAAGAACTCTAGAAATTGGAACAATTAGAAAAGAAGAGTTCTGTAAGTGTGTGTGAGGTGAGGGAAATTAAGGTGGAAGGAAAATGAGTCTGCCAGATTGAAACATGTTTTATTGGTGTTGTTCAATTGAATAATGCAGAAACTGGAGAACAGCAGCTTTAAGATAGATAAACTTCAGATGGTTACTGTTGAGATGATTCAAATAATTTTGTATAGTACGTTGAGTGATAGCCGGTCTGAAGGTACCCTACCATGCAGTTGGAAGACTATATTATAGTATTACAGTTGGAAGACTTAAACCAGACACATCTGAAACTACTCTGTTGCTACATGTGAGCTCCTTAGATACAAATAAAATTGTCCTTATATTTAGAAAAAAAATAATCAGAGATATATTTGGTCAGTCACACTAATACCATCAGTACAAAGGTGCTTGTGAAAGGTAACCTCAGTAGTGTTGTATGAATCCTGTGGAAGACAGCACCAGTGTACAGCCCTATAAAGTCAACGTCATAATCAAGATCAATGGACCTCAAACAACACTCTGACATCAATGACAATTTTTCCACTACAGGATGTATCTAGTGCTTGAACATCATCTTCTCTATGACAAATTTCCCTGTGAAGCTGTGTCATTTTAGATGGGACACAAGTCCTACGTGTATATATAGTATACATATAGTATATTAAGTACATATGTGTTCACCAAGTATATAGGATGACAATGTTATATTGACTGCCACATAAACTTGCATGCAAATAACTAGTTAACAGACATTAGCATCATTTAAAAAATGCATAACACTTTAAGATATGCCAAATATATATATAGGAATTAAAATATTCTGTAAGTTCACTTTCTTTCACCACATCTATAAATCTCCTTAAATCTTATTGGGTTGCATGCATAGACACTGAGTATAATTTATATCTCTATGTTTCAGAGACATCACTTGACTGATTTTATTCTTAAACATCCATGTCAGCTTGAAATATCTTATAATCAATGTATATATGCCTTCTTAAGTTTAAACATGGCATGATGCATTTAGTGCTAGAAACATAAGTTTTTCTGTCATAATAATACTTCAGCTACTCAGCCACATAGTTAAGACAAACATAAGAAAGTAATAAAATAATTGGTTTCCATGTCAAACTTAAAAGTGTTCACACAGAGCATGTGATGGTGGTTAATTTTGCAGTAGAGCTGCACTCCTCTTCAACCACTATTGTTACTGCCAAATTCTATACATGCTTCTCTATTTTATGAATACATTTCCTCTTTAAACTATATCAGAGAAAAGAGAAGGGAAAACATTTTATATTGAACTGGGTGAGAACATGCATCACCTTCCCAAAACCTTTCCCTATTATTTATGAATTCAATAATACACACAGTAAAGCCTATTTTGCATCTTTATGCATCCTACATACATTTACAAATAATGGCAAGGATATTATAAGTCACGTATTATGTCTTCATCAAGAAATTTAATTCAAATGGAAAATCCTTGGAATTTTCCCTCCATCATCATGCCTGGAATTGAAAATTATAGTCACATTTGAATAGGTCAGATATAACTTGCTCGTGTTGCCATTCCACATACAGTTTACCCTATATAACATCACATGCCAGGAACTCTTAGTGGCACATGAAGTAATGTGATATAATTGGTAAAATGTCAAATTCCATGCTTACAGTTTTATGATCAGATTTTGAGCAGGCATAATTTTTATAACTACAGATCATTTCTGCTTAGTACTTACATCTGACTGAGGTCTAATTTCAGATTACAGAAGAAAATATTGGGCATTTGTAATATTGATGTGGAGGGAAAATAATTGTTCTGACTAGATAACTGTATGTTAGAAATACGCTTTTTTTCTGTATGTTGTTTTTCAATGTCCTACTAAACAATGGCTATTTCAATTGTTACTTTCACTTTACTATAGCTTTTATTTTTTTATTATTATAGTTTATGAAAGTATAGCATACGTTTCAAGATGCAATCACACATTTTCATTTTATTTACTTGAAGCATTTTTCAGTGGAATGGGTAAATGTTTCAGATATTTACCCTAGACAGAATTTAGTGTATATTTCTTCCTTGCTATAATATTACCTGCAATCTATTTTACAATGTGTGTTTTTATTGATAAGAATTTGTAGCATGAAATAAACATTTAGCATGGGATTCATATTATCTAGTCTTAGAAGTCTACTTTGCTTACATTTGCTCAGACTGTTTTATAGTCAAACCAGTTAAGTAGTTTTAGGGTGCTTTCCCTAAAATACATATCTAGATCAGATTGTGAATAGCATCAAATGTCTCTCTCTCTCCATTAATTATGAAATGTCAAAGAAGCTAGTTTACATTTTGACTTCTATGTGACAGATTCAGATAAATCTATCTGGTCAGATAAATCTCATCCAGAGTTTGAAATCTTGGATTAAATTTATGAACAAGGGAAAGATCCTAACAGACAAATGTACAATCATATATATGTGCATGTGTGTGAGAGTGTCATGTGTACAAATCCTAGCTTTTTGTCTATTATTATGCATTCAGTACAGTTTTTAATTATATGTTCACATGCTATTTTTGCACAAGAGCCTTCTTCATTCAAGGCACAGATGGATATATGGATATTGCTCACTTAATGAAAAGTGTTCAATATTTTGTTTTGTTTTCTTGATGCTGAATATACAGGCCTCAATCTGATTCTCTGCATACTTACTATAAAACCTGTTCTGAAGGCAGAATTGCTCATTTCTTCTCCTGTTGGCAGTCCTCACTGCAATATCCATATTATCACAGACATGAAGGAATGCAGTCCTGCCCAGTCCCAACACCAATTGTCAGACCCACCCAGTCACAATAACTGACATGTGCAAGGTGATGAACAGTCCCCGTCCCATGCTCCTGGGTACCAGAAGCATCTCCTGAGCTATGACGAACCATGAAACTGCCTCTCACATCACAGGCAAAGGTTTTTAATGCATGGATGCATTTCACAATACTTTTTAGTGAGGAGGAAATTTTTATGCTTCATAAATTAGAGGCAAAGAGAGGAGAGAGAGGAATAGTGTATCCAATAATGAAGTGTCTAGGATTTCTTTTTCAGAATATGTGGATTGTTTCAAAACATCGTACACCTTCTAGGTGCTTATAAATTCATCTTCATGATGAGATGAGGACTACATAACCACTAACCGCCTGTGAGAAGTTCAGCTTAAATAAATCACTTATAATTATGTAAAGACAATGTAAAGTCAGGTTCAGATATTCTGACTTGGTTTTGGAGATTCATAAGGTTTTGAGGGGATGGGAGAATAGAATGGGTTTGTGTACAGTTTCCATTTGGAAAGAAAGGCAAACTGGAATAAAAAGAAAGTTCATCATGCAGTATTACCTGACAGCTTGGCTGGAAGTTTGGGGTGGACATTGCAGACCTCTGACACTCCATGTAACAGAGTAAGTGATAGTAGCAGGTGGGAATCGTCCCCTATGTTGACGCCAGTACTGCAAGAGTCTGTGACACTTTGCCAAATATATTTCATATATTGTTTGCTGAAAATGGGGCAATGCTAAGATTTTCAACTTAGGGAGCCATTCCAGACTGATCCTGAGCATTTACTTCTGTGAGAATATATTATCTTGACATGCCTCCAGAAGATTTAACACTTTCTTCTTCCTCTCTACAAGCCTGTCAGGGTCCCAAGTGTCATTTCTTCTACATAGTAGCTCCTAATTTAGTTACAGACTTCTCTTTATGTTGTTTCAGACTCCTTTGGGGGTTTATTTGATGTGTGTGTTATACTTTCAATGTCCTTGCTACAACTTTCATTTCCTCCCCATACTACCAGCCTCAGCTGTTTTACACAGTCATCATCATTTTCACTTTGAAACTTAAGTCCTTTCTTAACCTTTTCCCTTAGCCAGCTACAGTTCTGTACTCACAAGTTCTTAATCCCTTTGCTCTTTACATCTTTTGTCCATTTAATCTGTTTTGTTCACTCTCAGTCCACCTGTTCAGTTCCAGCCTTCCTGCTGGCATCCCTGTTTCCTCACATCAACTGATGCTTCAGCCCTGATTTCATCCCATTGTTTTCCATGTCAGGCTTTTTGCCTGGAAGGCAGTCTGGGATTCAGCCGATGCCAAGAGAGATTCAGACTAACTTCTTCATCAACTAGCAGCATACTATACGGACGTTCAGGCACATTTAAATATGTCTTTCCAGGTAAAGGAAATGAGCCCCTTTATGAACCTTAGGATGAAGTGCATTATTCTCTCTTCTGCATTGACTTTATTGATTAGATCTCCAATGCTTATGGTAATCTTACAGATAGCAGGTCAACCTTGGATGTCCTGGGGGTGTTAGGTTATCAAGCCCTAGGGATTTTGCCAATCCAGAAAGCCACTGCTCTACTGTACATCTTATGGCACATCTGATAAACCAGTGGTTACCCAAAGGTATCTGACATAGTTCTGGATGCCATTTAGACTGCTGAATACTACTGCTGAACTTAAAAGTTGATTTCTACCCTCCCTGCCTCTCCTGGAGATGGGCTTAGTCCTTGTTCAGTGCAAGCATCTAAATTTTTAACAAAGTTCCAAGCTAGTGAAAACAGGATATTACATATATTATACTATGGCCTGCTACGTAATTAATTAAATTTGGTGTACTAGGTGGAGTGTGTGAGTTCCAAGTCTGTTATGACTCAATCTCATTCATTTTATGAGATAAATATCTCTTTGCTACATGAAGTTTATTTACCTCAACACAGTATGAAGAAACAAAAACAGGCATTTTCCTCACTTGCATTTGTCAAGCCTGATATTTGCAGGGTTCTGTTCTTAACTAAGTCCTGTCTTTTGGCTTCTGACTAGGTAAAAAATGCTTCTTTAGCTGTCTGCTGGATTTATCAACTGATTTTCCTTTCAAAGATGTATAGCATGCTGAATAACCTGCAGTTACTACCACTCCTACAGAAGCCTCACAGGCACTTTGCTTACTTACACCTGCAGTGTATTTCTTCAGTTATCTCAGTCTTTAAAGACGTGAGGTCTCTTGAGTTTGGTGGGGTTTTTTGTTGTTGTGGGGTTTGTTTTTGATTTTTTTTTTTTTTTTTTTCCCCATTTAACAGAAAGATGACTCAAAAACCTATTGTTTTTTATGACAGGTATGTGGCAGATTAGTAAGTATATTTATATGACAACATGTACAATTAGGTCCTTTAATTCAACACATGACACTTTTAAAATAATTTAATGTACAGCACTTTTGACTGTGGTCAATATATTTCAGTGTTTTGATGCAACTGTAGCTGTCAACAAAAAGACAAAATCACAGCACTGTGGTTGCCTATCAAAGAAGAATTCTAATGGCCATTAGATATGTCTCATGAAAAGTGGTATACACCTCCAAGAGAAAAAAATCTACATTCAGATACCAAGTTATACAGTGCCTTTATTGAGCAGAATATTTAAACAAATATATTGAAGTGTTAAAATTTTTCTCTTTTGCTTAACTGCTTTCCTAAATTTTCATCTAAACTGGGTAATATGTTTTATGGATTATAAGGTTAAAGGATTAGATCTCTTGCTATGATTTTAGTACTGTTTGTGGGTTCCTTCCTTCTTACAAACAGGTGAGTTACTTGGCCCAAACCAATGAAATGGAAAAATGCTCCAACTGACATATTAAAATCATAAGAATAGTCACATATTCAGAGAGCAGTTACCTAGCAGAATTGAATTTATTATACATGGAAGACTTCCATAACAAAACGTCATCCCAAATTTTGTCAAAAATATGGGGGGAAAAAAAAAAAAAAAAAAAGAGATGAAAATTTTATCTTTTTCTCAAAAGTCTGCCATCTAAGGCTGAGATGAGATGGAAGCACTCTGACTTTCAAGGAATCACATAGAAAAGTATATTAAATATAAATAAAATTTTCCTATAAAGACTTCAAGATCAACAACAAATATCTTCCAGTATGTCAATAAGTAAAAATCAGAAAAGTCAGTACTTTTTTCTTGGAAATATATGTGAGATCTATTTTTAAATGGTACATCTTTTAAGAGGTTTGTTGAACTCACTCAGAATGTTCACCTTCTTTCAAGATCAAGCTATGAATTGTGACAATGTTGACCTTTAAAAATACTTTTAGGTTATGATCACAAAATGGGTTATTTTTTTAAAAAACACATCTCAGATGGGACATGATTCCAGCTGAATGATATCAAGATCTTTTTTAGACTGTATGTTATAGTCTCACTGGATGTTCATCAAATGAGCATGTTGGTCTATGTATCAAAGTTATTTGCTCTGACAATCAGACTATTGGGTATTTTCTCATTGTAATAGCGTATTCTGCTGGAATTACTCAACATGGTGTAATAACATACTAAATACTCATTGGAACAGCATATTGAGCCTGAATCATTTGAATCATGGATGAGAGCATTAGTTACTAGGTTATCGTCAATCTCATTCTTTTGCATTTAATGAATATTTAGCTATATATTTGCAGAGCAACAGCATAGCCTAGTGGTTAGGTTTCTGGAGAAGACAAAGACCCATGTTCCACTGTATGACCCAAATCAGAAAAAGTAGGGAACCAGACTGTGTCATGTAAGTTGGAACTGAAAAATTCTTGTCTTTATCATCACTGAAAAGGCTTGGATTTGGGTTTTTTTTTCAGTTGTTTTTCCCTTGTTGTTTTTGTTCCATCAGTGTTTCTGGCCAAATATAAAAATGAATTTCTGACCAGATTACTGGTTTAAATAATGTAGCGTATGTTGTCTACTGCATTTTTTAAGCCTTTTCTTTTTAAAGAGGTCCTTTAAAGACTTATTTTAAAAGAACACTTTAAGAACAGACATTTCATGCAAAAAGTAAAACGAATAGAGGCTGGAATGTTTCTACATGCCAAAAAGAAACTAGCCCATTTCTTTTCCTGAGTTCACCCTTCTGTCTTCATAGACCATAATCTTTTTCCTAGCTTTTGAGCAAAGCATTCAGGCAGGCTTTAGAATGATAGATATATGGGGTTTGTGGCTAGGTCTGTGGTTCCATTTCACATCACAAATTCCTTGAATTCCTTAAAATTATATAATAAGATGTTATTGCTGGAAATGTGTTCTAGGATAGTAGTCATTGTCAACAGTAAATCAGAGGTATGGGAAGATAACACAGATCATTTGCAAAATATATCTGTCTATTCAAATAAAGTACTAGTAATAACAAGACATATTTGGCCCTGGGAAGTCCTGGGAAATCCAAATGCATGCCTTGCCAGGAGTTGCCTCTTGCCTTATGTTGTACATACCTATAATTGTATTGCACACTCTTTAGCACTTCCAGTGAAACTTAATGCTTCAAATGACAGATATGTGGCAGATTAGTAAGCATATTTATATGGCAACATGTACAATTAGGTCCCTTAATTCAACACATGACACTTTTAAAATAATTTAATGTACAGCACTTTTGACTGTGGTCAATATATTTCAGTCTTTTGATGCAACTGTAGCTGTCAACAAAAAGACAAAATCTCTTTCTATTCTCCTCTAAAGATTTTTTTTTTTTTTCTTTTTTTTTTTTTGTGAAATGAGAGTGGCTTGTGGAAATAATTCAATTTTGGTAGAAAATATGCAACATGTTACCTGTAAATTTCAGATAAACTGATGGATCACTCCCATTACTTGTGAATGCTCTAGACACTATGTTACTCAATGTCCTGAGACATCTTAATCCATGCTTTTATTTCTATTAATTTCTAATTCAAAATCTTCACCTTGCATGTTGAAAGAAAGTATTAAATACACTTAAAAAAATTAAAGAGCATTTAAATGCTGTTTTCTGGCCAGCTTATAATCCATTTTCACTGACACAGATAAATCTAAGACTAAGGCCATTGGTACAGAAAATTCTTGCTAGCAAATAGCCTCGTATATATTTAGATTTTTAGGTCACATATCAAATGAACTCTCTGGATATCACCCACATTCCTGAAGTTACAGTTAGCTTGATTTCTTCAGTTCTGTTTTGCATTTAAACATGTACCCTACAACTGTGAAGTCTACAGCAGCATTTGTCATGACAAATAGCTCAGTAATGAGGTCTAATCTCCATATTGTCCTAGTCTCTCTGCTTCTACCTGGTTTACTATAAGCAACAGATGATACATTTCTTTCCTATATGGCCCAAGAATAAGGGGTTTTTTGGATTTGTTTACCTGTTTGTTTTTTCTTTGCTTTAATAGTCGATCTATTACCACAAAAATACTTTGCTGCAAGCTTATGGTGAGTGACACCCTGAGGACTTACTGCATGTAACTATGTGTCCCATAAATACAAATGTTCTGTGTCACTCCAGAATAATTTCTACTGCTGGATAAAATACACTTTCAATATCATTGCCAAGCTGAAGAATCTTTACACATTTTAAATATAAACTGCAGTTGTAGGTATATGCACATAGAACCATACCTGACATTGCTCTATTAATAGAAAAAAATGGGGAAAAAAAATAAGAACGCTGCAAAAGGATGATTGGTAATTTTTCAGAAATAGATTTTAAAATATATTAGAAGGAGTTCTATTTCTTATTCATTATTTTGAGCTTACAAAGCTAATTTACTCCAAAAAGCATTAGCTCATTGGGGTGTGAATGCTTTCATATTTATTTGTGTTAATGTTATGTTTGTGTTATAGAGAACATACAAACACATTTCACAGATTCACAGAATCACAGAATCACCTGGGTTGAAAAAGACCTTGAAGATTGTCTAATCCAACCATTATGTTAACACTGACCATTCTCAAATATACTATATCCCTAAGTGCTATGTCAACGCGACTCTTAAACACCTCCAGGGTTGGGGACTCCACCACCTCCCCGGGCAGCACATTCCAACACCTAACAACCTGTTCTGTAAAGAAATGCTTCCTGACATCTAGTCTAAACCTTCCCTGGTGCAACTTGAGGCCATTCCCTCTTGTCCTATTGCTTATTACTTGGTTAAAGAGACTCATCCCCAGCTCTCTGCAACATCCTTTCAGGGAGCTGTAGAGGGCGATGAGGTCTCCCCTCAGCCTCCTCCAGACTAAACACCCCCAGTTCCCTCAGCCGCTCCCCGTACGACCTGTGCTCCAGACCCTGCACCAGCTTCGTTGCCCTTCTCTGGACACGCTCGAGTAATTCAATGTCCTTTTTGTCGTGAGGGGCCCAAAACTGAACACAGGAATCGAGGTGCGGCCTCACTAGTGCCGAGGACAGGGGTAAGATCCCTTCCCTGTCCCTGCTGGCCACGCTATTGCTGACACAAGCCAGGATGCCATTGGCCTTCTTGGCCCCCTGGGCACACTGCTGGCTCCTGTTCAGCCGGCTGTCAATCAACACCCCCAGGTCCCTCTCTGACTGGCAGCTCTCCAGCCACTCCTCCCCCAGCCTGTAGCGCTGCTGGGGGTTGTTGTGGCCCGAGGGCAGCCCCCGGCATTTGGCCTCATTGAAACTCCTCCAGTTGGGCTCAGCCCATGGCTCCAGCCTGTCCAGGTCTCTCTGCAGAGCCTCCCTACCCTCGAGCAGATCAACACTCCCACCCAACTGGGTGTCAGCTGCAAACTGTCTGAGGGTGCACTCGATCCCCTCGTCTAGATCATCAATAAAGCTGTTAAACAGGAGTGGCCCCAAAACCGAGCCCTGGGGGACACCACTCGTGACCGGCCACCAACTGGATTTAACTCCATTCACCACAACTCTTTGGGCCCGGCCATCCAGACAGTTTTTTACCCAGCAAAGCGTGTGCCCATCCGAGCCGCTATCAGCCAGTTTCACCACGAGAATGCTGTGGGAAATGGTGTCAAAGGCCTTACTAAAGTGAAGGTAGACAACGTCCACAGCCTTTCCCTCATTCAATAAGCAGGTCGCCCTGTCAGAAGGAGATCAGGTTTGTCAAGCAGGACCTGCCTTTCATTAACCCATGCTGACTGAGCCTGATCATCTGGTTGTCTTTTTGTCCTGAATGTGTTGCGTGTTGGTACTCAGGATGAGCTGCTCCATCAGCTTTCCGGGCACCAATGTAAAGCTGACAGGCCTGTAATTTCCCGGATCATTCTTCTGACCAACCCTTCTTATAGATGGGCGTCACTTTGGCCAATTTCCAATCTGTTGAGACCTCCCTGGTCAGCCAGGACTGCTGGTAAATGATGGAAAGCGGCTTGGCGAGCACCCCAGCCAGCTCCTTCAGCACCCTTGGGTGTATCCCATCCGGTCCCATCGACTTGTGTGTGTCTGTGTGATGCAGCAGGTCACTGACTGTCTCCTCCTGGATTGCAGGGGGGTCATTCTCCCATTCTCTGTCTTCTGGCCGAGGAGGCTGGATGCCCTCAGTACAACTGGTCTTGTTACTAAAGACTGAGGCAAAGAAGGAATTAAACATCTCAGTCTTTCCCACCTCACTCATTGCCATGTTTCCTCCTGTGTCTATCAGGGGATGGAGACTCTCCATGGTCTTGCTTTTGCTACTGACATACTTAGACTTAACATTTCTAGTTGTCCTTGATTGCTGAAACCAGATTATTTTTTTAGATGGGCTTTAGACCTCCTGATTTCTGCCCTGCATAGCCTCACAGCATCTTTGTAATCACTGTGAGTGGCTAGCCCCTTCTTCCAAAGGCTGTAAACTCTCCTTTTCTCCCTGAGCTGCAGACAAAGCTCCCTGTTTAGCCAGGGTGGTCTTCTCTGGTGTCAGCTTCACTTACAGCACCTGGGCATCTGTGCCATTAAGACTTTCTTCTTAAAGCGTGCCCAGCCTTCCTGGACCTCTATAGCCTTCAGGACCATCTCCCAAGGGATTCTGTCAAGCAGCTGCCTAAAGAAGTCAAAGTCACCCTTTGGAAGTCCAGGCATTGTCAAACTATCTGGCAATCTACCTGAAGTTACATCCCATCTCTGGAACAATTTTACATAAAGCACCAGGAAGTGTGAGATCATCTATAATTAAATTTATCAATAAATTAATAGCTTTCATTTTATGACTCTTTATATATCTTCGTTGGAAATTGAGGAACTGATTGCAATACATCAAAATGTCTTCAATTTCCAATTAGTTTCAGGGGTTTGTGAGGGGTAGAATACAGAAAACAAAAATCCAACACCAGAAACAGTAATTTCAAAGGTAAACTGCAAGAAAGCTCTGTAAATTCGGAGTTTGCAGTAACACAGATTCTGCATTTCTGCTGTAATGTTGAACAACTTTATATATAATATAGTGGTGTGAGATGTTAAAACTTATGTGTTATGAGAAGCAATATACCGCTGATTGTTTCTTTTTCCCTCTTACTAATAGAAATTTTTGAATTAATTAATTATGCTGGCATCCAAGAAATATTATTAATTTTGGTATCACTTCACAGATTATAAAATTTCCAGATTTTGTTAAATTTTAGAAGACAGTCTTTGCTCTTTCTAATCATAATTTCTATGAGGTTTTGTTTTCCCAGCTCATTGAAAAAGGAAATTGGCATACCAAAAAGCTCATTCAGGAGAGCTGAAACATAATAATGAATGGAAAGTGACAAAAGAGTCATACTTTTTCTGCTAATTCTATATGTCTTGCTTTAACTAACTCTTCATTTTCTTCAACTTCAGACAAACCTCCCAGAGAGGTATATTATTGCTGTTTTTTCTTATTACTACCTGGCCTTGAAGGAAAACCCCTTAAAGTCTCCAGAGCATCACTTCTGAATGTAAAAGTTCTTGCTGTCATTTATTATCGCTGTAAATTCAGTGAGATTTTGTTTTTTTTTTTCTTTTTCTTCATATACAATTATATGTTAAAATATTAAACACTATTACTGAGATAATGCGAAACAAGAAATACATTCTGGGTGCAAAACTACAAAGTTAGTTCCCAAACTAAGAGAGAAGTTGATTTCAACCCCTTAAAAAGCTTTTCCTTGTAATCAGACAACACAAACTTTATCTTGCTGGATATAGTGTAACATCGCTTAACTGCTGGCAATATACAGGTTCGGATACCCAGTAGGAATTATATATCCAACAGCCTTTGAATATTTGACCCACAGTTATTTGTGTATTGTTTAGAGAACTGAAGCATAAATAATGATATCAAAAGGGTCTATTGATACATCTTCTGGAAAAGAATATTTATTTAGAAAGGTGAGAATAATGTATTATAATCATGACCTTGAAAATGTCTGGACATCTTTAAATCAGAAATGCTGAACTAAAAAATTTCTCATTTGAAACTAAGTCAAATCTCACTCAGAAAACTTCAATTCAGAAAATGGCTGCGGGCCCTCAGGATCTGGAATTTAACCTGAGCGGTAAAATGAAAAGTCTGAATTTAAAAAATGCTTTATATTCTCAAAAAATCTAACTCTCTGTATATTTACATTTGTAGTTTTACTTAATTTTTAGAAGAAAATAATATATACTGCAACTATCAGTTGACTGATCTGCTACAGGTTTATTAATAGGGTGACATAAGAACAGTTTGATAAAACCAGAAAGAATAAAGTCCATTGTGGGTATTTGCACTGAACCTCAGAATACACAGAATCAAGCAGTAAGGTAGTGAGAGGAGGTATTTCAGTGTTGGCGATTCAGGTAAAGCTGTTGGATGTCTTTCAAATTATTATGCCAGTCCAGATATTTTTTGCATAATGAGAACATCTTTCATGTGTCAGAACAGGTTTTGATTATAACTAAATAAGTGAAAGCAGGGATATGTTGATAAGGTCACCTTTAATGTAAAGTTTGGTCTGAGTTGTCCAAAGTATTTAATGGAACAGGGAAATGTGCCGATGAAGTGAGGCATTCAAAGAAAGAAATAATGTAGAACACCATATTTTGGAGGAAAAAACCCAATATCCCTTTCCTTAAAAAGTAAAAAAGATCACCTATATTGAGAAAATATATCAGTTAGAGTAAACAAACAAAATGTTAATAATGAAAAAGAAATTTTGTTACTTACCATTACAAATTCTTTTTTCAGGCTCATGATATTGAATTAATTGTATTTTTTAAATTATGTTTACTATAGTAACCTTGAAAACCTTGCTCTAAATATGTTTGAATAACCTTTGACTGCTTGTAGCTGGGTCTTCATGAAAGCTATCATTTCATGTGTCCAGAACAAACAAGCAAAAAAAAAGCATTGATTTGAATAGCACATTATTATCCACAGAACTTATTCTCAAAGGATGTTGAAGGGTTATAAGCTTAATTTATGTATTTTTATATATTTGTTCCATATAGACTTACACAGTTTCTTTTGAATATTTCAGAGTCACTCAATGATAGCCAAAATATTTTGATAGCTATCCCCTAGGATAAACTCAATGGAAATAATAAATTATTTTAGTCAGGGCTAATTGAATTGACTAAGAGGCTTTAATACATTACTGCAGTAATATGTATTCCATAGTTTCATGGACTAATTTTCTAGGTTTTGCAGAGATTTTGGAGCTGGTCTTTGGATAAGGATTTGTATCCCACATACATTGAACATGTTTTTCAATCTCTCCTCTTACTACAAGGTGAAAATACATTTTCTGAAAAATAGTACAAATTTATCTAAACCCCTGTCTTCTCTTGATTATTTCTTTTGCTCTGTAAAAAAGTATTGCCTTTATTTATAGGCAACATTTGGTTGTAGCCTGTCTTGGGTATAATAATACTACACCAGGTGAACTCCTGGAAGTTTTGTTTTAACTGAAGAAATGTGAAGGATGCTGATGTTATATGCATTATCACATGTATATATAACAAGTCCTCACAAAGCAGGGGCTGTCATTTTCCTCTGTATTTGTACAGTGTCTGAATTTTGGTTTTCTTGGTGTTGTTACAATGCACTTGATGGCAACAACCATGAAGACATACTGCTAGGGCTTATTGATAAACTTTGAACAAGTCCTATAAATTTTTATTTTCATGATCATTGAGAAACTCTGAAAATAAACCAGTAAAAGTATTGAAGGTCAAAACAGTTGTAATAGCAGTGCAGTGTAGGAAAGGCTGTTTCAGAGAATATATATTAGGCTTCCATTGCTATCAAGAATAGCTGAAACTTTAATAATGCAGTACAAACGTTTTACAATCACAGAATCATAGAACAGTTTTGGCTGGAAGAGATATTTAAAGGTCATCTAGTCTAACCCCCCTGCAATGATCAGGGACATCTTCAACCATATCAGGTTCCTCAGATTCCTACCCAACCTGGCCTTGAACATTTCCAGGGAAGGGCCATCTACTACCCCTCTGGGCAATGTGTCCCAGTGTTTCAGCACCCTCATCATAACAAATTTCTTCCTTATATCTAGTCTAAATCTACCCTCTTCTGATTTAAAACCATTACCCCTTATCCTATCACTACAGACCCTACTGAAAAGTCTGCCCCCATCTTTCTTACAAGACTCCCTTTAAGTACTAGAAGGCCGCTACAAGGTCTTCCTGTAGCCTTTTCTTCTAGAGACTGAACAACTCCAACTCTCTCAGCCTTTATTCATAGGACAAGTTCCATCCCTCTGATCATCTTTGTGGCCCTCCTCTGGACCCATTCGATCAGGTCCACATCTTTCCTGTGCAGGCGACTCAAGAGCTGGATGCAGTATTTAAGATGGGCCCTCATCAGGTCAGAATAGAGGGGTGGAATCACCTCCCTTGACCTGATGGCCAAGCTTCTTTTAATGCCGCCCAGAATGCAGTTGGCTTTCTGGGATGCAAGTGAACATTGTCATCTCATGTCCAGTTTTTCATCCAACTGTACCCAAAGTTCTTTTCTGCACGGCTGCTCTCAATCCCTTCATTCTCCAGCCTGTATTGATACTGGGGTTGGGGTTGCCCCGACCCATGTGTAGGACCTTGCACTTTGTTGAACCTCATGAGGTTCACGTGAGCCCAATGCTTGAGCTTGTCCAGGTCCTTCAGAATAATATCCCATCCCTCAGGCATATCAACTAAACCACTCAGCTTGGTGTCATCTGCAAATTTGCTGAGAGTGAGCTCAGTCCTGTTGACCCAGCTGGAAAGTCTATTTCTATATGGTCTCTTAGTAAAAGAGAAGTTGTCTTAGAAAGTTAGATTGTTGTTCTGTATCATGGTCAACATATTAGGTCCCAGAAGAAGTCCTAAACTTGGTAGGTATGACATGGCATGTTAGATTAGTTTGTAGATTAGAAAGAGACATCAAATAACACAACCCTTCAAGATGTTGTGATTTACACACAGTTGCATGAGGGAATGTATGCAAGTGCTGTCTACTTTATACATATATAGGTACATATGTGCATATGACCTGCCACACATGCATGACATATTTGTCATCTACTCTATGACATGTGTTCCATATAGATCACCCACAAATGTATTTTACATGTAGCAAACATTTTTATAAAAATCATTGAGTTCATGTTGATAAAAAATTGAATGGTTCCATTAGCAAGGTTTTAAATTAGCAAATCCTGGTAACAGCCTGGTAAACTATATTATCCCAGGCCTAGGATCAGAGAAACCGACACTTTTCTTTTTCTTCTACAGGTGTGTTTGTGTGTTTCTGGAACATAAAAAGTATGACTCACATACTTTACCACAGAATTCAGACGTCCTCTTTTAGTCCAGTTGCAAAATTGTTTCAAGAACTTCAGTTTTCATGCTAATTTTATTTTAAAAATATATTTTGGATGGGAAAGCCTGAAAGAATGTTCCAGCATTGAAGTTCGTAACGTAACATTAAGTAATTAAATTACAATGTTAGGTACATAAATGTTAAGGTTACTTGTTTGAAAGCTAGGTGGCAAATAAAACTCCTCAGTCCTTATTGTGTTATTGAAGGGCATGATCCTTAAGACACTCTAATAATTCAGAGTCCTGATTCATGAGTGTAGATCACATGGCACTGGCAAAATGGAGATCCTGTTTAACTGGGAGCAGGTCTGGGAGTTGCTTTGTTTTAATCTTTTTTACTGCAATGCTGCATAGCCTAATTATTTGGCAACATTATGATGCCCAACTGGACAAAGACTGCATTAGTCTGCAGCACGTCTCCAGAATATGACTTCATTATGATTTTCCTTAAGGTTCTTGCCACATGATCTACAGGACCCCTTAACCAACACCTCCAGCTGGGCTACAAAAAATATGAGGTAACAGGAGCATTGCACGTACTGCATTTTTCCATTTTTGTTTCCACAAATATTGAGGATAATTTATTTATTTATTTATTTATTAAGCATGTTTCCTCTGAAATTAGTAGTCTTTCTCCCCTGCCTTCATTTCCAGGGTGTCTGTGCATATATACTTACAAATGCGTATATAGATGTACATATGTATACATACATGTACTTTATGCACGTAAACTATACATAGATGGCTGATATTATCACAGTTAGAAACAGAAACATGTTTCTTGATTCTGCCTTTAATAATTTACTTACAGATCTGTGGAAGGCAGAGTCTGGCAAAGCATCAGTTATTCTGCTTGTGTTCTTTTTTTGTTTGTTTGAATGAAAGCAATTATGATTATGACAAATTAAAAATTGTATTTTCTCCTTTTGGAGAGTGGTAAAGTATGTTTCTTCTTCAACTACCAGTCAAATCTTTGAACAGGTCTGGTTTTCATTCTAGAAAGCAAAAAAATGTCATGTGCTTATTTTTTTTTTTTTTTCCCCCAGATTGCTAAATCTGGATGAGCAGTATGAATAACAGAACCAAATAAAAGTCATCTGCTGAGAGAAATTATCTTAAAACTGGAAATGAAAAAAAAAGCCAGATATATAACAGAAAACTCATCACTATACAGTGGATAAGACAAAAGTACAGTTCTACTCTTATTAATACTGTGTCTTCATATCAATGTTGGGGATTAATGATATATATTAATTAAAAATTATTAAGACTAATAGTCTTGTGAATGCAGATGAGAGAAATGTGGAAGTAAATCCTTTGGTAATCCCAGAAGTTTCAAGGTACTTTGTGAGTCTTCTAGTTATTCCAACATAAAATTTGAAACATTTTAAAGTAATCACCATTCCCGCTAAGTATCTACAATGTTTGCCTTTATTAATTGAAGTGTGTACCGGTGATCCACTGCTAATTGTAACTGGTTGCTAAGCATGCTTCCCCAGGAAAGGCAGTCACCAGAAGAAAACTGGTCAGTTCACACAGAATCAGAAGAGAAGCATTTTATTAATTTATTGATGACATGTAATTAACCCACAGTGAACTATACATTTAGGATCAATACTGGTAACATAACAGATCAATCATGACACTGGACAGTTACGGAGCGTTAACAAAGAGCCCCGCGCCCCCCAACCCCGCAGGCTTCCCCAGGAGCACACAGGCCCAGCTCCCAGGCAGCCCCCTCTGCCCCCGGCCCGTGGGTCACAAGCAGCACCCTCCACCCGTGCGGGTCCCCACGCGGGTCCCTGCCGGGGCGGGGGCAGCTGCCGGCTCCGCGGGGCTGCGCGGCCCGGCCCGGGGGGGGAAGGAAGGGTCCCTCTCCAGCGTCCCCTCCGCCAGACACCTCTTCATGCTGCCTTTATGCCGCTCTTCAGGGTGGCTCCCTCTGTATTTATTTTTTTTTTCTCTATTCAACAGAATTTCTCCTTCCCTCATTAACTCCTCTGTTAGTGTTCAATCTGGTTGGTGGCTGTCTTTCTCTGTAACGTGGTTGGGTTGAGCAGATCCCCTCCTGCCGGTCGTCTGCACATGAGGTACACACACTCCACACACACTCCCCATCCCGCCCTAACAGCTGGGGCTGGCCAAGCCACCCCATGTGTGTGGGGGTCTTGTGAGCACCTGACAAAGACCTTTATGTTACAGCTGTGAATGGTAAAAACACTCCCCTGAGGAAAAAAATTAGAATCGATTTTATATGGACATCATTTGGTTTTGTTCAACTTGTGTCCTTCTATTCATTTAGCCTTGTGAAAAATGTACTTTAGGATTCAAGAAAGTCACCTGGGTGAAGAGTAGGCAAGGAGGTGGTTAAAAGAGACAGAGGATGCAACTTGAAGAGCAGTAAACAATTTAGGGCATCCTAAGGTTTTGTTCCTTAAATACAAGATAGTTAACCTAGAATTCCAAACAGTCAAAGATATATGCAGTCACTTTCACAGGCAAATTCACCTAGTCTGTTCTAGATACTTTAAAAAGTTTGGTTAGGACAGGGTGGATTGCCCTGTATAAGTGACCATTTCTGTCCAATAGATTTGTAAGCAATTGAGATTGATTGTTGTGGTCTTACACAACACAGTTTTAGACCTCTAAAGTTATGTGACACCTAAAAACGACTCATGCAGTCTTTACTCCCTATGAGCAGACATCAAAGCAGAAGTCCTTGAAATGTCTGCATCACAGCACAGTTTCCCCTTGAATCTTGGAAAATATTTCCAGAAGAATACAGAGTACAATTCTGTTTCTATACATATCCTGATTCAGTGAAAGAGTAATGAAAATGAGCTTCCAACTACCAGCAAATTTCTCTACACCTCAGTCTAGTCATGGTGGCTTTTTAATCCTTATCAAAACAGAGGTATTCAGTGAAACAGGTTAAAAAGAAGAAAAAAGTGATTGTGATTATGAACCATTTCTATACTGCAGTTTGTACAATGGCATAATAGGATCCTGGTCTATTAGTGAGTATCCTGCTAACACAACACAACTAAAAAAAATCGTTGTTATTCTGGCCTGTCAGTATAACACATCGGCATCATTTATCAGGAAACCGACCTTGAAACTGGCATGGAAGGGTTGGTGATGGGAAAGTGATCATCACTGTATTTTAGTTCTCATCCCCGCAAGGTAACAGTGAACAGACCACAGCACCTTAGCAGCACGAAACTGAAGGAAAATAGGTCCATGTAGCATTGTGTCCACTGGGAACAGAAATTACTGGGGCAATTATTTTAAGGACACTGAGGAAACTGGTGGTTCCACCCTCAATTATTTGGTTTTGTCTTTTCTTTCAATATTCATCTTAGTCCTTTAAAAAATGTACTTGTGTAAGTTTTGATAAGCATCCTTTGCATTTAAATGAAAATAATTGCATCTCACTGATCTCGATTTGTTCACATAAGCATAAACTTACTTTGTTAAAATCACTGTATACCTAAAGCAAAGTGAACAACTGGTTTTAAGAGAGGGAGAAAGAGACTATTTCTTTCACAGATGATCCAAAAGACTTCTGCAATAGGGACTGATTAGTCACTCGAATAATTTGTCCCCTGGCAGTGTTGGCATCTGCCTCTACACTTGCTACTCCTTACCACTGTTTGCCAAACTTGTTCATAAAAACCTCTACTAATGGGTAGTCCAGAACCTTCCCAGGCATTCACTTCCAGAGACTACTTTTCATTTTTTGGTAATATTTCATGATTTTTTGTAATGTCTAAACAAAATCCCTTTAGCTGCAATTTAATCCCATTATTTCTAGTCTTATTCCCAACTGAGAAATGGAGAACAGATTTTTCCATTCTTTTTCTTGTTTGAAGTAATATTTTGCATATTTGAAGACTGTTGTTGCATTCTTCTTCTGTATACTCTTCTTCAGACTAAACAGTAACAGTTCTTCCTGTATCTCCACATAATCATGATTTTTAGATTGTTGATCTTACTCATTATTCCTTTCTGGATTTCCTCCAGCTGGGCCACAGCTTTCTTGAAACATGGTGCCCTAAACAAATATTAACTTCTCCAGTTGAAAATGTTGCCTACATACTTTTAGCCAGTCTTTCAAGTGCTTTTAATGAAGAACAGTTGAACCAGACTTAGAAAAATGTTTTTTTGCTTGGTTGTTTTTTATTATTTTTCTGACAAGGGATCTCATAATGGCTGTGATGTCACAAATCCTTAGGATTGATGTTACATATCCTGTAAAAAACACATCAGCTGTTCTCACATCCATGTCTCTTATGGCTCTGAAAATGATCAGGTCCTTTATATCATAACTTATTTCAAAGCTTTGTGCTCATTGTAGTGACAGCTGATGGCAAAAGAAACTTATTCATTAAGAAATTATTTAATGAGGAAAAGACCACTGTGAGTAATTCTCATTTACCTCAGTGACCTGGCACTGTAGTCACTGGGATCAGTCACTTGGTCAATGCCAGCTGTCTAACTTAATTTGCTACAGACCACGGTTTCTGACATTTGTGCATCTGTAAGCTTTCCAGCAGCTTTTTTGTGCCAATGAAGAGCAGAAGTATTTCCAGATATTCTTGTTGCCGTATGTATGCTCTCTGCACTTCTTTCCTGAAACTCAGGTCAGAATTTAATATATCAGGACTTTCAAACTGACTGGGGACGTTAGATTCCAAATATCGGTGATGACTTTTAAACTGAGGATTGATGTTATTTAAATGGCTCTTCTTAATGACCTTGGATTCTTATAACATTTATTATGCTAAATATAGAATTGCCTTAGGATGTGATAGTACATATTTCAGAATCTATTTGCACAGATTGGAACAGAGCTTTGCATTGGTGATTATTGCATATACTACTTGGAAATAATATTTATTATTATAATACTTGAAAGCTGACAATGGGAAACTTGTATTCCTAACAGACCGCTATACTTGCAATTCCTACAATTTCAGCAAAAATTCTGAGGCATGGGCTTATCTCTTTCTGTTAGCTGAAGAGCAGAGCAAATGATAAAAAAATATCCATGAATGCATGCTCAAAATTGTAAATAAAATTATTTTCTTCAGTCATAACTTTCTGTATTCTCTTTTCTGAGTTATTATTGTACGAGGGTTTTCTAGCAGATTGTTCTCTCAGAGTTCACTTAAATGATGTATATCTATAGACATTTGTAAACACAATTATTTGAACCAAAACAGAGAAGTCACACCGATTCAGTTCTGGAACAATTATACTACATGCCTCATGTATTCAATCAAAGATAAACAATGACATTCAAATTTCAGATATCGATTATTGTCAATGACTTCTTCCTAAACAATTTAAAAATAAGATGTCTGTGAGATTATTTTGTGAATAGCAATTCAACTCGCAAACAAATATAAGAAAATTACAAAAGGCCAGCAATATAGAAGGTAGACATAGAAAAGAAATTATGTAGAAAGTTTATGAAATAGGAAATGCAGAAAACACAATTCAAAATTAGGAATAGACTTAGAAGTTGGAAAAATAATAGGTAGAATTTATTTATGAAGCATGGAACTGTATAAATTTGTTTAGAATGTGGAATCAGTTACAGTATTCAGGTCTACTGTGTTTATTACTTTAACCCATTATGCTCTGCTTCAGTGCTCAAAGTGCCTAGACATTAAATAAATATTCGCATTCTGTTGTTTCACTTCACGAATACATATACCACAAATACTTCTGATCCCAGAAGAATAAAATATGTACATGTAAATACATTATGTAGAACGCCACTCTGAAGCAAAGACATCTTATGAGGTACAGGTGCATTAGTTTTGTGATCTGCGTAACAATTTTCTCCAGGACAACAACTATTTAGTAACAATCAAGGTTTAATTTTGCTGTGATCACTATTACATGTGATACCTCATTGTAAAATCTGTGTAGATACAGCACATGAAACAGAGCAGCAGATCTCTTTTTTTTATTCTGTTTAGAAGTATGACATTAAAAAATAATTTAAAAAAAATAAAGATCCAGGCATCCTGGAAGTCACTGTTGCAGGTGCTGTTCATTAATCCCACTAGCAGATTAAAGTAGGTCAATGTAAATCACTGATAGAGTGAACTGGAATGGGAACTGGATGTGAAAAGAACAAGATAGACTGCAAATAGTAATAAACTATGGGACTGTCAATGTGAAAGTAAGTCATGACTTAAGGTTCTCTGCTCTACTGAGATTGGCTGGAACTCATATTTTAAGTTAAATAGAAGTATTTTAATATTTGGTTTCTCTTTTTTCTTCGAAATGGATACGCTTTATAGTTTTTAACACTTCTTCATATCTAGGAATGTTAAGGACTAAGTTATGGCCTAAAATAAAAGATGACTTAAATATGTAACCACATGCCTCTGGCAGCTACAGTGTTATACAAAACAGTGGGTATTTTATGATTTGAGATTGAATTATGAAAAGTGGTAAGGCCAGAACAGGAAAAGAAACTTAACTTTTAACTTCAGAAAAGAAGTAAGATTTGGCAACTGGCTAACCTCTCTGCAGTTTACCAAGGCCAGGATAGACATTCACATAGCTAAACTGCAAAGCTAGATGTGAACCTCCTTTGCCAAACTTTGGTCTTCAAGACAGTAGAAAAAAGAGTTGCATAAGTTGTGGCTGATACAGGCAAACTTGTATGGTTTTGTAAGGGGATTTATTTCATGTTGAAAGAGTAAAAGTATCTGAGATGTTGTCTCTTATTTCCTTGCTTTCAAAGCACTTTCCGCTGAACACTTACAAAATTGTATGTCTGCTTTTCCAACAGACTTGAAATAGCAACGTGTTGTCCAAGCTCTAACCTAATCAATCTATTTCATCTCTGGTTTTCTAGTCCAAAATATCTGTTATAATCCACTGACTTAGAAGAAACATAGGGATTTACCTCCTTTTCTACCCTGTTCTTTTTGAGGAGATAACTTTAACTGGTATTACCATTTTCCATCCTAGATATTTTTCTGGGAGGGAATAGGACAAGGAAGAAAGATCAAATAGAAGGAGGTCACTGATCCCATGAACTCAAATTTACAGGGACTTTTGAGGTGCTTTTAAAATATATATTAGTTTCTGGTTACAGTTATACGACCTCTGTTAGAGGCACAAATCTCCAAACTGGATAATACGCTACCTTACCTACCATAGTAACTGTGAGCCATCACGGCATTGCTACAGGGAAAGGCAAAATATTTTTATACATTTGCTATGAAGCAAAGACTGCAGATTGGTGCAGCAGTGTCAGTGTCACTAACAGACTGTGCCATTATGTTATTTAGGAAGTTAAGGTGATACTACACAGCTGCTAAGATTTCATATCTTAGAAGCAATTATTGATTGGTAAAAGAATATAATCCCAGGCACAACTCTTAATAGTGTATGGGTTTTCAACTGAATGAAGTGTCTTAATACTGATAAATGTTTGCATGTGAAACAGGTTTCATGTTCTTCAAAATATGGCTAACAATAAATCAGGTTTATTGACTTGCAAAATTAGGAGCTAACGTGGTGAAAAAAATGCAGCTTTCCCTGCATTTAGCATTGGTAGCTCCTTATGTCTCAACTTTTAAAAAATTATTTGTGACACCCTATTATTATTTTTTTAATTAATGTGAGAAACACTGGAATATTACAGGTAGTTAATTCTCTATACTTTTTATATATACACAATATACATATAACCATAATATAATGTAATATAATTATTATAAAATACTACAACCTTAAGGGAGACATGATACTCCTAGAGAAGAGGGATAGTTTTTGAACATACATCCCACACTAAAATACTAAATTTAATCTGAGACTGTCTTTCCCATAACAGTTATTTATATAGACAGTGATTTGCAAGATTACCCTTCAACAGCCTTTTCTGTTATTTCAAAACTTCTTCAGGAGTTGTGGAAAAATAACTGAAGCTGAAGAGAACTACCACTGCAAGAAAAGGAAGTATGATGAATTAGAGGAGTGACACAGAAACAGCTCAAGGCAATCCACAATTATGACTCTTAAACAAGGATTTTAATAAAAAATTGGCTTAGTTTGAGAACTCACAAAGAAACCATTATCAGGGAGGGAATGTTTAAATCTGACCTCTAATTTTCTGAAATATGGCAACTGACTAAATCTTGTAAAATGTTGAAATATGTAAACTTCTAATTCATCTTGTATGGTATTACATTGCAACACTTTTTTTTTCAAATAATTTATCTATATTTTATTAAGCTAAATTTTCATCTCTGTGTTTTTGATATCTATGATAATCTTGCTAAATTCTAAGATTGTGTCAATAGATCAGTATACAACAATTCTTGACCTGAGAGATTGGAAGCTAAGGGAAAAATGTTTGAAACTGAATAAGAAACTTCAAGGAATAATAAATTCATAAAGCCACCACGTTGTTTAATTTATAATTGAAAAGCAAGTTACCTGAGATTGATATTGGGCCATAATAAACAGGACACTATTTGTTGAAGACTATTCACTATCCATTGTTGAAGTTACAACATCAGCAGCAAAGCCAATGTTTGTTCTGAGTAAAGCAATATCTCAGCTGATCAGCAAACCTTGAGAACTGTCTCAGAAACTCCTTTTGCTTAGTGTACCGTATTTTATTCTGAGGTATATTTTCTAGTGAACTACTGTGAAAAAATTATGTGTAAATATGTCCCTATCCCCAGAGCTACCTTTTGCAATATTTGACTCTCAACCTCTCAAAGTAGAAGCAGCTAAGAAATCAGTTCTATAAAATATCAAGTTACAATATGGAGTTATAAATTAATAATTCTCTCAAGTGACTTAAAAATAATTTAAAAGAAAAGACAATTTGAAATAGTTCAATACATGAAGTCATTAAACCTAAATAATAATAATATTTGAAAAATACATTACAAATATGGACAATACGAAATTAATTTACACATAATCTTGCTGCATTTAAATATTTACACCGTGAAAAGCTAATTTCCTTATGTCGTTTCTATCCTGTGTTATGTGTATTTAAGTGAGGCTAACTGTTTTTTCTCTTTTCAGTCCTATTTTTTGCCACTGCAATTTTCTGTTACCATTTGAGCTTGCATAACATCACACACACTCAATACTTTCAAAACCCAAAGCCATCTTCTTTCTCTAAAGCAATATTAGAAGTCTACAGGTAATTCTGTTGGGAATCTGATGCTGTGGTTTAAGATATTCTTATAGAGCTTTTACTTGTGCTGTAAGGAGTTATAATTTCATTCTTCAGTAAAAACTGAAGGTCTTCAATATCTGAAATATTATCATTTACAGAAGGGGTACTCATCAATTAAATTGTAACAAATCTTAACGTACCATGAAATATCTGAATATGATAACAGACTATACAGGATGCTGTTAGTGATCTACAAACCCAAGTATTATGTTTTCCTCCAATAAAGCTTTCTTTATTATTAGTAATGGATGATAAATTATAGTAAAGCAAAACCTAAGCATGCTAGTATCTGTAACTGAATACAGATAATAGTTTTATGTACTATATTTTAAGATTTCTTCCAGTGCCTGCTGACCATTCTTTTATAAATTAAGATAATCTTAGGAACAGAATAAGTAAGAGAGGTATTTAGCAATTTTATATAATGATAACCACTTTAGAGTCAATATTAGACGGTGTCAGACCCCCAAATATTTAAGCTTATATCCTTTAGGCCTAAAATTTCCGTTTGTCTATAATGGAACAATGTGTGTAACAGTTTTGTTCATTCCCATCTTTGCATGCCGGTCTTGCTAAACCAAATGATTTTTCTCTCTTCCCCGAATGAAATGATTGTGTTCATCACAGCTTTCAAAAAAGGAAAATAAGTTTTTGTTTCTCTGACCACAACATGAAATTTGACATGTAATGTGAGTGTTCTATAAAGAAATTAGAAGGTGAATAAAGGTTCAAAATCTGTACGTCTTCATATTTTTTAAATTTCATTATTTCTAAGTCAACTTTAGAATTTTCTGAAACTTGATCTTCTAATAGTTGGGATATAACATTCTTCTTTTATACCTTTACTGTCAATATGAAAAGAATGAATGGAGGCCACTAGCAAGGACTTTCCAGATTGTTAAAATAATACATCATGCTGAATTACGGCCAGAGCACACTTTGACTGTTTTTTGTTTTGTTTGTTTTTTTTTTTTTTTATCTGATTTTCTGATTATTCATATCAACCATCCTCTCAGGGATTTCTTTTATCTCACTTTTAGCTGGACATATCACCAGAATAAGCTGGACATAAACATCACCAGAATATAAACATAACATTTGAGGACCACAGATAAATCTAGTTTGTTCACTTTAAAAATGCCATTCATTATAACGTACCTTTTAATCTTTAAATTTTGGACACAACCATTTTGTTGAGATCTGCTGGGGTAAAATGCTGTTTGATCAGCAGCTTGCTTTCTCTGAGAGTCACATCAAAACTAACTAACTAATCAGACTCATATTCTTGCCTTCTTTTCTCTGTTTCCACTCTTTCTATGTGTACTGCTATTAATAAAACATAAGCAGCAGTAATTATAACAACGTGAAACTGGAAAAAAAACCCAACAACCTAGCAGGCCCTTATTTGCTGCAGTCACTAATTTGCCAAGGGCATCTAAGCAACCAGAGAGTCTTTCAAGACAACTTTAGAAAAGATCTGTTTTACTAACATTAGAAACTATTACTCTACTGCTCTAAGATACTGTACTTTGACTGTGAATTGACTTTACAGCTAACCACCTTCTGAGATAAATCAGGGAAGTCAACTAATTGACTGTGGTCAGAAGTAACTCACTGTTTCTAACTTTCCCGCTGCTCACATCATTTTTGTGTGAATATAGTTCTGTCTCACTGAAAATTCTCCTCTGTATCATTGTTACTGTGAGTAACATCCTGCTACCTTTAGTGGAGTGAGGTACAGGGTTAGACTAACATAACATTGCTACCTATATCACCCAGCTACAAAGTTTTTGCAAGTCTTTTTGGCAAGTTAAACTTCTATGCTGTATTTTAATTTTAAACTGAATACTCATAAAGACTGTGTAAGAGACAGAGATTTTTAAAAAAAGAAACACTAGAGAAAGACACATAGATCTTCACACTTACAATGCTAACTGTAATATTACTGAGCATAATTCCAGAAGACTCTGTAATGAAGCTAAGGTGTCGTCAAAATACGTGTGTTTTCCAGAGGAGAAAGGTTAAGTATGTATTAATGCAGAGATTTGTCTATGGGACAGAGGCATCATATCTAAATGATGAGTTACCATGAGTGGGCATGTGATGCTTCTCCTCTGGCGGAGGACAGAAGGATGGATGATGCTACATGCAACTGTAGCAACTCTTCATCATTTCCCTTCACAAGCATGTAAAGACACCTCACACACACCCCAGTAAGAGCAACTGAAGATCACAGAAGAGCAGCTGGGAAGTATAAAGCATCAGGCCCATGATGATATCACACAGGTAGCTCAAATCATAATGAAGAGGTTAAAGTAAAATATTTCATTCCTAAGGAAAATCAGTGCTAAACTGCCTGACAGAACAGTTCAGGTGACAGGATTCTTCAGAGCTTCTCTCTCCCAGACCTCTTCTTTCACAGACTATTTCTGCAACAAAACAGAGTTGAGTGCACTGTAGATGTCACAGCTATTTGTAATTTTTTAGCATGTAATTAGTATTTGAAGCAGTAACTATGATTATGGATTTTTGTAAAACAGGCTTTAACTGTATACATTCTTTCCTCTTGAGTGAGGTTATCTCGATTTAGTAGTTTATTCTTCTGTGACCAAGTTTTTTCTGTTCCTTTAATATAATTAACATTATTCTTGGCTTCCCTTTTTAACGTATCTGTTATATATCCCTCAAAGAATGTTAAAATGTGCCAAATACATAAACAAGGAATATGGACTAAATTATATTTTCATTTTTGTCGACTTAATTCAGTCTCCTATAATCCTTCTATCAATAAGTCCCACAAAATTTCTTTTTCACCCATTCCAATAATATTTAAACCATGACCTTGACTGACTTAAGAGTGAGTGTGTTAGAAGGAGGGATAAATGCCAAAAGTTTATAGTTCAGGGTGCAAGTCCTGAAGAGTATATATCAAGTCTTATCTTTTCAAATAATGCTTTCCCCAAATCATATGGTATCTAAAAGGTTGATCTCTGTCTTTATTTAGAACTGCTTGAATCAGTTCTTAGAGTAATAATATTGATTTTTTTTTTTTTTTTTTATTCTTTCATAAAACCTTCATGCGTGAAAAGTGTTTGAATTGCCCTACTGGATCTGTGGATTCATGAACAATACTCTTTGAATAATATCACTGTATTTATCCAAAAATGTTTTCATTAGTTTAATTGCTGTTTTCTGCCCCCGTATCACCCCCTGAGGCACACTACTAATGACTTAACTGCACCTGGACTGATCACAACCCTTTGAACCTGGTAGTTTACCCAGTTTTAGATCTGCCTCAGGAAGGCAAGGAAGATCTGCCAAGGAAGAATGAAAAAACAAAGTGACCTTGGCAGAGTACTTGAGAGGTAATTTTTCTTCTCTGGTACTGTCTTGTTTTGAAACATGGATTATTCAAAAATGTTTTAAATGAAATGTGTTGAGCTCTTTCTGCAGTAAATCAATGGTAATCTGTCAGATACTCTAAAATTATGTCTGTATAGATAGTGAGTAATTTTCTGCAGAAAGCATGCATATTAGTCCTATTTCTCCTTATTTTTCATTATGTGGTTTATAGAGATGACTCATGAATACTTCTACACAGTCCAGACATATAACAAAAAGTATTCCCATGGCAACATGAGATGGGTCTGCTCCTTGTTATCCTTGTTTCCCAAACAACATGTGCTGGGTTTCCCTTAGAAGAATCTTTTGTGAATTAGGAGTGATCTGCTGCAGACAAGCCCCTTGGGCCATTCACAGTTCAGTTTGTGAAGTCTTTCCAGTTGTCCGGAAGACTCCATGTGCTATCTGTTATACCTCTGAAAAACCTAGAAGCCTACAGCAAACAACAAAATAAAATAATAATTAAAATGAAGAGCATGCTACCATGCTGTAGGAAGTACAAAGATGTTGATACTTGAAAATGTATGAGGACAAACACCTGCTGAAGCCCACGTTCATTAAGACAGACCACGGTGAAAACTCACTGATCATATTGTACTACTTGATGTGGCTCAATAAAGGTGTGCTCTGAAAGGAAGTGTAGTGAGAGACTGTCTCTCATAATTCTTGGAGACTGTCACCATGAATCACAGAATCACAGAATCATTCAGGCTGGGATCATCAAGTCCAACCACCAGCCCTACTCTACCAAGTTCTCCCCTACACCTTATCCCCCAACATCTCATCTAAACGACCCTTAAACACATCCAGAGGTGGTGACTCCACCACCTCCCTGGGCAGCCTATTCCACTGTCTGACCACTCTTTCTGTGAAAAATTTTTTCCTCATGTCCAGTCTAAACCTCCTCTGTTGCAGTTTAAAGCCATTCCCCCTTGTTCTGTCACTAATCACCTGTGTGAAGAGACCAGCACCAACCTCTCTACAATGTCCTTTCAGGTAGCTGCAGAGAGTGATGAGGTCTCCCCTCAGCCTTCTCTTCCTCAAACTAAACAGTTCCAGCTCCTTCAATCTCTCCTCATTGGATTTGTTCTCCAGGCCCTTCACCAGCTTCGTTGCCCTCCTCTGCACTCACTCCAGCACCTCGATCTCTCTCGTATTGCGGTGCCCAAAACTGGACACAACACTCCAGGTGTGGCCTCACCAGTGCAGAGTGCAGGGGGACTATCACCTCCCTACTTCTGCTGGTCACACTATTTCTAATGCAAGGCAGGATGCCGTTGGCTTTCTTGGCCACCCGGGCACGCTGCTGGCTCATGTTCAGCTGCTTGTCAATTAGAACCCCCAGATCCTTCTCTCCCAGACAGCTCTCCAGCCACACCTCCCCAAGCCTGTAGCCATGCAGGGGGTCGTTGTGGCCCAAGTGCAGGACCTGGCACTTGGCCTTGTTGAAGCTCATCCTGTTAACATTGGCCCACTGATCCAATCTATCCAAGTCTCTCTGTAGAGCAATGAATTTTAGCAATGGTGGTGTTCAGGACTTCAGCTTGTATGTGAACTGTGGTAGGCCAAAGCTCTCAGTAACATGAAGCAGTAGTTTTCTCATGCTTACTTAAAATAACAAAGTAATTTAAAATCAAACAACCCCACCCCCCCAAACCAAACAGATCAGTAAAAAAAAAAAAAAAACAGTGTAGAAATAATCATATGTAACTTGGAATTCTTAAGAACTTAAGTTCTTAGAAGTCTTAAGTGACTGTTTTAAATATCTTTCAAGAAAAAAAAAAAAAAAACCAACAGGAATATTAGGTATTTCTATTTATTTTTATTAGAGAATAATTATCTCTAAGAAAACTTAAAATTCAAAACCAGGTTATACAGGCATTCATTCTGTTTTGAGCTGTTCTGTTGTCATGACACATAGCTGCATTGGAAAGTCTAACTTGAGTAACAAAGTATCTTGGTAATATTAACTGAGATATATGAAGAATCAGATTGACTGTTGTGTTATGTGAAGCAGCTGAGATCTATACAGAAAGTTAGTGTCAAAAAGCCTCTAGGAATGATGCTTTAAAGGTATTTAAGGAGAATTTTGTATTATGCCTAGCATTCCCATGTTTCGATGCGCCATGCAGTACATGCATATATTAAGTCTAGGGCATCTGGAACTCATTACCTCTACTGGGCATGTTCAAGTGAGCTGTATAGCACATGTGCAGGCAAGCTATGCATCCACAGTGGTAATCTGTCTGTAAATTTTGGGAAAAAAAAAGATTTAATTCCTTAATTCCTTTTTTCAAACTCGAAGAAGATTACAGTCATGTTAAGGAAACCAAGACATATAGCCACTACGGTTTTCTTGTTGTCCTTGAAAATATGATCACAACTTCCCTTTCTAAAACAGAGGCAGTAGTTAATAGTCAGTCATGGAACAGTATCTGTTTTAGGAGTAATGAGGCTACAGTTCAAAGGTTTTGTGCCACTTTGATAGCATATGTGTTCAAGAATAAAGACTCAGTCATTTGATGGAAGATGTTTTTTCACTTCTCTTATTTCCTTTGATCCTGGTTTGAGCTTCTCTCTATTGTTTGTCTTTTGGAGACTTTGAATTACTGTGATGATGCTGAAACGAGGCACCAGAGGGTTAAACTTCTGGAAGTTAATGTATCTGGCTAGTTTTGCATTAATGAAGAATGAGGTAAAATGTACCATGTTTCAGCAGCTGTCCTGAATGCTCTGTATAACTTCTCCCAAGCTTATTTTTACTTCATACAAGGATAAAGCTTTACATTCATATTTTAGGAGGTATCATTGAGATAATCTGGAGCAGTGCAGTGAAGGTTGCAGGAATTCTTATGTCTCTTTGTTTGCAGCACACAGACTTGATTGGACACAGCTCTGAGCAACCTGATCTGATTAGATCTGCTTTGAACAGGGGATTGGGCTAGAGGTTTTCTAAGATCCCTTCCAGACTGGATTATTCTGTGACTCTGTGATCTGCAAAATGAACTAAGTTAGCAACTATAATGAAATTGAAGATGATCCCTGCATTGCAAAACCAGGAAATGCAGGTGATATGAGTGCAGTCATCTAAAGACTTTCCTTCTCTCTAATGAAGGAATTTTTTTTCTTTTTTTTTTTTTTTTTTTTGAGAGATATGTATATAAAATTCACACTGACAAGTTCAAGTGACCAAGTACATTTGCAACAGGAGATGTAGATAATATCAGAAAACCCTAAACTGGAGAATAGTAAACTGCAGACAAAATTCAATCCAGAGCACTATGCAAAAATAAATTGATTACAGTTTTCCAGAAACCAGGAGAGTGAAGTATATTTAATAGTGAAAGCTTTACAATCAGCTTGGTTCATTTTTGATCTGAGCAATCATACTGGCTTCAGTAAAGTCATATAATGGACAACCGGGTGATCAGGCCTAGTCAGCATGGGTTTATGAAAGGCAGGTGCTGCCTGACAAACCTGATCTCCTTCTATGACAAGATGACCTGACTATTGGATGAGGGAAAAGCTGTGGATATTATCCACCTGGATTTTCACAAAGCATTCAGCACAGTTCCCTACAGAATTCTCATATTAAAACTGGCTGCTCATGTCCTGGATGAGTGTATGGTCTGCTGGATGGACGGTCCCAGAGAGTGGCGGCCAATGGAGCTAAATCCAGCTGGCAGCCAGTCACAAGTGATGTTCCTCAGGGCTCGGTGTTGGGACTGTTTCTGTTTAACAACTTTATTGATGATCTTGATAAGGACATAGAGTGTATCATCAGTAAATTTGCAGATGACACCAAGTTAAGCAGGAGTATTGATCTGCATGAAGATAAGGAGGGTCTACAGAGAGACTTGGATGGATTGGATCAGTGGGCCAACGTCAACGGGATGAGCTTCGACACAGCCAAGTGACAGGTTCGTGCTGGTCTCTTGTCATGGTAATTAGTGATAGAACAAGGGGGAATGGCTTTAAACTGAAACAGGGGAGGTTTAGACTGGGCATTAGGAAAAAATTTTTCACAGAAAGAGTGGTCAGACAGTGGAATAGGCTCCCAGGGAGGTGGTGGAGTCACCATCCCTGGATGTGTTTAAGGGTCGTTTAGATGAGATGTTGGGGGATAAGGTGTAGGGGAGAACTTTGTAGAGTAGGGCTGACAGTTGGACTCGATGACCCCAAGGGTCTTTTCCAACCTGAATGATTCTGTGATTCTGTGATTCTGTAATGCCATCTACAGATTAAGCAATTACTGAGCATATTTTATATTTTATATTTGTCTTCAAATACCAGTTTTCTAGATGGGACAATATCTTTACTGAATGAAAGAAAAGAGGAAATTTGAACTTAGAGGACTATGATATTAGGGTAAGAATCACTCTAAAGTTATGTTCTCAGGAAACACATAAAATATTTTTCATGTGTAGTTGCATCTGACATGCTTGTCGGAGAGCTGACTTTTGAAAAATGGCTTCCAGTTATTAAAATCTGGCATATTTCTGTCAAAATATGTTTCTGCGGCAACTGAAAATGACATTAAATTTTGACTTTTTTGTATTTTAAAACAAAATATTATTTCCTTTACATGAATAATATAGTTTAATTTAAAAATCTGTTGAAACCCAGTTATGAAAATATACAACTGATACCATTTTTGCAAAATATTCAAGGTGGTGATAAAACTGTTTAAAACAGCTGTAATGCTGATTTCAGCTGAGCCATCAGTAAGGTATCCTATAATTGTATTTGCCCTACAAGTGTAGAGAAACTGAGAAGGATTCTCCCAGAGTTATAACAGAGTGCAGAGGGAGTGTAGGAAGAAGCAGCGTGCCTGCCTAGACAGGAGCCCAGTGCCCAGCGATGCCAGCCCTCTGACTTGTAGGTTTAGGTTCACATCCATAGGTATGAAGATATATAATTGTTGAACTAAATCTGACAATATTACATGGCCCAATTTTATGACAACATACCTGCTTGTGTTTCTGCTGTGTCTGGTACCACAGCATCACTGTGCTGTTCTGCCAGGTAGATTTTACAAAATAGTTTACATCTCTCTTCCTGTTTGTATGTCAGTACAACTTGTACACTCATTGCATAATGTTTACATTAAACCACCAAATATATTCATCGTAAAGTTTAGGCAAGTAAATATTCAGTATTTTTGAATGCAAGTTAGAATATGTAAAAATATTTTGCAATTTTCACCCATAATTTTGAAATCTTCCAAAGAAAAATAAAGTAATTAAAATAAGATTTATCAGATGTTTCTAAATACATATGAGTGCACCAATAATGTAATTCCCCCAGCATGGCACAGATAACTGAAAGTTAGTTATTTATACCTAAGCCAGTCACCCAAGCATTCCTGTGGAATCAATGGAGATAAATAGGCCTCTGAGGAGGGTGATTCACTTCATCGTAAGATAGGTGCCTACAATAATTGAGATGAATCAGTCTTTGGATGTGCTTATTTCTTTCAGCTGGTGTGTTTTTTTCCATTCACATCTACATTCAAGGGTATTGAGAGATGTACAGAGATTCTTCTAAAAAGCAAACAAAGTATTATAAAATATGTCTATAGAGTTGGCTCTGGGAACATTTCCTGGTCTGGATCCTGATATGTGGCACACTTGACTCCGTGCTGAGACGAGGGCTAACTCTACACCATCATTCTCTGGTTTCTATGCAAAGTAAATGGACTCACAAACCAGCTATGGTTCACCAGGTCTTTCAGGAGCACTAAAAAGCCTGAATCTTCTGCAGAAAAGCCTTAGTAGATACTGCTGTGAATACTGTCTGGAAAAGTTTACCAGTTACAATCACCAAACAAAGGAGTTTTCCGGGACAAAGGATAGTTCTACATAGCTCTTGCTTATTATTTTTTCCTTATCGTGCACTCCTGTTCATATTTGCTTATAAAATATAGGATGAGACTGATCATTGGATTGACCCAGTATGGCTATTCTTATATTCAGTAAATTTATTTCCTCAAACATTCAAAATAATTTAGGAAAGGAAGCTTATCATTCATGTAAATGTGAGGGGAATCATCATCAAAAAGAACTCAATGTATACATATATTTTTGTCAAGTGTTCTGGAAAAGGGAAATAGTAAGCATATCTCCACATCTAAAGCATTATATTTTGTCTAAATGGCATGAGATGAGGATATTCTGTCTGGAGACAATTACAAAGAGCACTGAAGTAATTACATCCATCTTTTCTATCCACATTTTTTCTGCTTTTCATTATATAATTTGTATATATAAATATAATCATCCTAGTGGCTAACGAAGAAAAAATAAATAAATAGGGATGTGCTCTGTGGTTTATATATAACTTGTCAAGCTGGAAGGTTGGAAACATATTTCTTCCTTCATTCAAAGGAAAGCAGCTGATACAGGATACATTTCTTTATTTTCATGTGGCAGAATTCTTCTCCTTAACTGTGGGTGGTGAGTTGCACTGTGGTGTAGATCTGTCTCATACAGGATATAAATATGTGAGATAATTGTGCAAAGAAGGAAAAATTATTGGGGGAGGAAGTGAAGAAGAAAAAAGTTTCCCAAACATCTGTTCTTCACATTACAAGGGATCAAATTTAATTATGTGCCAGACCCATAAAATCATGATATGTTCACAAAAATTACAAATTTTTTAAAAATATTATCTTCATTATTTCTTAATCTCTGGTTCTTTTAAACTTCAGGGCTGGTGACTGTTTATATTTTCAGATACCTTTTTTCACTCTTAAGACTGGACACTTATTTTCCAAAACTCCTTTTGAAATAGATGATTCTAAGACCTGGTATTTTTAGAAATGTAGTAAACATGTAATATGTTTATGAAACCTATAATGCGTAGGCATGATGACAGAATCAGCAATTAATCCACAACCAGGATATTTTTGTTTATTCTCTACAGTTATTTTAGCAAACAGGTACCATGACAGAAATGCTCATAGAACTGACAGGTAGAAGGGTTAAGAAAAAGGTAAAATGTGTAGACATTTCCTCAGCAATGAAATATACAAAAATGGCACTTTGATGCTTAATTACATTTAACATTAAAAAACCTTTAATAAACTCCAGAAAAAAAAAGTCAAAAGTACTGAAAAACCCTGACATATAAACCTCATTCTTAGATTTGAGCACATCCAATCTGGGAGCATAGAAATGCAGTTCTTTTTGTTGTTTTCACTAAGTAATGAATTTACCAAACCTCAGAGACCAATATCTTAATATTCACTTTTAAGAACATTGCCAATGCCTCTCTTCTGCATGCTAAGCAGAAATCTCCTGTTTGTCTCCAAGAACAAAGCACCAGAAGAAAGAACTTTTAAAGTATTGCAGTAGAAGGAACACACCTTTTTACTGACGAATGCATTCCTTATCTGTCCTGTGGTTTCTATAAATGGATTCTCTATATAAGACAGATTCAGGCTTCAGTATGAATCAGAGCAGAGGTTAGGGCTTTCAGTTTCTCATTCTTGTTGCAGTAACACACAGATATTGCAAACACTTAAAGATACCAGCTTGGACAGAGTTTTTAAAAACATGTACAAAATGACAGAACAAAAATAAAATTAACCCAATTTCCCTGATGGTATTGAACAATTGTTCTGTTTTAGTTCTCAGTGTTAAGAGTGTTCTAAGGGTTGTTTTTTAAGGCTGATTCTAAAAAACTCCCATATGATTTTTCAACAAACTTACCACACAAATATCAGGTCTGTTGCAAGTTTGAATTTTCTTGCTGCAATTAAAACTGTCCAGGCTGACATTTGTCTGCTTTATTTACAGTGTGGAAAGGGTTAATATGTTGCCTTTAATGACACTGTCTGTGTCTGTATTTTTAAAAGTAAGAGAAAAATTAATCAGTGAGGCATAAAACATTGAAAAAATTTATTAAGTGTTTTATCCTTTAATTTTGCTGATGGAACAGTTTTCATACATAATCCCCATGATGGTAACTAGTGCTATTAGAAAATCTAATTAGCTATTAAGGACTGCATTTGGAAAGAAATTATTTAGTCATGTAGGAAAATTTGTAAACACTTACTGTGAATTATCAATTTCTTGTATGAAACTTTATGAAAAAAGATGGATTATGGGGGATGAAGTATAATGCATCAAAAGATACCTTAATGGAGAAATACCCATCTTTGTCTAAAAAATCACTAGCTTCGTTTATTATAAAGGATGAATCTTCTATGGTCAAAGCAGAGACAGATGAGCAAAGTGCATTCATGGAAAACATTGTTGCAGTCAATACTGCTGCTGCTGTTACTTACTTGTCTCCTGCTTCATACTTTAAGGGATGCATTTTCTTCACAACGTCCAGCTGCCTTTGCAGGGAAAATGTGCCTAAACTTGGAATCTTTTATTTCTCAGACTAACAAAATCCACTTGCATCTAAACATATATTTAAGAGGTGTGAATTCTGAAACAAACCAAAACGCTACAAAGCATCTCATTACTCAGTCAAAATGTGAATTTCTAAATATCAGAGAAGCATCCAAATATCCAGAACAGCTAAAATCTTACTAGGAAATGTTCTGTTATTCACTTTCTGGAGGACAATGCTGCATGCCTTGTAGCCACTGAAAGTTATTACATTTTATGACTGAGTCTTAAACATATTTTCAAAGGTGGAAAAAACAATAGTAATGATAACTACCCTCATTATAGATACATTTGAATGTTTGTTTGGTTTTGGTTTTGGTGTTGGTTTTTTTTTTGGTTGTTGTATTTTGTTTTTCTCTTCTTAAGAAAAAGGTCTAATTGTGAACGCAAGCAATGACAACATTTCTGGGTTGATCAAAAGCAGGAGTTTGAAATTTACTGTTAAATGTAAAGGAAAACAGATGAGATCTCTTTCCAAGCTGAATAAAACTTGTAGAAATGCACATTACACTAATTAAATAAAAGGTGAGGAAAATAATATATTTTTAAAGTGTTATATATTTATTAATCTTCAAGTGTAATAAAATATTTACTGTTTTTTATGTCAGCATTCTTTTTTTTTATTATAACTATGTCTAACAGTGTTGTAAAAAAGTAACCATCTTTTTCACAATGTTTTTAATCTGTGCTATGATTTCCCTACTTACTTGATCATGTTTTCTAATCTTCCTAAAAAAAAAAAAAAAACCAAAAACAAAAACAAAAACAAACAAAAAAAAAAACCAAAAAAACAAAAAAAACCACCACAACCAAAAAAAACCAGGGAAATATCTAGCAATGTGTAAGGAATATGAAAAACTGTGAAATAAGAAAATATAAAATCCATTCAATATAATCTGAATGCCATGACTTGAATTTCACTACCCAAACTAGTGCTTAAGCACATCAATCCTCTGGTGCTAAATCACATCTCTAAATTAAGATTATTCTATTTTTTCTTTTCTGATCTCAGGGAAAAAGCCCAACTGTTGTTATACGTCAACAAAAAATAACAGCCCTTAATGAGTCTAGCCAATGATCAGTAAGAATGGTCACCTACCTGCTTGCTCCCTTTTCTCCTTTGCTAATCCCTGTAGAAGTTCTAGTAAAGATGTGCTGTTGATGCTGACACTGATGTATTGTTTCTGCAAGCATAACACAGACCAGATTGAGACTTATGCCTAAGTATAAATCTACCATGCAACTAGATTAGGAATAACATATTTATATTTCATAGATGTGCTTGTGCATAGCTGTTTGCCTAAATTGCCTAAATTATTTATTTAAAGAGCTTGTGTCCTTCCCCTGCCCATTTGTGCCTTACAACATCAAGGCAGGTATGAAAAGGGAACATCATCTTGTTTGTACATTGTCAAAAGAGCTGTTAATTTCTAATTACATAGCCACATCTCTCCTGTACTACCATAACTCACTGAAATTACCAGGATGCCTCCAAAGCTACAATATGGTCTGCATAAAATTGTGTGTGCTGTTAAGAACATAAAGGAAGTCTGAAAGAAATTTAGATAAGCAATCTGTCATTTAGAGATGTAAACCACTGGATTTCACCTGGAGAAACAAAGCAACAATAGGGACTCTACAATGACACTGCTAAAGCTAAGTATTTGCATTACTTATCTGCTTAATCCATTGAACTATTTTATTTCTAAGTAGTTGTTTTCCTGTTACCTTTGACATTGTAATAAGTAAATCAGATGAACAGTCTCAAGAACTTCAGAAAAATCTCCTCCCCCTTTTAGGCATAATAATAGTGGCATTTAAACAAGCAACAAAACCACAGCAATTTTATTGCAATAAAGGGGAAGTGCCAGAAACTCTCCATATTTCATTTTTGCTTTCCCTGTTTACTCCATGTTTTACATGGAAAATACTCAGCAATAATGTAGATTGCCACAAGTCTGGAATCCTATAGAAGAGATCAAATTTGAGTGACTATTAACCACTCCAGAATTAGACAAGTAGCTGGGAACAGTTTCTGGTGGGTAACTGCTTGACCCTCTACCTACTTTATTGTCCTTGATTTTAAATAGAATAAAATATAATAAAATAGCCTGACCATCCATTAAAATTATAATGTTTGTGCTGTTATAGACTGTCTGCTCTGCAGATTATTTCTTTCATGCATCTAGTTAAGTGGCATATGATAACCTGTTATCTGCTACAACTTACACTTTCATAATTAAAACTCTGCTTTCAAAAATCAACAAAAAAATGCAGCACAGGTAAGTATGAGATTTAGGTTTCTGACAAAGGTGTATAAATGGTGAAGAGAATGTATTATGTAAGAAAGCTATGACATGGAATATTGTGTACTTTATGTTATAAATAAATAAATAAAAATAGCCCGAATTTATGATGGAATATTAGGTACATTGTTTACAGTTTGTAAAATGGATGTTTTTGTTGACTTAAGTCTTATTTAATATTATTTTCAATTTCTCTGATACATGTTTGAATCGATCCTACTAATCTAGTATATACTTACAGAAAGCTGGATATTATGAAGCATCTGAGCCTCTGGATGTTTTTATAAACTCATGTGGGAAAACATTATATTTTGTTCTTCAATGACACATGGAACAAATTAAAATGAAATATTTTTATATAGTTTTGCTTACTGTAAATTGAAAAGCTAGATCACATCTCAATGAAAATATTTTTGCTCTTCTAGCACTGTCAGACCTATTCACTGTGTGTGAGTTTCTCCAGCTATAATATCTCTTTAAACTTTTGAACAGCTATGACTATGAAAGAGATTTCACAAAATATAACAGTCATGAAAACTGGAGAAAGTCGGAATGCCCACAGGCAAATTTGGAATTATTAACTGTTGTGTCACATTATAACAATACAATCATAAAATAATAGTATGTTTGTTGGGATATGTTGATATGATGTACATTTCAGCTGTAAATTACAGTAGGCTGTGTTATGCACAGAGAGAGAGAGGAAAAGAAAGGGAAGGAAGGAAGGAAGGAAGGAAGGAAGGAAGGAAGGAAGGAAGGAAGGAAGGAAGGAAGGAAGGAAGGAAGGAAGGAAGGAAGGAAGGAAGGAAGGAGAAAGAAGAAAGAAGGAGAAAGAAAGAAAGAAAGAAAGAAAGAAAGAAAGAAAGAAAGAAAGAAAGAAAGAAAGAAAGAAAGAAAGAAAGAAAGAAAGAAAGAAAGAAAGAAAAACATGACAGCTTAGCTCCTTTCTACCATGGATGAAGCATGTATGCTTATAAACCAAAAATCTTTCTGAATCTTTTGTACAGCTTTTAATCAGATGAACGGCTCCTTTGACAAATCTGCCAATGACCAGGGAAAAAAGACTTCATCTAACCCACAGGTCTCAGTGTTCAGATCTGCCTTGGACAGAGTTTTTGGAATGATATTTTTGTCAAACATGGTCTGTATTTAACCTTTGCAAATGTCTATATATGGTCTGTAAGCATTTTACAGCTACTGTGTTGCAAAATCAATCTAGCAGTCTAATCCAGAACAGGTGTCCTGTGAATGTCTTTGCAAGATTAACATAGAGAGCATAGCCTTATGGACTATTTTAGTAACTGTGATTAGCATTAAGAAGCAAATCCCCCTCCATATTCATGGTGTGAAAGGATCCCATTTCAGCACACATGCCATTCCCTCACAAAAGAAAGAGGACGGGATGTGGGGTCAGGCTGAAGTGGCAAGGCAAAGATGGAGATGGAGGGATCAATGTGTTGCAGTGCAGGAGTAGGAGGAGGCAGCAGTCAGCAGAAAAATATCTTCAACTTCAGAAATTCTCCATTTAACATACCTCAGTAAAGCTTTATGCGGAACACAGAGGCCAATATCCAGTAATCAAGAAATGTCAGAGGTGTTGCATAGGCTCTAAATGAGCTGTTTTCATTTCCTGGACTTGACAGATTTCTTTTTTCCCCTAAAAATTAACACTAAAATAGTCTCAAGCAGTCTCATAATGAAAAAGAGAAATAAAATACCACTGAATGAAGAATATTTTGTCTTTTTATCAGTGTCATAGACAAGCACTTAAAACATATTTCTTGATTTTAAAAAATTCTGTTTTAACCAGAGACAAATCCATTTTCAAATATCTGAAATTATTAACAAGATAAAACCAGTAACAGATACATGCTATTAAAATGAAAGATATCAGTATTCTGTACTTCAAAAATGTTTTCATTATGAGTATTTTGGTTTGAATTAAAAAAAAAGTTTTTCTCAAAAAAAATTTATTGATTGACTTATTCTATATTTTCAGGCAATATATACCATTTTTGCTCACATGTGTTCCCTGGAGATGTAACCTAAAAGTGTAATACAATTAAATTTCATTTAGCAGAAGACAGACATTTCCCAAATGCTTATCTCTGACCGTGGCCACAGTTTGTTCTCATGGGAACTAAATACTGCCATAAACCCCACAGCCTTGCCTCCCAGTGCCAGCTGCATTTCTTTAGCTTTCCCTTTTCTACAATAAATGCATGATAGCATATAAATGTGTGTCCGTTAAACAACAGTGTCACTTACATATTTTAAATGAAGAGCTTATACTAATGGTGTCTTTTCTAAGGCATGTCACATTAAACCCCAACATTTCCAGAGAATGTTACATATCCCTGAACACTCACTGTTACATCCAGAACTCTAATTTGGCTTAAAAATGTAAAATCTTTTGTAGTCAGACATCTTTCTCAGTTCCTGGTACAGCTGTAAGGATGTCTAAGTAATTATGTTAATTCTACCAAGCTCATTTTTTCTTTACATATTAGAAGTTGGTTGAAGTCTAGTATATTCATCTCTTGCCAATGGCAAAGTAACTAAGTAATGCCAATACTTCCTCTGAATTAAATAGCAACCCTTTTAAAGTTTTGTTGTGACACCCTTATATACAAGCAAGACAGAAAGTGATAAAGAAATGGCCCAAAGCACTGGACTTTAGACAGTGTATCTATCAGTGCTGAAGAGATGGTCTTTCTGCTACAACCACTAACAAAAAAAAAAAAAAAAAAAAAAAAAAAAAAGTTAAAACAAAGGAAAAGGTGATTACTGAGAAATGAAGAACATCTCTTTCTAATGTTGCCTCATTACTCATGAATTAGAGAACCTTATCCGCTTCAATTTGAGTGGTGGGGGTTACTTAGAAACAGAATTTCCTTTAAGATGTCTGATGCATTAATCTTTATTTCTCCTGAGTATATATCAACAGATCATTTGATTGATAGGATTGATACATCACCCTTCTGAAATATGTAAAGAACATTTAACTCCATTGTATCACAATTCAGTTATCATAGTACACTTGATTTCTTTAAAAGTAGATGTTGAATTATTAACATTTTATTCTAACACATAAAAAAATATAATTTTGCTGGTTCCGGTCAATCCTTGTTGCAAAATGCAAAGATATAAAATGGATAAAAAATGTATGTCAAAAGATTAACATATTGTCATGATTTCTTAAACTACATTCAGAAATTATTTCTGATTAATTCAAATATGGTTGATCAGATTGAATCTGATCAGTACCATACCATTTCCAACTACTTAGGGTAGAAATAAATTACATTCCAACAACAAATAAAAGTTGGGCCAAAACTTTTGTAGCAATTACTATTAAGAGACTGGTTTCATTAAAATAACTTCATGTCTAACTTTACAGTAGTGTTTCATGCCATTTATTCTTTTAAGTTTGTGTTGCTTCTTAGTGCAGCTCTGAGTCCTATTTGAAACAGCTCATCTGCTCCTAGTACTTAAAGCTTTGTTTCAGTTACATCACTCATGATTAAGAATATAGGAACATCACAAGTTAATGGTTACCGTAAGAACAAACAGAAAGAACTTTAAGACCAAGACAAACATTTATAGTATTCCAACCTGCTGCTTGCGTATTGGGACTTTCCAAGTCAGATGTGTATATTATTTTACATGTTTGCATATTTAGTAACCCTTAGTGGATTTCTTTCACATGAAGATGTCTCCCTGAATCCAACAAAGTCCACAGAATCCTTTGACAAGGAGCTTGACAGCTCCGCTGCAGCAGCATGGAGAACATCCTTTGGGGGCTTGTTTTGAACCTGGGTCCTACTTATTTAGTTGATGCTCCCTCATTCTTGTGATGCAAAAGAAAATAAATGAACAATAAATCTCTCAGCGTCTCCATGCCCCATGCATTTGTGAATCTCTATTACAATATTTCTTAACAGTCTATTGTGAAGAATGAAAACTCCTAGCTTAATTAATTATTATTCTTATGGAAGTTGTTCAACACTTCTGATGTTCCTTGGTGCCATTCCCTGAATCCTTTCCAGGTATTTATTTTGACATGAAGTCATTACAGCTATATACAGCACTCATAGATGGACCAGGGATTTATACAGTAGAATATTCCTGCAATTTTTCATGTTCTCTCTTTCATTACAGTCCCTAATCTTTGATTTGCCTTTTTGACCACTACTGAGTGCTAAGCTGATGCTTTCATTGAACATTCCTTAAGATCTCAGGGCAAATGTTAGTCATCTGCCCATGATTTTGCATGTGAAATTATTGTTTTCCTTTCCATCTGTGGGAAAGTGTATCACTTGACACTTATCAGCGCTCAATTTAATTGGATATTTTACTTCCCAGTCACTCAGTTTTTAAAGCCTTTTTAGAATTCTGTATGAGATCCTACCTTGAAAAACTTACTGTCATCATCAGATTTTGTCAGCTTACTGTTCACTTCTTCTCCACCTTTTTCAGGTCATTTACAAACATATTCAACAACACAGGTAGAGCAACCACACAGACAGTATCTAACTAAAAAATCTTTTAAAAATTGTGTGACAGAACAAAACAGAATATGACATGATTTCTTTATTTCTTAATAATATGTCGGTAGATACAACAAGTTCTTAAACCAGAGAGGGGGTATGTATCAGACAGACAGTATCTTAAACAGGATGGCTGGATTATGTTTAAAATGCATTTGAAGTTCAGAGACAGCTGATGTGGTACTCAGCATACTAGGTTACCATGGAAACCCCATGATTTATCACTTACCTATGATGCCAAAATATTTTTAAAACCACCTGTAGGGGGGAAAGGAAAAAAAAAAAAAAAAAAAAAAAAAGCAGCAACCAAATAAAACCCAAACTTTATAGAAGCTTGTTTCACAATTTATTTGTAGTCAGTTTAGGCATGACCAAGCATTGTCTTTATTATTTCAATAAACTGTGATTTAAAATTCTACTTGGTAATCATCATTTTTGGTCATTTCCTTAGAACAGAATATCAGTTTTAGCCTGTCTTGAAATCTTTCATGAACAGTTAGCAGCCAGCTAACATGTTGGTCTGAAACTGGATGAGAAGTGTTTAAGACTGCATATTTTAATGATGCTGAGGTTGTTTTTTCAGGTATATATTTACAGTTTATGTGTAGCAGTCATGTATCTTCAGAACAGAATATAGAAAACAAAGTAGAGAAAACAGAAATCATCATCACAAACAAACCAGATTCATTATTGAGGACAGAAAAATTCCTTCAAATCAATTCTTATTTTCTCTATCACATACGAGTGAGACATTTGATGAACCCTTACATATTTTGATAATGCTCTTTCCACATTTTCATGCTGGAAATTTGTCTGTGGCACGCCAGGTGGATGACCAGCAGTTTGTCTGAGAATGTGTACAGTAAGAACCATCTTCTAGCCACGGTGTGGAATCCATAAGGGAAAATGGAAGGTGCAGGGAATTCACAACTGAAACTTTTAGTGTGAACTCCATTAGGGGCTATTAAGCACAATGAATTAGTCCCATACCTATCAGCCTGTGGAGGATTCTCCAGTTGATGCCCTTAATAAGCTGTCAGCTCAGACACACCAGACCATGTGGATTCCTTACTGTTTCTTCTGATAGTTCTTCATTAAGGCAAGAAGAAAGAATGATAAAATGGAGCAAACTGAACACAAATATGTTTCCAAATATGTTTCTGCAATGCGGATGAGCCAACAAGATGTTTTAAAGCCTGCTAAAATGATATACAATGTTTGGCTGGAGAGGCTAATAAGGCGATGGCCTCAAAAGAGATCTGTGGATCAGCAGTGACAGAGTGGTTTTCTCCCTGAAAAAAGTCAGAGTTGTCATGCCACCAGCTATTTCTAGGGTAATAGGTACCTGAGATTAAGTTTATTAGCAGGGTCTGTGCGAGTCTTTGCACAAACATGATGTTCTCCTGCTACCTAGGGGCAGTGGCTCCATCAAAGACTGACTCCACAGTTTCTGGTAAGTAACAATGCCACTACTGTGTGTTTCACCAGTGGGTTGGGATCTTTGCCAATATCAGTGGTATTGCTAAATATTCCAGAAATATTGAAAAGCAAAAAATCCTTCACAGATTTGTGAGAGATGTAAAGGCAGCTCTGGAATTGCTGGTACAGAAAAGTGTTTCACTTCTCTGGGCACTTGAAAAAGTCTTTAGTGAACCAGAGGACAAAGTCATGATTCCCATTTTTTTTCAGAGATGCCTGGAGTCGAGTTTTCTCCAGGGAACAGCACAGCTTCCTGTGCACTGTGGATGTTGAAGAGTCTGTAGATTAAAGCAGGTCCGTAAAAGCAGCCATCATCTACTTGCTTCTCCTGAGTGTCTTTGTAGCCTTCAGTCCAGGGCACTTCTGCTTCTTTCCCTGTTTTTCTTCTAAGCCAGATGTTCTAGGAGCAATAGTGAGCAGTTCAGAGGGAGTTTCAGACAGATATCAGACCCTAAATGCTTGCCAGAAGAGGTAGATTCAAGAAACGGGGAACATTTCAGAAGGTTGACTTTAGAAGAGGATTTATGGAGAGCAAAAGAGAATACTGAGGCTGTCATCAAAGCACTGTGATTTGTGTAAGAAGTTGAATAGCCCTTGTCCCTCCTGAACAGCAGGTCCAACCCAGCACCTCAGCCTGCTTAAATACGATATCAGTTGTCACATAAGAGTTCTCTGTCAAGTTAGATTGTTACAGAAAATTTCTTACCAACAGCCACTGAGGCAAACTATGCTTCAGTGGAAACAATGGGTGAAAAACCAGAGGACCTTCTTCAATAAGGGACCTCAATAGGTAAGCAATAGCAGAAGCACTGCCCTCTCCAGAGCCTGGATTCTGGACAATATTACCAACTGAATTTTCCTGAGAATGAAGCAAAGGGCTTCATTCAGAAGTTTTGGGGAAGGTCCCACCCCCTAGTAAGGAAGGTAGGCAGGTTCTAGGAATGTCATTCTTATTTCCTAGTCCTAATGATGGAGAAATGCACTCAACATTTGGACCTCTGGTGGTAATCACAAAGAACTTCTTACTCTACCAAGTTCCACCAAGCCACATTTTGTGGTCAGCATTCGGGCAATAGCTTTGTTCAGTGATGGTTGCACATGATAGCTTTTACTTACCAATGGGATAAAGCAGAAGGAAAAGCCTGCCTCTAAAAATGTACAAATGAAGGAGGAGATCAGAACTGATAGGGAAGGGTAAGACTGAGGTTAGCAAGATCCAAGAAATGCAAAAGGGGGTCAGCCACCCTGGAGAGAGACAATTAAAATTTCCTTCTTTTCCCTGCAAGTCCCTCTTCAAAGGAAGTGCTTTGAGAATGTGAAACGTGTAAAGAAATCAGAAGACATTTTTTCACTTAATGACTGAGCCATGCTTCACAAAACAGTATGAGGTTTCAGATGTGGTTTAGAGACTTTGGGTCCTGCAACATCTGGGTAATGATGTAGGTGTCATGAGAAGGAGCAGGATGATGACAACGGCACCTGCAGTGGTGATGTGGTACTGGATGATCCTGTGAAGTTCTAGGCCTTTTCAATGAAGAGAGATAACATGGGGGGGGGGGGGGGGGGGGGGGGGGGGGGCAGGAAAAAAAAAGGAAAGCTTATCCGATGCTTTTTTCTTATTTGGGTAATGAAGAATGATAGAGTGAATGTCGGGCTAAGGAGAAAATGTTTAGTTATTATATTTTAGCAAGGATGTATAAATGTGTGGCAGAGAGGGAGAGTGACTGCTTAATTAAATGCCTTAATTTGTTTGACTTTTTAAAAGTCTTCGATAAGGTCATATTAAAAGCTACCGTGAGCTGCAGAAGATCTTTAGCTCTCTGGCACTGTAAAGTGGTCTGATTGCTTTCAATACTGTGAGGGATTTAGAAGACTGTATTGCTGTGTATTTCAGATTTTAAACCAAAATTAAGATTTAGGTAATGACAGTATTTGGCAAAATAGTAAGAGATATCATCAGTTTCCCTCCTGGCAGTGGGGAGTGAAAATACAGAGCCAGACTGTTCTCAGTGACAGGACAAGAGGCAATGGGCCCAAACTGAAGCACCAGTTAAAAAACCAAACAAACCTCAAACAAACAAACAAACAAAAACCAAACATCAGAACAAAGCTTTATTACTGTAAGGGTGGTTGAACACTGGAACATCTTGTCCAGTTGTTGCAGTTTGGGACCAAAAAGACAGTATGGAGACTAATACTGATATGTTATCAGCATTCTCACCTAGGCCTAATCTATGCTAAATGCTACACCAAGGAAGGTCTAGCATCTCAGTCTTTAGAGACACTCAAAACTTGACTGGACACAGTCTTGAGCAACCTGTGCTAGCTGGCTGTGCTCTGAGCAGGAGCTAAGATTAGGTGATCTCCAGACACTCCTTCCTACCTCAATGATGCTGTGATGCTGTGAAAGTTCTCACTATATTGGAGAAAAACTTTATTAACATGTAAAGAAATATCATTCTCTGTCTTAAGAGGAATGTAGGTTCACTTAAGATTTGCTGATATATAAATATGATTTACTGATTGTAAATACAGTCATCTGATAGCCTTATCTGCTACCTTGTCTAGTGGTTGTTCAGTTTGTACAGACACATACAGAAGCAATACCATGATCATTCTGTCTGCAGGACCAATATAAAAATGAGATGTGTATCTCAAGCTAATGACTAAGAGGGAACTTGTTTGGGTAATGGCTCGGTATGCATTGATTTTTGGTGTATTGATATAAATCTTGGGTGATCAATAGTACAGCTGGTTGCAGGAAATTAATGACTAATCTCCAGACCTAAAATAATTTCAGTTTAATGAGGACAAGCTATTACCATAGTGTCTGGGGCACCATTATGTACTTTATCAAACAGAAATTATCAAGAGGAATGAGGAAGTCAGAATAACCATAACAGGGGCAGGGGAAGGCAGAGGTCCCTCTATATAGCAGAAAACTCTCTTTAGGAGCAGCAAAACATCTTTAGGAGCAGAGCAGAGTATGTCATAAATGTACATGTCTGCAGTGCCTGCTGAGGACAAGCCTGGAGTAGGTCTAGGTTCTGGTGTGCCCTGGGTGTGTTCTCAGGAGCACATGCAGTAGTAATCATGAGGACTGGTCTTCTGCCAAGTTATCACTTCCTGGTTGCTCATAAGCAGTCTTCAGTCTGTCCAAGACAGGCAGTAGTTGACTAGTGAGTGTTTCATAATTTTCATCGCTCCAAACTATTTTTTGAGGATGACAGAGGAAGACTGTTAATGGAATGATATGCCTGTTTCTGGTGTCCTTATTTTAAAATGCTTAAGACAAATTAAAAAGGCTAGACAAAGACATCCAAGATCAATTTGGAAAGTGAAAAAAAAAAATAAATTATCAAGAGAGATTAATGAAGTTTGGTACATTTTGTTTGATCAAATAGATGCTATGGAGATGCAGCATAGCTTCCCTGACTTTTTTTTTTTCCACAGTTGGTGGCTCCTAAATCTAGTAAAAAAAGGTATAGTAATAACAAGGAGCTTGAAAATGCATCTCAAGAAAGCGTCACTAGGACACCTAACTATACTGCTAGTCTAAGTAAGAAATGTTGACTCTGTCTTTAGCAAATGGGGGAGAAATATTAATTTTGGGAGTGTAGTTTCTGTCATTGTAATATATACTTATGAGAAAATGTGGAGGAGAAGAGAATCCTAGACAAAAACTCAACCTTGAATTTAGATTGCTAAAGATAGGAGAGATAAATTGGCCCTTGTCAACTGAAAAGTTATATATTCAGCATGGTATCAAGAGACTCAGTAATTTCTAGATAAATTCTGTGACCTGTATTAAACAGAAAGTTGTACTTGATCATCCTTTTAATGAATGTATGATCTTGCTAAAATTTACAAAAACTGTATGTGCTCCAGAGCCCCCCACCCCCACCCCCCCAGTAGTAGATTTTTGAAGCTAATGATCAAGATAATTTTTTTAATACAGGGCTTTCTTAAGGTGACTTCTTTTAATTCAAATTTTATTCAGTTTTCATTGAATTGTTATTTATTTGTCATTCACCTATGTCATTCTTTTATTTCACGTATAAATATCCATGTTTTCTTCCAGAAGTAAATGAATGAATGAATAAATTTGAATCATTAGAACTATTGCTTATTTTCTGCTTGTTTTAGAAGCAGAACACTTAGTCCTCCTCTGTCACAAACATGCTGGTGTATTTCTTCAAGATGAAACTACAGTACTGACAACAATTCTTTTCACTGACGCTCTGCCATAAAAATACAGCATAGTTCTCCTGAAGTTTTCTTGCATGTGATGCACTCTCTGCAAGGGCTTCTTATGTGGCAGTTGAGGAAGTGTTATCAATGTCAATGAGTTAAAAGTGATGGAAGGAAACTTCGGTGTTCATTATTATAAAACAAGAACGATTTATAGCTGGGATTTCATCAGCACTCTTCCTATGGGTAGATGAATGCAGTGGCATTTACAGATTGGAAAACAATAGCTTTTGACAAATCACAGCCTTAATTGTCTAAGCAAATATATCTGTGACACTACTAAACAATATTATTTTTATTATTATTACTAATACTAGTTACTATTTTATGGAAAGAACACCAACCCAAGATGTTGGCCTCAAAGAAAGGTAAACTTTAATATATACAAAATTAGAATCTTCAGAATACCTTTTGGTAACTTTACCCATCATCTTGGGCTATACTGAAGCTGCCCTAGGAGTCAAACACCTGATGAGATTGGTGTTTGTGGCCCCTTCCTTTGGGTGGTCTATAGGGGGCTGGGATATTGAGGCTCTGTCCTGGTCCTGTTCCCTACGATAGGAAGTACAAGAAATCTTGTCAAGAGACAAGAGGTCTTGGCAGTCCTAAGGAAGGCTACCCCAGGAAAGCAAAAAAATATTATGCTTCCTTCACACTGCTCTAACCTTTTTAATTCAGTATGACAGAGGATTCTAACCAGGAACTCCAGTTTATAGGTAATTTATGTCCTAGGGCAAGAAAATTCACACCTCTTGTACCTCCTAGCACATGGCAGGAACTCTAAAATGAAGAAGTTCATGTTTAAATGCATTTCAAGTATACAGAATAATACCAAGCATAAGAAAAATCTTAGGCAGCCAGTATCTTAAAACATCCTTCTAATGTTGGGCTCTGCCTTAGCTCCCCATTCCCTCTACTCTTGACACAGATCATGGAACTGACTTTCAGCTTGAGATGTGCTGCATCAAAGTTTATCCCTTGAACTTCAGCTCCTTTTTCCACTTTAATATATACATTTTGCTTTCCCAACCTAAAAAAAATTCAATTCTACTACTAAAAAATGCTTTAAGTCAGAATTCCCCACAGTGTCTCAAATTAAATTATTTTTTTCTTTACACTCTCATTAAAACCAGCATAAACCCAAAACTTCTGTTTCATTTTATATATATAAAACTTTGCTTACAGCTCCACCTCCAGATTTACTATCCCACCCTAGAAAGTAAAACAGAATTAAAACACATTTTCACGTTGTAAAATTAAGCATAGCCATCAAGGAAAAAGAAAATTATTATACAACCTCTGAAACAGTCTGAATGCCTAGCATAACCTCCACTTAAAATGTCTGTTATTATGTCCCACTAAAATGTGACAAATAGTCTATGATAATAAGTAATGGACATGCTATCATTAAATTAAACTGTACAAATAAAAAGGGTTACTTTAGTCAAATAATGGAAAGCCAGAGCAAAGAATATGAGTTTCAGCATGGCTATGGTACAGCGCTGAAAATAAGATCCACATCTGTAAATGCAGGCCTGACCTAAATTGTTTTTAATATAATACTCTGGAGAATCATTTCAATTAGATGCTAATAATGAAAAGCCCTTTTCTTTATATTAATGATTTTTTCTTCTTTTTTTTTTTTTTTTTTTTTTTCATTTGAATTAGAAAATTCTGAGAACAGTGGTTCAAACTTCTGTATTCTTTCTGAAGGCAGACACCTGGACTTAATATGGGGTACAGAAGGACATAAAATATAGAATACAGAAGGACAGTGAGGAATGTAAGTGTGCAAAGTATAAGCAGGAACACAGAGGACAGTATGTAGGTATTTCAGAATTTTGGTACTTTCCCCATCATTCTGTGACCTACTTTCCTCTTCAAAATCACTTTATTTTCACAGACCAAAGACTCCTAAATGGAAAATGTCATTTAATACACATGACATTTTCTGGTACTGTCATTTATTTTTGAAAAATATTATATTTACATTTCTATTAAATAAAGCTTATATTTTAATGTATCATGTTCACATTAGTCAACATGGACTATCACAGGAGCTGTGTGAAAGTGTCATGGTCAAATGCAACGGTGTTCTATAAAGACAGATTTCATTGCAAACAGCTACATAAAGCAATAAGGGAAAAAATGTGTCCCTTTTACAAGTTTCCATAGGTCTTGCATTATTATGCTTCACAGCTGAAAATTCAATTTCGACTTGATTAAAGGTTTGTGTCTTTTCTATTTCTATAGCCTTCAAAAGCCACATTCTTAGATATGGCTTATCTAATATACACTATCTATATAGGCAGAACTTAAGCTAAGGTTTCACTTAGTGGCGTCTGCATTAAAAGCATTAACTGCAAATAGTTTTCAAAATACTTTAAAACAAACAATGCATTTTAAAAATTTTGCATTTGGACTGGGAAAAATAATAATATATATTGTTTTACAATCCACACGTATCAAAATTTATGCTGTATTTACCTATCCTAAAATATTGGACTGCTTCTAACTAGGACATATTTATTCAATTAATTAAGATTAAAAACCACTCCTTTCCTTTGGAGGGTAAAGAAAGCTGCTTTTTGATAGTACTTAATTAAAGATAAAACAATTGCATAGAGTGAATGTACTATAATGAGTAAGACTCATTTATGCTTTCCAGATTTTGCTGCATTAAGCATTTTTGTGGAACTTCTGCAGATTTTAAGAACAAATGATGCATGAAACCAGAGCAAATTGGGCCCTAAGTGTGTGGGTGGGTGAAATAGAGGATTTAAAGGGATTAACACTTATTGGAGTACCTCATATAAAAGATTTTGACTGTGTAATAATGCAAATCAAGAAGGAAAAAAATAAAACAGGTGCAGGGGCACATTAGAAGTGGGATGTGTAGTTTTGATATTAAAAGAAAGTTAGAAGCTCAATCATAAACTTAAAACTTTAAAATCTGTCTGTAAATTACATATCATCAGATTGTTTTTCCTGATGACATTTAAATATGATGTTCAAAAGTTGTTGAGAGTTAATCCATGCAGCTGAGGTGGACGTGGAGAGATTTATACAAAATTCCTGCATTATTTAGCATACATTAAAATAATAACTACATAATGACAAAAGGTGTCTTGTTACAGAGATCAGAGAGATATTTCCACAGTATGCCTGCCTGTAAGCCATGATAACTAGTAAAAATTGGCAGGACCCATTCCTCAATGCATCAGCTACTGAAAGGCATAAAAAACATCAGGGATAATCTGGAGACCAGCAACAGGCTGGAAGATGGGCACTTGATGAGCACAGAATTGCAGGGCTCTGGGAGATATACCATCTGGGAGATGCCCATCCAGACACACAGAAAATGTCCTCATGAACTCTTAGTGCCCATGACAAATATATATGCCATATACTACCTTGAGGAAAAAATCCTGGTACAAACAAATTTTACTGTTGAATTTGGCAGAAAAACCTGTTACTTGCAATATAAAATCTGCTCCTAGCCAGTCCTGCTTTATGGGTACGGGGATAAAGGTAAGGACATAGTGAAAGGTGCAGTTTTTGTTAGGAAACTATATACCTTTCTAGGCAACCTAGTGTCTTTGTTTTGTAGGCTGCTTTCCACAGAGAAAGATTCTATTCCATAATATCTGAGGCATGGGGCAATGTTAATAAGAAAGAATTAACCAAAATAAATATATATATTATTTTTCTCTCTCTCCTGTTAGCGTCTCCTTAGGCGAAATTTAAGACAACTTTATGACACTCAACAAGGTGCAAAAAACTGTGGGAGAGCTGAGCACGCACACAACCAATGTGATCAAGCAATGCCTGCTTATTACACCTAAGAAAGCCCTTTTATAATGTTCTCCTGCACACGTGAGTAACATGCACTACAAGTCCTCAGGATTGGACAGTTAACTTAGCCCATGCTTTAAACCTTCTTATGGATAAAAAGTGCCACATCAGCCTTGCCAGGCTTCCCGCCTTGTGGAACTTCCTCTTCCATCCCAACCCCTTCCCGGGGTTGTTTGTCTCGTCTAGTTTCTCCCCCCTCATTCAGGGTTACGTCCTTATCGCATTCTTGCTCGGCTGAGGCTCTTATCAGTCTTGTTCTCACGCAGGATTGTTCACATGTCCATTCTCTCGCAGAAAACCCTCTAGAATCCCAACAAAAAACCTCCAAAACTCCACAGAAACCAGAAACACCCCCCCTCCCAAATCACAAACAGATAATAGATATAATTGATGTCTGAAAGCGTTTATATGCTTTATATACATTTATGATGCTTATATATCTTCAGAAGATATATAAAAGCATTTCTTAATTAAAAATAAAATTATTAGTATTAAAAGTAGGAAAAAATGCTGCAATGATTTCGATTAAAGAGAGAAATAGAAAGGCACATGAAGGATATTCAAAACAATGAACACAATTAGTAAGTCAATCTGAGTACTCTCTTAGGAAAAGAGATCACATGGCTTCTGTTTTTTAATCAGCCTAAGCAATTCCTCTTACATAGTGAAATTAGTTAAACAAATGATAAAACTATGTATGTTGTCACTTTTAACCTTCATTCTAAATTATTAATTGCCTTATGGAAGCATCAAGAAATGTCAGTATTAGTTCTGGAAGTTTTTCATAGGTGCACAGTGTGGCAATCCACTCACTAGACATTGACTAAACAAAAGAGGTGCGGAGAACTGAAAAAGTTGCCTAAATTCACACAGGATTCCTTGCTTGGTAGCATACATCCAACTTATACAGGGAAATCTTACACTGTGTAATCTTTCTGAATAATTCCTGGTTTACTTCTAAAGGAAATGCTACGAGCATGCACAAACACTTTCAGGATAAATGCCTAGATAAATACATATAAATATTTGAAAGGTAGTCATATTAGTTGTTTTAGGTTTATGTGTGTCTTATAATGCAATGCAAAGGGGTCATATATGAGAATGAATTTTTAAAAGGAAAATTTAAGCTCAGTACCATGAAAATCTTCTTGGCAGTGAGACATATCATCTGTTGGATAGTTCCTCAAGAAAAGCAATTGAAGTGAAAGTGATTGAATTTTATAGTTACCACTTTGATTAGTTTTCAACATCTTAAACTTTCATGCAAATGGATATTGAAGGAAAAGATATCTAAAATTATGATGAATGAGCTGACCAAAACCCCATGATTTTTTGGGGTGAAAAAAAAAGCGCCATTCAATAAAGTTATGTCTATTTTTATCAACCTATATAGATCTTTATTCATTAAAGACATAAACTGGGTATTTATAGCAGAAGATATAACTGAAATGCTAAAATAAAGACAAATAAAATATTGCACTGTAAAGCAGATACCTAACAAATGTCACACCAGTCTTACAAAACAAAACAAATCCTCCCAAGGCTTTTTTTAATTAGAGCTGCAGAAACCTTTTCACCATTGTTACAAGCACTGATAAACAAACTTCTCATAACTTCTAATCTTTAGATACCATTATGGAACTCTCTGCTGTGAACCTGAATGCATTCACTTAAGTCTACACTGAGGACTGAACTTAAACCACTCTGACAATTGCACCAAGCCAGTGGGAAATTTATTTTGCATTTGGGTGTTCAAACCAGTTGAGCTTCTGAGCTGACTGGTAGCATTCAGAGGAGTATTTGTTAAGATATTGTTCTACGAGGACTTTTTATGTGGTTTATATAGGTGTTTGATAAGCAGGCTAGAGGGTGAACTCTATTGTGCTGATTAGACAGGAGAAAGAAAATTGGAGAGGGTAAGTGTGACTGGAATAATAAGGAAGCCTGCAGAAGTGAGAAGTATATATTAAAGGCAAAGTAATGTCTTGGAGTGAGGGAAAAGGAACACTCCAACTTAATGTTACATAGGTTGATACCCAACTCTATGTCCAAATAAGTGAATCAATTACAATTGAAAAACAGAGAATACCTAATTTGATTTCCAAATATATTATTAATTCAAAAAGCTATTTTAATGTTAATATTTTAATGCTTAATTGGGGGGAAAAAAAAAAAAAAAGTGAGCAGGCTATAGTAGAGACAGGCAAAAAAAACAATGGAAGAAAAAGTATTAAACAATTAAGAAATGTGGGGTTTTTTTCTCCGGGTTTAATAAAAGCTACAATATCAGGATTAAGTTATTTATTTTGAGAACAGTCTTAGTTGCAATGTTCAATTACTTTTAAATTAATTTAGTAATGGTTCAGTAATAGATTTAGGTTCAATACTGGACCAAAAGTAAAATTATAAAATCATTAATAAGAAGAAATATTTGAGAAAAATTGTACATTATTCTGCTCCTTGGAAAGAAGTACCACAGAGTGAGTAAATCCTCATTATATATGAATGTAAGCTTGGTTGCCTGCTTGCTTTTGTAACTTTTGAAATTCCTGTGTTGTAAAGTGTTTTGTAAATGCAAAACAAAGTTTCCTATTTAGAAAAACATATGATTTTGGACAGAACTTTTAATCTTGTATTTCAGGACAGGTATTTTGTTTATATACAAGAGAAAAATGATATGAAGTATTCAGATTTTCTTTTTAACTTGATTGTATTAGGACAGAGAAGTCTGGAAATAGATAGAGGAGTAACAGTAAAGCAGCAGTAAGAAAGAGGTGTAAGGTGGTTTCTTTCCTGAGATTTGATAGATTCTGCCTTCACCTGAGGATTTTCAGAAATAGATGTACTCTTGACAAGATATTTACATTAAAAAACAAATAAGTTTTCAGAGAAGCTGAAATTTAGAGGTTTTATTATTCAGGAAGCAAAAATGACAAGGACATTTGTGTTGCTGGATGGGTTGTGCTGGATCATACTACATCTGCTATATATTTGACTTTTCGTGTTGTTGATTTTTTTACCACTTCTAGCTTTTGTCTGAGCTGCATTTTTTTTTTCCAATTTATACTGAACTAAATACCTTAAGGATGGCTCCTTGGGGCTCCTCGTTCTTATTGTATTCCTCTTTCCCCTACTTTTCCTCTATTAAAATTACTCAACCAGTGTCTTCAGCAGGTAGTTATGCCCACATTCATCATTAATTTATCATCAATCTACTGTTCTACCTTGTCTATAAAACAAAAACATTGTTGCCCACTGCTGCTAAATCTCCTTTGTGCATCTCAACAGCTGGACTTTGAGAAACACAGTTCTACATTGGAGACTCTATTTGTTTTCATTCTAATTTTTCCCTCCTGCAGCTGACTTACACATTCCTAGTGCATAGGTATACTGGAGCCATATGGGAGACAATAAAAGTGTGCATGTCCTATAATTCTTTCCAGTGTCATCTAGTGATTTGGATACATTCATATGTTATGTTTATGTCCTGACTTGGAACTCACAAGACTTATGTGAAAGATACTATCAATAAGAGCTTATTTCCTCAATGTTTAATTCCTTACATTTTCAAAGAACTACACATATTACTTCAGTCAATACCAGCTGATTATAATGTTTATAAGCTTGCATAGGATAAGAAAAATATGGACTTTATTTCTGAAACGTTTCATGTATGCTCCTTACATAGAGGTGCATGTGAATATATTTCAGGCTCACATGATGCAATTTTCATAATTAATCTGATATTTGATATAGGAATCAAATAGGATTTAATTTATCTCTATATTTTGTTCCAAATCAGCTGTTCTTTCAATGCTGGCTACATGTTGCTGTCTAAACACAGAAGAGTTCCTGAAGTTTAAGGTAAAAAGGTTGATGGGGATAGATGGCTTCATGATCAAAGATTACTGGGCTCTGGCAATGTTCACAAAGAAAGCAGCATCTCTGATGTCCCTCACAGTCAATGCAGAATTAGTGTAGCCTTAGGACTAGGTCACAGATTCATCATTTCTCTCTAGCTCACACAAGCTCTAGGGAAGCCTCCATTATTAGTTCTTTGAATTCTCTGCTTAACATATTTTTTTTCAATAATATTATATTGTTACTGTTCGAAACACACAGAAAAAGAAGCTATGAGTACTAGTGTTAATACTCTTGCATAAGGTACCAATGTATTTTATTTATATACACTTTGAGATTGATACTATTTGACAATTTTAATCAAAACTTTTTTATCACTATGTACTTCGTTAATTGCTTTGTTGTTGTTCGGGGGGGGGGGGAGGGGAGGAGTTCCTTTTCTTGAAGGAAGAGCAATCCTAACTCTAAAATATCAAGGCACATTTTCCCCATACTTTAAATTAAAATGGAACACAAAATGTACTAGAGATCTGTGCAAGAAAAAACCCACAAATTCAAAAGGAGCATGAATGTAAATGCACACAGCAACTTTTTACACATGCACACAGACACTTTGTTGTATGTAGTTAAAAATTCTGCAAAGCAGTTGGCCTAAAAGTGGTCATTAATAAAAAAACAGTAATTTGCAAAAGTACTTTTAGTGATGTTTTTTGTATAATTGTATTGCCTCAGGGAAGTCACCTGAGTTCTCCTTACCTCAGTGAACCTATATGTGAAATCAATACAGTACCTGTTTCCTCAGTAAAAAGCAGAACATATCCATTGGATGTGAACAAAAGCAATTAGACAGTTGACACACATGGACAAATACTGGAGCTGAGTCACTGTATGTGCTTGAAGTCATGTAAGTATTTTCACGTTTGTAGACACAGAATGCCATATTTATTATCAGTGCTGGGAACATTTAGGCTTTATCACAAAATGATGTGAAATCAAGTTGTATATGTTCAACAATATAGAAGCATCTGTTGTGGAGAAAAAAAGGTAACTACCGAGTCAGTCTGAGGTCAGAGATAAAGCATAACTTGATGTGCAGCAGGTAAAAATAGGCCTTTTCTGTTGAGATTAAATCACCAGTAAGGTAAACCACCCATGAGGCATCCAGCTGGGAAATGACTAACAGAATCTTCAAGGTGAAACACCTTCTTCCACACTTACTGAGCTACTATTTATTTTGCTGTAGACATCCTAAAACTTTCATCAGCATTTATAATGGATAAAATATAAAAAAATCATATAGATGACAAAACAGTGGTTTACTACTTAAAGAATACCTTATAAATATTTTAATGGCTTACTTTGATAGAATATTTTGAGACCCATTCACTTAGGACATTAAGCAGAAAATACACATAGCCTTATGAAAATGCCTTTGAAAAATTTATTATTTCAATTGTTTAAATGAAATTATTATTTTCTGCATGTTTACATATTAAACACATGATAATATATAAAATAGGATATAATACCTTCCTATGCATGAATACAAACTCTTAAAGTTAATAGCTCATGTTTCCTTTGAGTGCATTCTTAGCAAATATTTTTCTCTTTCTGGCTTGGTTCTGGGTTTTGTTGGTACTTCCCTCAAGAAATGTCTGTATATTAATAGGCAGAAATTAATAAAATGTTTTCATGTCCTACTTGTCTTAATGCCTCTTTATCATATTGTGCTACAACAAACATACAGCCTGCTAAATTCTTCTTTTGATCTTTTACACTAACTAAAATAGGCATTGAATCAGCAATTCCGTTTGTGTATCTGTGATCTAAAACATATGTATACCCAATTAGATCTGACTTTGACTTTGCATCTTTATTAAGATTGCATCATCTTGTTCTGTGATTGAATCTGATTACTAATACATTTCAACCTAAATACTTAGGCCTATTTTTTCAGGTTTTGAATGAAAACTCTTTGAGAATGAAATCTTTCCAAAAAAGAGATGTAATTCATTCCTCTTCAATGTGATGGTTTTGCAGAAGCCTTATTCACCTCACATTCATGCTGCTGGTGTTGTTTGAATTGTTACTTTAAATAACAGCAGCCAGAATAGCAGATGAGAGCATTTTTACATTGTTATAAATCACAATAAAAAGTCTTCAGTCCCTTGCATCAATGCTGTGTTTATAGTCATTACAAACCCATGAAAAAAAAAAAACTATACTGAGAAGTCCATTCTCTTTATATGTGCATGTTCTATGCATAACTCAGACACATTACTTCTTATTTAACGTGCCTAATTTCTAAGGATATTCAACTAAGTTCTCCATTAAACAGGATATAGGACAGAGCAGTTTTATTTTTGCACAGACACTTTTAATCTTGCTTATTCATAAAAGTTTTTAAAGTGCGTACATTGCAAGTGGATTTAAAGTATCTGAACTGTAATTACTGTCATTAGTGCTGTACCATCTGCATCTTTCAGGAACCAGCAGATTGAACTAATCACCAATAATTGTTTTCAAGATGTTTAGCACATCTTAAATTTAAACATCAAAACAAAAGCTTATATTTGACACAGATTTCTGCCAAAGTCTTCTTTTCAAACATCCTATGTCTACACTAGTTTGATGTGCTGGATCAAGCCCTACATGAGCTTCATCCCTAGCTAAAGTCTGATACATAGTTTTGGAAAGTGTTTGATAGTTTCTGGTTTGTATTTTCCCTTTAGTAGACCACATTACAGAACCATCGTATATCATTGTAGGAGATCAGAATGCTTGCTGGGACCATAACATGGAAAATGAATTGTTTTCCAATAAAAACACAGTGATTCCTTATTAAATCACTTCTTGGAATCACTGAAGAAATGGCTGGGGAAGGTTTTTTTCTGTGTAAATCTATCACACCTGACACAAAAAGGAACAGACCACTTCAGATTTAATAGAAGCTAATGCAGTGATCTGACTAAGATAAAAACATTTTTAGCTAATGTATAGGTATGCACTTTTAATAATTTTACTCTTTTTTTCCAACAGCCTACTTATTATTAAGGTTCTCAAGAGTATTTGACAATCCTCATGTGAAAATGGCTGTAACATACTTTCCCTCAAATACCCTTAATTAATATATTCCGTCTTTTAATATAAGACCACTGAAAATAAAATGGTTTAATGAAACAGCATTTTTTAATAACGTTTAAAAAATAAAAATTAATAATATTTTCTCCAGCCTTCTTATTGTCTTCTTCCTTTTTGGGTACTAAACTTTGATCCTACAGACTGCACTTTGCATGTGATGCCTGTACATATGTAGATCTGCTTGCAGGAAAGAGACTTTAGACTGTAAAATCTTTAGGGCAAAATAATTATGCCACTAATTTTATTTCCTAGCCTCAGCACAACATACTGATATATCAGCCCTCAGGGTCTTAGTGATATTGTGCAATCTTGGATTAGATTCTGCTGATGGAGAGTAGATATGAGAAGGTTATGTCCCTTTCAGCTCTTCAGTTTTATAGCACCGTTAAGACACAGAATTATTAGATAGCAAAGATAAACTTATGATACACAAGGGAATTGCCTCAGATACTTATGAAATATCCTATCAAAGCAAAACCTGAGCTGTTCAGAGCTGTTCATTGGTGCTGTCCAACACACACCAGCTTTACCTATAGTGAATCTTATATGTGTATTCACATCTCCTTCACCCAGTGAACAGCAGGGTCAGAGCCTCAATTCGACTTGAACAAAGAAATAGTCGCAACTCAGTATTTGTTCCACAGTACTGAGGCCAACATCTAAATTATTAGTCATAGGTTAATAAGTAACTAACTGCTCTCTACCTCCTGAATCAGTGCTAGTATTTTATTTCTGATCAGAAAAGAATTTCTGAAGAAAACTACTTAGTTTTGGTTACTGATCATTGCTTTGTGTCATGCGATAGTTTTGGACAACATTAAATAAATTAATCTTAGATCAAGTGAAATGGAGTGATGAAGCACTCCATGAGATCACCTAATATTCTTCAACTATTAATATGTGTTCGGGCCATGGAACTTGGCCACCCCTGGCCGGCCGCCTGAGATCTATGGTCCCCACCACCAATTGTGTCGCTCTCTTAGATCCACTCCTATTGTACTGCACTAATTATTATAACCACAGATCTTTCCATAAACACATGCTAGGCACATATTTATTGGTTTTTTTATAGAATCACAGAATTGTTTTTGTTGGTAGGGACCTCTACAGATGATCTAGTCCAAACCCCACTGCTCAAAACAAGGTCAGGTACAGCACATTGCTCAGGTCCGTGTTCAGTTACATACTGAATATCTCCACAGACAGAGACTTCACAACCTCTTTGGGAAATCTGTGCCAGTGTGTAATAACTCTCAGAGGAAAAAAGTGTTTTCTTATGTTCAGATAGAATTTCATGAGTTTCCATTTGTGTCAACTCCTCTTGTCCTGTTGCTGGACACTGTCTTCTTCATTCCCTCACATCATACATTTATATAGACTGGTAAGAACCTCCTGAGCCTTCTCTTCTCCAGACTGAACAGTCCCAGCTCTCAGCTTTCCCTCATGTGTCAGGTGCCATTATCCACTCCACTAGGGATTTACAAATCTAAGTCACTTGTCTCCCTCATTTGAGCGGGATGTGACAGTGCTCCAGACCATTAATCTCATTTGTGGCCCATCACTGGCGTCACTCCAGTCAGTCCATATCTTTCTTGCACTGGAGTATCCAGAACTAGACGTAGTACTCCAGATGTCACCTCACTAGGACTGAGAAGAGGGGAAGGATCACCCTGCTAGAACATTTGGCAAAACTCTTTCTGAAACAGTGCAGAATGCTGTTAGCTGCCCTTGCTGTGATGGTACACTACTAGCTCATGGTCAGTTTGTGCCTTCTCTGCCAAGTTGCTTTCCAGCTAATTGACCCTCAGCATTAACTGGTGCCTAGGGCTACTCCTCCTCATGTGCAGGACTTTGCACTTCTATCTGTTGAATTTCATGAGATTCATCTCAGCCCAGTTCTCTAGCCTGTTGAAGTTTCTCTGAATTGTCACACATCTGTGATATATCAGCCTTTCCTCCCAGTATTGAAAAATCTGTCAACTTGTTGAGGGTGTACGTTGTCCCAACATCCAGGTCATGAATGCACATGTTAAACAATACAGGTCCCAGTATTGATGTCTGGGTACACCACGAGTGACTGGCTTCCAAGTGGACTTTACGTCACTGATCACTAAACTGGGCCCAGCTGTTCAGCCAGTTTTCTGTTCAACTCACTGTGCACTTAACTTGTACTTTGTCAGCTTGACTATGAGGATATTTTAGCAGACAGTATTAAAAGCCTTACTAGAGTCAAGATAATCAACATCTGCTGCTCTACCCTCATCCACCAAGGTCATCACATCATTTTAGAAGGCTCTCAGGTTTGTTAAGCTTGATTTCCCCTTTGAAAATCCATGCTGACTACTCCTGATCACCTTTTTGTCCTTTATGTGTTTGGAAACACATAATAATTCCTGGAGGATTTTCTTCATCAGCTTCCCAGAGACTGAGATGAAGCTGACCTTCCAATCTTCCCTTTTGCCCTTCTTGATGATAGCAGTGACATTGGTTTTATTCCAGTCTTCTGAGCCATTTGTTATGGCTGTTCAGAGTTAATCAAGTGGTCTCACAGTAACATCAGCTGCCTCTCTCAGCAGTCATGAGTTCAACCCATCAAGCCTCCATGGACTTATTTGTTGAAGGGCTCCCTAACTTGGTCACCCTCTGTCAAAGGTAGGTCTTCCTAACTCCAGATTTTCTCCCTGGTCTCAGGAGCCTGAAATACCTGAAGGGCAGTTTCATTGGTAAAGACTGAGGCAAATAAGGCATTGAGAACCTCAGCCTTTTCCATGTCATTTGTCGCCAGTTCCCCTGTGTTGTTCAACAGCAGACTCACATTTTCCCTAGTATTCTTTTTGCTGTTTAAGTACTTGTAGAATCTTTTCTGAGTCCTTCTCTTATGCCACTTGGTCATACAAGCAAATAGTTTTAATTCTGTTTTTTGGGGGGACTGTTTGTTTGTTTTTAACAGCTACAAACCCTCTTAAGAAAGAAGCATTTCTTTTTTTCAACTGCTCAAAAGTTCTTGTAGTGAACTGTTGCATTAAGCTGCATCTGTTATGAGGACTTTTATCAATTTGTATGTACCTGAGTAGTGGTATACTGGTTTCATTTGATTAACTCAACTGAATAAGCCCAACTTCTTGGACACATAAGGCCAGCTAATTAAATAGGACACATTTTGAGTGTTGTTTTTAATATGTTTTATTCTTCAACCATACAAACTCAGCTGTGGACTATTTTTTTATTATTTTCTTTCGTTGTTTTGCTTTTAAAGATGTTATCATGTTATGTTTGACAGATTTTTTTTTTTTTCCAGTAGAAATCTTACATGATTTACTTCCAAGGGACAATAATTACTTAAAGAGCAGAGCATGAAACAAGTCAAAAGAAGGCTGCTGTCTTTCAGCTTGGCCTTGGTTCCTTAAGACTGATGAGCACAAAATTACATATTCTGAGTGTGTCTTTAAGTATATCTCGTAATATATAAATATAGAATTTTATATATATGCATACACACAACAGCCCATGAATGGTAGAAATACATGCAGATAAGCTTTGTAGCATACTCAGGGCTAAGCCTAGGATCTTTCCAATTTTTAATTGGTAATGAAATCTAAAGCCCCAAAAGTGAAGAGTGTAGAAATGTGGTTTTGTATTTTAAAGATGCCGCACATAAAGCCTCAGACCTTAACTCTGAAAGCTCTATTCTTAAATTTACAGATTCAGAAAATCAGCAAAGGTTGTTTGTCTTTAGCAGGCAGAGAGATATAAACACCAGTCAAAGCATTTTATCTAAAATACGTATTTTGAGCAAGAAGTTCAAGTTTGCAGATCAATAGAATTAGCATGTCACCTGATCACAGAATTGTAATAAAATGAAAACAAGATTTATATAGCTTTGTAAGGATTTTTCATTTTTGTGCATGTTATACCATCTGTATTACTGCTAGCCTTTCTAAGACTATATGTTTTGAAGAAATAAATCTTATTTTCTTTCACTTAGGAACACTTGAATCTGATATGTATTGCACACTGGGGACCTCAAAAAGGAATAGTAGTTGTTCTTTCCATATGGGTTCCTTGTAGTACTTACAGGTAAAATCTGTTAAAATTATAGCTTCGGTATAAAGGATTTTTTATTTTTATTTTTTTTTTTAATCTTCAAAATGGAAAGATTAAGTTTGTTCACAAAATTTTCAAGCAAATGAATGCTACTGTCCTAAAGGTATCCTTATCCTTTAACAGTAACACAACATAAAATTTAGAGGTAAATGTTAGTTCACACCTGTGATGAGCAAATGTTTGTGATTTATAAGTAGTTCATAGCCATATATGCCATCTTTTCCACTTCTGTTTGTTGTAGCATGAATATACTCCCACCCTATGACTATTTACTGAACAATTTATAAACTTGTTTTTCCCTTCAAACAAAGAACACAGAAGTTTTGGAATATATTACATGTATTGTCATGTATCACATGTGTTGTCAGAGGATTTAAAGACATGCTTTAAATTTAAACATATGCTGATTCACAGATAGGGAATCTATTATACCTGAAAAGCTTTAGGATGGAAAATAATATATTGAAATACTAAGGCTTTTCAGTTCCGAGTAGCTACATATTACATGAACACTTTGAAATCCTTGATTTATGAATTTTAGTGAGAAAGCATCACAATTTCAGAGGTCATGTATTTTTACAGTAGGGAAAATAGCTTAACATATCCACAAACACACTTGGGACACAATGATTACAAATATAGTTCAGCTGTATAGCTAGAGAAAAATAAAACAACAACTAAATAATTCCTCCAAGCTAATACTTCAATATTTTGCCCTCCAGCTCAGCTGCACTGTGACTGCAGTCAATCTCCAGTACTTAGTTTATAAAATTATACTAGTTTAGATACAAAAGTATCTAAAATTATCAAAAATATGAAGTATAAATTAAAATATAAAGTATAAAGTGTAATCAAAATTATACAAGTTTAGGTATGACATCCACCACTTTTTTTTTTTTTTTTTTTTTTTTTTACCTATTAGAAGAAACTAAGGCTGACTTAAAGTATGTATTTCAGATCCATTCAAACTAAATGGAAAGACAGTTGTCAGCTGTGGAATAGGTGAAGTCATCACTTGCTCTTTGATTATTGGAACAGGTCATCAGAAGAGTAAATAAATGGATTATTTCTTTTTAAAAAAGATAACATATTGTCTTTAACATATATACAACAACATTAATTTTGCTTATATGTACATTTGGATGAAATTTCCTACCAAAAAGAAAAGAAAAAAGTATTTCAGGAAAAAGCATTATCAATGCTCATGCAAATTAATCTATTCAGGGGAATTTAGGTAATCCTTCTGAAAGCTTGAATTTGCAATCTTCTAATGAGCAAGCAGCAATAGTACTATGTGACTTTGGTCATCAAACACAACAGAAGTATTTAGTTGAAGATAGTAAAACTTCAAAACCTTAGATGAAATTTTCTTGAATAAGTGATTCTAGAATACATTTGTGCAACCCCTTTATCAAGTAATCTATCTTCACTAATAAAGTGAAAATTATCAATAGTTTACTCAGGAAATTACGTGACTAAAAGGCTACCTTTCATCCCAAACAGAATACTACACCAAATTCTCTTAGATCTTTCTTTGTTTCTAGATTAATTACATACTTGTGGATGGGGGGCCAGGGCGGGGGGCGTGGGGTGGGTGGAAGAAGCTTCTAAACATGTTAAATTGTAGGAAAATCTTAATAGATTCCTAACTGAAGCAGAGACAAACTATCTTTCATATATATAAATTGCCAAAAAATCCCCATAATAATAATTTCCTGTTGTTTGCCATATCAAAAATATTTGTTTGTCATTCTTGTACAGATGAGCAATATAATGGAAATATTTTATATTGCATGTTGACTCAACAGACTAAATCAGAAAAAGAAATTGTTCTTTCTCTTAGGTCATTCTTGGCATTAATACAGTTACTAGGGGATCTGGAGATGATACCACGTTTTATGACTTGTTAGGGTCCTACGCTTGTTTTGCGTCAACATATTAGATCAGAAGCTGCCAAATGAGAGGCTTGCCATCAGTCACTGTTGCATAACACAGTGCCCCTGGCAAAATCATTGTTCAAGTTGTTCACTGGTATAATAGTTATTAGAGGCTTCTAAATTATCTTTTGCCAAGAAAAGGGAAAAATCACTATTAATAATAACTATTACTATATTAAATTTATATAGGTTGATTAGCAGAAAATTATCATCTTGATAGTTGTAAGTATCTGGATAAAGTGTGGGATGTTTCAATAAATAGGTATTTTGGACCAGGGAAAAAATTAAGTTACAGCTAGTAGGTGTATTCAGATATTCCTAGTTTTATATGAATTAACCTATTATATGTGTATTACAGTCATGAAAATGATCACTCTTATCTGTAAAAGACTGATTCCTCATCAAAGGTTTGACTCACTTAACTGCTTCCGTTATTATTGTTGCTGGTTTTTCTGTTTTAAAAAAAAAAAAAAAGCACTCAGGCTTTTGAAATTTCAATTTATTTTCCTCTGAAATTTCAATTTATTTTCTTTTAATAAAGTGATTTTATTTGCCTCAGTCTGGGATGAAGTGACACATGCTTTTGCACTGGAATCTTAAATAACATAGTGACTGGGGCTTTGAGCAACCTGGTCTAGTGGAAGGTGGCCCTGCCCATGGCAGCAGGGTTGGAACTAGGTGATCTTTGAGGTCCCTTTCAATCCAAACCATTCTATGTTTCTATGATTCTATGGTAATTACATCAGGAATTCACACCTGAACTTCTCTCCTTTTGTTTTTTTAAAAATATTTCTAAAATTTTATCATTTAAGACCATTTTGTGTCTTCCATACTTCATATGTATTTGTAATTACAAATATTTATAAAAAGGAACAGGCAATAGAAGCTCACAGAAATTAGGAGGAGAATGTCTTGAAATTCGTGGTTGGTTGGGATGATAGGCCATAATGGAGATGTTACTGTTGCTCGTGTCAATGCATACTCAGAATGTAATCCATGGATTACAGACACAATGGACCATAGCAGATCCTGCTGTATGAATGGCTGCTGATATGCATAAAAACCTATCATTCTTCAGATAATTATTTTGTCTAAATTTAGAATGTGAACTGCTGACACTATCAAAGGTACTTTCAGCCGGATATCAGAGTAGAAGTTGTTACAGGATTTAGCATGTGTTAGCATTAATTGACTATTATGTCTGTCAAGCAAATAAAACCCCACATAATCAAATTAAACAGGCACTAGAATGAGAACTGACTTGAATACAACCATAAGAAAATGTAGCTGGAATGTGGGTATTTATAAAAAGACTTCTGTATAAATTTTCTTAATGAAATCTGGTATGAAGCTATGTTTCAGTGTACTTGTTTTTAATCTGTGTTTTGGACTCTTTATGTGTAGCAAGCTTCTAAGGAAGAACTTTCTGAAAAGAGAATTACTTTTCCCTAAAACTTTTCTAAAATAGTTTTTTTTTCAGGGTTGATTTTTTTTTTTTTTTTTTTAATGATAGTCTTATGGTGATAAATAGCTACAGGAGTGTTTTTGTGTATGCAAAAGGACATTTCATTTACTATAGTGTGGGATTTTTAATTTTAAAGATGTAATTTACTTTCAGAATTCTTTTTTTTTTTTACCTGGACATAGGTTGGTTGGTTGGTTGGTTTAGTTTTGACAGCTAGATATTTTGAGGTACAGATATTTTTATAGGTTGGAAAAAAAAGCAAGTGAAATAGTAGTAACCTTATAGCTGCATTTCTGCAGTATAGAAACAACTATTTACCTTAGTGTTAGCTTCAGCAGTAAAACTTCGGTCAGTTGGGCCAACAGAGAAAGTTACAGAGAATATCTGACTTCCTGCCTTAAAACTCAGCATGTAACAATAAATGCCAATGATAGTTGTTGTCATTGTTCACTGAAGAGACAGAAAATTATGCTTTCTATAGGGGACCTTGAGATGTAAGGACACTAGTAGGTTACCAAATGAAAACTTGTGAAGGAAGTCATTGAAAGGAGCAAAATAGAAAGGAGTTCTCAGTACAGTCTCAGAAGGTCTTTACTATTTTCACAGACAAGTATTTACTATTTTATCCTTATAATAAAAGAAAGCTGCGAAACTCATTGAGAATAAAACTATTTTTTGATAACTCATAGTCCTTAGAGTGCTGAGTTGCAAAATGTTAAAGCAGCTAATTTATTTAGATTAATATGAAGATGCAACTATATACTCCTTTAATTACACTCTATTCCTTAGGAAAAGGCTTTGTAGTTGGATACAGTTATTGCAACAGCATCATTATTTTTCTCCTTGTGTAGGTTACTAAGTTATGGGTGGAAATTTTTATGGCCTCCATTATCAGATTTTGTGCAAATAGAATTATCGTCTTTAATGGCAGTGTACACAGTTTTCACTGATATAGGATGAAGAAAAGCAAAAACAAAACAAAGTAAAAAACACAGAAATTTTTGCCTCAAGAAGTAGAGTGAAGTTCTTGAGGAGTCTATGTAACTCTAGTCATTAACAGAAGTAGTGTTTTTGACACATTATATTTGAAGAATATGAAAACTCAAGTAGTTATGAGAGTTCTTCATTAACTGCATAATGACTTTGGTCAGGTCTCTGAAACAAATAGTATATGCTGAACATGCGGTGGACTTCACTGGCTAGATAAACATAACCACTGTCTCTGAGAAGCATTATTCATTCTCATTAATGACATGGCCAACTGCCCCTTCTGTCTTTATAGAGTCACTTCCATGTCATTTTTGCCCTGTGGCTTAATTCTGACAATATACCATGGACTGGGCCAGAATATTGACCACTACAAGAGCACATTTCTCATAAATATTTGTTGTGAAACACATGGATTTTTACAAACATTAGAGACACAGGATCTGATTCACCAGTCAGCAGTTCCTGATGTTAGTTATGCAAGTACAAAAGTAATATTTAAAATGGGTCCATAAGTATAAAAGAGATTCTTCCCTCACTCTCTCCCCTACCTGAAGCCTATCATTCTTGGTCATTAATGCTGATACAATAACTGCAGCAAAAAGAAAGTTTGATTCTGTGACTGAAATATAAGTCCAGTTGGTCAACTGGTATTACAGCCAGAAGAAAAAAAAGTATTTATTGTTCTTTAATTCAATTAATATGGCAAAATACCATATTTCACCAGCTTAATGCTTTATCACAGTTCTGTTTAAGGAAAGTAAAACTTCTGATCCACAAAGTTTATCTTTCTGAAAATCTGAATTTACAGGCATGAAATGTGCAGGATTCTCAGAAACTTCCTTGATAGTTTGTACAAAAGTTTAATTGGTCTTCAGATTAAAAATACATACTTACCATGTGATTTAACTGTGTCTAGCTTTAACTTCTGGCCACTGATTTATTTTGTTTCTCTCTCCATTAAAGGAAATTTTTTTCCCTTGTGGAGATACTTATGCATGCCTGTGATGTTAACTTCCAGTCCTTTCTTTCAAGGCAAAGAGAGTGAGCTCCTCTGAGTAACATTTGTGGGTTTTTTGCATGTCAACTGTTGCACTGGTTTTGTCTGGGGAATAGAATTGTTTTTCTTCATAGTAGCTTGCATGGTGCTATGTCTTGGATTTGTGACCCCTGTTGATAACACACCCATGTTTTAGTTATTGCTGAACTGCGCTTACAGTGCTTGGACAGCTGTCCAGACGGATCTCCCATAACACATGACACCATTCTCAGCAATAAAAAATTCTGGTGAGAAAGAAGGAGGAATTTGGGGGGCGCATTCAGAGTTATTGTATTTGTCTTCCCAGGTATTCATAATACCCTATGGTACCCTGTTTTCCTGGGGATAACTAAACATCTGCCTGCTGACAGGAAGCAGTGAATTAAGTCCTTATTGTCCTTTGCTTGCATACATAGTTTTTGCTTAACATATTAAACTGTCTTTATCTCAACCCATGAGTTTTTGTACATTGGCCCTTCTGATTCTCTCCTCCATCCTGCTAGGGATGCAGCTATGTAGGTCTGAGCTGCCTGCCAGAGTAAAACCACAACAACCATTTAGAAATGCATTTTTTCATTGCTTTGCAATAGGGAAGCCTTTTTAAAATTCGATTTGCTTTTTTTTTTTTTTTTTTTTTTTCACATTTAAGCTATTTTGGTGTAACTGTGTTGTGGTGAGTCCATGTCAGTGGGCTGCACTATTTGTTCCTACATTTTGTGCATGGCTGCATTGAAACACTGTGTATGTAAGTTTTAAGTTGCCTGATGGCCACCTCTGCTTGTTCTGTCCTCACTGTTATTTTTCACTCCAAAAGTCTTTGTGCCATTCAGAGATCTTTAGCTGCCATTATGTATTTATCTCTAGATCACTAACAAAATTTTAGTGGAGGGTGAGGCCCAGTAGTTTCATAACTGTCTGTATGACGATATTATGCTGAAATACAACAGTTAGCTTCTGTTTTCTGTAAATCAACACATCTTCTCCACAGAATCCCCTGTACCTTCAAATAAAAGGAGAGTAGATTCAAACATAGACTAAATTTATATTGAAAAATTTTCTGAGTATTTAGTCAGGCTATCAACTCTTTCTTACCCAACAACTGTTTACATTATTTTTTTTTTAACTTTCATTGTTTCTAAAGTTACTTTTTTTTTTCTTTCAGCATTTCCTATTTGGAAGGAAATGTGAGATTCTCCATTTCAGCTCATCTAAATGTTTACTCTTTTTTTGGAGTTCCTGAATGTGCATAAATGAAGAATATATTTAATAATACTTTATGATAAAATGTAGTTTGCTCGTGATGCAACTGTGTGCGTTCACAAACAAGCAATTATTGAACATGCTTTTCAGAAATTGTTTATTTTTTATTATAGAAAGTGTATATAATGGCAGCACAGCACAGGGTCTGAGTTGTATCACACATTAGAGTGTGCCAATAAAGACATCCTACAGAAGAGGATAGGGACGCTAAATAATGACATTTGGTCTGGGACAGCTCAAAGGACAAAGGCACTCCTCAGGATCATCTGGGAAGTTGTCTCTTTGAGCTAGGTTCGAGAGAGTAGAAATCTATCAGACATCACTCTGCATTCTTTTCAGTTCTGGTGAATGACTTTTAAAAAGGGACACCTGTGAGGCCCTTAATAGTGCCCTACAGGGCCTCAGACCTGCAAATCAGTATGCTGTCATTTATAAGATAAAAGTAAGATTTTGAGGAGACTTATTGAATAGTGAAGTCAAGTTAAAAAAAAAAAAAAAAAGTATTCCCATTTCTAGGCCCAGGTGCCATCTTGCCTTTAGGATATTTTGCATTCCTGGAATGCTGATAAGAGTAAGACCATAGCTACAGTAAAAAAATACACCGGGGGGGGGGGGGGGGGGGGGGGGGAGAAGGAAAAAAAAAATAAAAAAAAAAGAAGAAAAGAAAACCACCAAAACCCCCAAACCTGCATGAATCTGATGCAAATATGATGCGAATATTATTGCAATTTTATGTTTTACAGGCAAAGTAACCATGAATGTTTAAAAGAATCAAGGGTCTTAATATTAATTAATGCTGCTCCAAGGTGAGTGCAATCTAAACAAACAGGACTGATAAACTGTATTATCTTTGAATCATTTCTCTAGTGTGCTGCAAACATCTTTTTCCCTCTCTATTATATTGGATGGCTATCTCATGTTCATGTTGAAAATCTCAAAATGTTTCATTACAGCACAAAGGGCAGATTTTGATCTAGAAATACTGTTTAAATTAGGAGTACTTAATGATCCTAAAAAAATTTTAAAAGTAATAAATATATAATATTCTGTGACCAAAACCAGACCAGATCAAATCCTGATAAATCATAGTATTCAACCTTGTGATATCATAATGTAGAAGAGATATAAAGAATTACTTGGGACTACTGTGTCATGAAATAAAACGAGATCATCAATTAAGAGAAAGTAAAGCATAATGCAATGAATATGTACATAATGTTGCAGTTTCCTGCTGATTTCTTATGATACTAAAATATTAATTGAAAAATTGAATGTGAACTCTCAATGGCAATAATATTATTTTCTTTTTTTATTGACACAGAAAAATAATTTAATAAATAATGTCCAGACACCTGTAGAATGACTTTCCTAGCTTTTGCCTACCAATTTAGAATTAAAATGTGATAGTTAAGTGTAGACGTATATAGAGAGTAAAGAAGTAAGACAGTCTTACGCAAAACAATTGACATGACTTGAACTAAAGGCCATAAAAAAAGAGTCATATACTAAGAATCAGAGCTCTGGAAGCTTGGAATAAAATCATAACAAAGTTCACACCTCCACTGACATTGTATGCACAGAGTGATTCCTATGAGACTTTTCATTACATTCACAGATGACCTCTATTACTGTGCTCTTTCTTGACAATTTTGTGGGGAAAGGACATTCTAGAATGCTATAAAATTGCAAGCAGAAGAATATATATATAAAAAAAGGAAGTTGAAAATTATACTCACAGCTCCACAGCTATGTGGACTGGTGGTCAAATGGTCAATTATCTGTCAACCAAGTTCTTTTGGAAATATCTTGTCTGGCAGCACATCCTATCAGCAAAAAAAAACTGAGTTAAAAATAGGGAAAATAAACCACAATATAACACTATTTTTAAAGATTGATGAGAAAATTGTATGGGACAATATTTAATTCCATTTTAGCATGGGGTTATATCCCAGTTTTCAAATCACAATTTTCTTGAAAAGACAGGGAGGGAGGGAGGGAGGGAGGGAGGGAGGGAGGGAGGGAGGAAGGAAGGAAGGAAGGAAGGAAGGAAGGAAGGAAGGAAGGAAGGAAGGAAGGAAGGAAGGAAGGAAGGAAGGAAGGGGAAGTAGTACTCAATATTTTAAAATATTAAGTCACTTTTTTATGGGAGATATTGTGTATAGACTGGATTAAATGATCCCCCTTGTAAACTATGTTGTTGGACAATATTCACTATTCTTTGCCTAAATTTAATCTGATGAAATACCAGATTACCTTCAACAGACTCATATGTTGAAACATAATATATGTTTCTATATTCAATGGAGAAAGCAAATGTCCTCTACAAAGGAATTTGAAGCCATAGCACATTAAAGGGAAAGAACCTGTAATGGAAGGAAAATAATTTTACACAGAAATATTGTCCTATTGAGATGATGATTTGCAGTATGATAATATCAGTTACAAAATCACTAATCAAGGATAATCAGAATTGAAAGTCTGGTGTCCCTTCCCCATGAAGAGATAATACTGTACCCCTTTGCACAATGCATCATGGTGGTGTAAAACAAAGAAACAAGAGAAACCATTTGTTGTGGATACATGACTATGTCCCTGCAGATCAGATCCTTGGCTGTACTTATATAAGCATATACCCATTGGCAATAGCAGTTTTAATCTTCCTTTATGCTTGATGTGTATTAGATATGAGTTGTCTACTGACAGTTCCTGGCTCTTTTCTTCAAACTGAGGAGACTCAAAGTGTGGAGCTTTGAATTCAGTGCCTATGGTTGGCTGAGATAATGCACACAGTGGAGAACAGTGTTGAGGGTACAATTTCTTTACAGAGTTCTATAGCCCTAATTAGCACTCCAAGCCCCATATGCTCTTTCACATAGTGACAGAAAGGAAAAGAAAACCATCAGGCCATTCTGCTTTCCTTCCTTAGATTCCTGCTAGGTAAGATGTCAGTGACAGAAGGGCTTCTCCTGAAGGTGCCATTTCTCACAGGTGTAGATTCTAATAGTTTACGGATTAAGTTTGAGCCCAGAAACTGGAAGGAAAGGAAAGGAAAGGAAAGGAAAGGAAAGGAAAGGAAAGGAAAGGAAAGGAAAGGAAAGGAAAGGAAAGGAAAGGAAAGGAAAGGAAAGGAAAGGAAAGGAAAGGAAAGGAAAGGAAAGGAAAGGAAAGGAAAGGAAAGGAAAGGAAAGGAAAGGAAAGGAAAGGAAAGGAAAGGAAAGGGATCAGAAAAAGAGAAAAGAAGAAAAGTCAATTTACTTTTGAGCTCATCCTTTTATAACACACTTGGAATTTTCTTTCTTTAGTTGGTTAGATATTTTTCCTCTTCTTATACTGGCAAACATTCAAGGGCAAGAAGCCTGACACAGGAAAAAAAAAAAAAAATTGACAGACATACTACAAATCTGCAACTCAGCTGGTGAAAATAGAGAATATGAACTGAAACTCACCCTGGGAAGAAAATCTCAACCCAACACTGTGGGAAAAAGAGCAAGCCAAGCAATTTCAAAATTAAGGGATCAAGGTGAACTTGATCATTTGATCATTTTCCTTGAAGCAGTGCCAAATATTTGAAGGCAAATTGGATTTGCAGCAAGGAACTTCAGCACATCAGGTAGAATATGAGCCTGGCTTGAAGAAAAAAAATCTATGAAGAGGTGGAAAAACATCAGATGAGATCCTTGCCCTTGATAACATTTCTTTGAACAGCTCAGGTTTCTCAGAGGAACTGCTAAATTATTCTGACTAAGCATCCAAATACCTCTTCAACAAGGGAAAGGCAATGTAGCTGCTGAGCTACATGGATATATTAGCTGTCTTAAGGGACTGTACAGTGCACACGCATCATTTATTGGGTATTCTGTCTGAGACATCAGTAGTGTTCCAACTAGTGTTCTAATCTTACCGCCTACCATAACTAAAATAGCACTAATATCTGTTCTGGAGTCATACAAGCATTAAGAATAGTGAAAAGAAAGTGATGCACAAATAGCATTGCTTTTCTGTTATACTCTGCTCCCAAACACCTTGACTACACTTATTTTTGTGAAAGCAAATGTAATTGTTATCTAAATGAGATTTCAGCACTGTACTGCTAATGTTTTCTTTTTTGTTTGTTTGTTTGTTTGTTTGGGTTTTGTTCCTTTTTTTTTTATAGCCTGGGATTTTATGTGAAAGAACATACCACAACAATGTGCATCTCTCAAAGTCTACATGATATTGTTCAAATGCAGTTCAAGTATCTAACTTTAATTGTTCATACTAGTAAAGATTCCAATAAAAAAAATTTTCATTAAACTATTGAAATGGGAATCATATTATAAAACATAGTTAGTTTTCTGACTACGCACAGAAAGAATCAGTCATTTAATTCCACTGGATAACAACAAGGTATTTCCGTGACTAACTAAGGATTCTGGCAAATTCCAATTTGCCATGCATTTTGCACACAGCTTCTATCAGCAAAATCTCATGTTATCACCATGTCTTTTTTATGCTAACAGAAACAGAGATTTAGGAGGATTTAGTCTTCTCCAATGAACTCAGAAAAATCATGCACATAGAAATCCTACTGTCTAATGAAATTTAGTTTTGAATGAACTTTGTAGTACTTTGTATCCCTATAATGAGCATGAAGGTATTCAAACATCTAAGAAAGGGAAAAAAATGGAAAGTCATCTAAATTTTTCAAAAGCGGAGTAAAATACTGTATGCTCCAAACATGAGGATATGAAAGATCACTCCCTTCCTGTCCCAGTGACTTGGCCCCCAGGATCTGCTTAAGGTATATCTACCAGCTCTCTCAGGCTGTTCTGTTTGTTCCTGTTGTAAGAACAAGGATGCATTACTCTTGGATGACATACCTCTGATAAAGATGTGGAATAAATTAGGCAATATAGACAAAAGCTGAAGTCAGATGGAGTTATGCAATACAGTGCCTTCTAAGATGCCTTCAGAAAGGTCACTTAACTAACAAGGAAATTGGACAACTGTGTATATCACTGTATCTGTGATAATTAGCTGTAAGCAGAATTTAGTTCACCTGCATTATGTATGGAGTTTCCCAGTGTAATACAGAGAAATCCTAAGTGATTGGCATAGGAGAGTTAAGTGTCTCTGGGTACTTGCTGTAAACAGCCTCATGCTTCTGAAATAATGTTTTAAGGTCAAGCCAGACTATTTGGTCTCTCATCTCTTTCTGGAGCATTTCTGCCTGCCTCCTTATTTCCAGCTTGATACCTCTCTCAGGAATTGAATGTATTTCCTTAGACAAAAAGATTTTGTTCAGTTGTTGAATAGCTCCTCATGCTAACTTTGAGACAGAAGGGAACTAAAATAAGAAGGGGGTTGGAACATTTTGGCCAGAGGTTCCTTCTTGATCTGGTTTTAAGGAGATACTGGTGGTAGTTCTGTGAATACCTCAGTGTGCTCATTACTTAAAGAAGTGGAAATTCTTATAAAGTAGGACTGGATGAAGGAAGATGAATAAGCTGTGGTGAAGGAGAGCCTCACCTGGTGCTTCTCCACTGGTCTGATTTCCAATGATTTCCCTTGCTTTCAGGAGCCTGGACACAGCCAACCCTACCTTGCTAGATATTCTTGCCTGTTAGCCATTCCCAGTGGCCATTTCACCCACTCCTGCGCAGGGCATACCAGTCTCACATTACAGTCCCTCCTTTCTGTACTCCTAAACAAATGATTCTGTTGGCCAGCAGCTTGCCATGTTACTCAGCGTGGTTGCTGGTTTGACCCCTTCTCCCCTGGAAGTCTGATTTAAGTTATGATTATCCAGAACTGTCTTATCCCTTCCACAGCGAAAAAAGAGAGAATCAAAAATTTTGGAATGTACTTTATGTCCTACACAAGGGTGGAAGGATTTTCACAACAGATGGACTTGTGCACCTATTTCATCACTAATGATCTAAAATTGAAAATTGCTTTACTACCTATTCCATAATCTTATAAATACAATACACTGAAAAAATATATTTTAAAACAAAACTCCAAAACAGTAATAGAACTGCATTTAAAAGCTCTTCAGATTATTTATTACTTATCATTGAAAATAATAAAAAGAACAGGAAATCACACACAAATACTGTGAACAGTATCATTACTGTAGTACTCATCCAAAGAATAATCTCACTGTGAATAATACTTATACCTTTGAAAATCCTATTGGTAGGACTAAATTTTTGCGTTCAAGATACTAATCTTTATCTTTTCTTAAACAGCCAAGAAAGGACCAAGAAATTATCAAGAGATTTGACATAAAATAGTAAGATTAGCCTTAATCCTTCCCAAAACTATCTAGTTATACCTCAATATTTCTGTTAAGCAGCTGTAATAAAAGTTGAAAAATATGCTTCTATGAAAGGGACTTTTCTTTAAAGGAATTCATATAGTAAGAAAACAGGAAATTCCATCAAATGGAGTAAAGATAAGTGATAAATGTAAAAGATAAAAATAAATGAAAATAAGAAATTTAATTTGAATTAGTGATCTAGATAACATTCATAACCTGAGAGAAATACTCTCATAGGTCATGATTTCCTCCATTAATTTCCTTCTTGATGAACTGTCATTTGCAAGTGTTCATGATAATTTAGATAGATCTCTAATTTTAGATGTCTTAAGTTAGCTATGATAGATCTCACCCCAAACCAAAGATGCCTGCATGATCACCTCTTCTGAATGCTGTCCCTGGGAATGAGATCTAACCTACACAGACTGCTAGTCTTTAATATACCAAATTTTATTCTTTAGAACAGTTTAAATACATGTTATTAAAATCCCCTGTAAAAGGAACACTAATAAAGTAAACCTTAGCACAAACAGGTGTAAATTTACCCAGCTGCACCAAAACTAAGTATTTTCATGGGTGTTTTTCTCTTGTTGACAATAACACATGGATGTTATAGTATATGTTTGACGATACTAATTTGGACCTTCTAGTTAACCTATCTCCAAAAATTGACTGTTATTTAGTAGAAAATCTTTTAGTAAAATCAGAGATTCAAGACAAGTTTTCATTTCTTGAGAAAATATATAGTGCACAGAACACAGAGATTAGAGGACATAAATTTGTTTCTGTCTGTTGCTGTCTCTTTTTAAAGCCTTCTAAATGAAGATAAACTAACCAGGGGCATCTAAACCACCAGGAAATATTTTCTTGAATAGCAGGAAAAAAAGTGAAGTTATGGACTAAGAATAAAAAAAAAAAAAAAAAGAAGTGGTAAATAATATGGTAGATATATTCAACATTACTGTGAGAAGAAATTTATTCCCTCTCACATGATGATCAAATCTAAGAAACATCCTGGAAGAGGCACAGAGATTTGTGTAATAGTTTTCTAATCATAGTGTGTCTAGAAAGGAAGATTAACTGAAATGCTGACAAAATGCTGTATCCAAATGAATTATTTCCAAATATTTATTCGATATAAAAGAACAAGAGACATAGACAAGTCATTTCCCAAGGTTTTTCATCACTCACTGAGAAGCTTGGAACTAATATAGGAGATGCATGATTGTTACAACATTGTTACAACAATGTTATAAAAAATGAAAAATATAGAGAAACATGGAAACAGTACCATAGTGCAGGATGTATCATAAACATAGAGATACATTCACTCCTCAGAGGTGAACCTCCAGTCGCAGTGCAGATGGCTGTCATAGATTTTTCAGGAGCAGACTCCAATCTCGAAGCCAAAAGAGGAATTGAAACTCAAAGAAATAACAGAAAAATCATTACACACAATTGTCTGTTATTGACTGATTTAGAAAACAAAAAATAAAAATTAGACAGGTTGTTATCAGGGTTGCAAAGCTATTTAATTTGTGACCAAAAAAAAAGAAGGTTGATTTATAATAATTGCACATCTTACAGGAAAATTACAATATGCTGAATATCCAAGATAAAAAGAGTACAGTGAGGGAATGTCCCAAAAAGACAGGGGCTTATGGGAAAGTTTAGAACTGTATGAAGGTCTATGTTGAATATAAATATCAGAAACGTGAGAGGGCACATAGTGGACAGAGAAGTAGAATGTTATGAGAACTAGTGAATTCTTCTCTCATCTTTAAGTCTGATTTGTTTTGAGAACTTTGCTGAAATATTTAACCTTTCCAAATCTTTCTTTACCATTCTGTAAGAACAGAGTATATGATCCTCATGAGTACTGAGAAGCCTAATTTAATTTTGTCAAATTCTTTTAAGACCTTGTATGAAAAACATTACATGTGAACATTGACAACTTTAAATTTTTTAAATTACTATTAACAATGGGTTTTTTTTCCTTAGTTTCAGCTTCCAGTGTCATGAGATTATTTGAAAATACCCGTTTTCATTTAAAAAATATTGGTTCTACTGTGAAAATACATCAAAAATGATTGTTATAGATTACTAGAAAGGTAATTATCCTCTGGTTTTGTTTTGTTTTCCTGTTGGTCCACAAATAGTTCAACACTGTACACACTCTGGAGAGCTTCTAAAGGAGGAATGTTTGTGAGCAGTGCTCAGAACTTTCTCTTGGGATCTAGAAGCTACTGTCATGAGCCCGGTGTTCCTGTCTCCTCAGCATGAGTAGGTTTATAAGATGATCAGCTTTAGGGGGTTTTTTATTGTTTCTCTTTGGTTTTGGTTGTTCTTTTTTTTTTTATTATTGGTTAGAAAAGAAGAATAAGTCTTCCTTAAAGACAGTATTTGGGATGCTAGATCTTGACTGACTAGAAGCAGTTGCGAGGAGCTGAGAAACCACAGATTCATTCAGGGTTTCCTCTTTATTAGCTCTAAGCAGCAGTATGCATATTCTCTTATGCCTTTCTGTAGCACTTACCTCTCTCCATGCATTTTGCATTGAGTTTTGGGTATTTTCTCTAAGCTATGGATATTCTCTCAGGAAACAGACACTAAGAAAGTGCTTATTATAATATCTGAATTAGAGACAACCAGACACATCTCTGTTTTCATTTGAAATTCCCCATATAGTCCCTATTGATTCAAGAAGAATAAAGATGGTAGGGGAATTCCCATTACTGCAAATATTAAGATCCAGATTCATGCTTTAACACACATATCTCATTGGCTTCAGAGTGAATTGCCTATTCCTTTCGGTTGTCAAGAATTTACTTATGGAAGAGAAAAGCATTTTTGGCATAATCTGAGGGCATATTAGGCAGCAGCACTTGGATGAAACTGAGTATAGCAAAATGCTGGATGAGTATCAGCAGAAATAGCTCTGTAAGTCTCAAGAACTGAAAGGGTCATATAAAAGTAGGCTGGACAAATTATATTCAGATACAGTATGGAGAAAAAAACCCACCAGGATAAAAATAGATCAGATGATGTAATCTGTGCCTTTGATTGCTAATGTCTGTGTTTCTTATAGTCAAGGATAATATAAAGCAAAATCAACAAAGAAATGCTAACATGTACAAATGGAGTATAACAAAAACATTTAAGCATCCTCATATACTTCAAGCTGTGTTAGTTTTAATGCTAAAATAGACTGAATAAAAATCAGAGAACAACTGTCTCAATTTTTCTCAGCAAGACGATTAGAATTTTTCATCGCACTCTTTAATCAGATCTTCTGTAAATTACAAAGAAATAGTGAGATTTAATTTTGGCTAATCAGAAAAGCAATCCATACTAAATTCATAGGAGAGAAGCAAAATACATTTGGAAAAGCCCTAATATCTAACAGAGGAAGACAGCTTTTTTTTTTTTTTTTTTTTGTTAACTAAGCCAGAGAAGGACAGTAGCTCTAAAAGAGTGACTGGGAATAGAGAAAGTCAATTAGAAATGTTGTAAAGGGGAAAAAAAAAAAAAAAAAGTTACTGAAAGCACGCGGGAAACGTCAGTCAGAACTTTTAGCAAGAAGGGAAGAAAAATACCTAATCTAACACAAAAGATGAGGATAGATAAAGAGGGTAAGTATTAGAGAGATGGTTGGCTACAACAGACTCTATTACACCTTAAGCAAAAAAAGAAATGACATGAACTTTTACAGTAACTGTCATTAGATAATAGACTGGTGTCTGCTTTTCATTCCCTCAAGCTTCAGTGCTGTAACCTGACTAGATACCACCATTGTACAGCAAGAGAGTCAAAACTCATACATTATTTTTTTTACCAAGTCAGAAAAGCTAATTTGAACAGGGAGCAAAAGAAAAATCCTCCTCATTGCAGTTCAGGTCATAATCTGCAATGTATTCCTCCCCATCCCCCACAAGAAAATCATTGAAGGATGAGGATTTTGCATATAAAATGCACCATGTAAAAATGTACACATAGTAATCAAAATGTACCTTTGCATAATCATATAAGTAGAATGACCTTTCAGGAGCAGAAAAAATATAGTTCACTACCACTAGACAATCAATAGGTCACTTCCATGACATAAACCCTATAGATCCATGAGTACTGTAGAAATATCCGTTAAACAAATTTAAGCAAATAAATTCAACGAAACTACACATTGGTTGGCCAAATCTGTACAGAGAGCATAAAGGTATAATTAATGCAGTTAAATAAAAAGTCCTATGGATTCAACATATAAAAATTAACTTCACTTCTAGAACCTTAACCTCATGCATTTTATTCCTTGTGATTTACCTATGAAACCTTAAGTTCTGTACTGCTTTAGAATTTCTGCATTGACTTTGTTTATTTTGTTCCTTTTATAATGAAGAAAGAAAAGTGAAGTTGCTTGAATTGCCTGTTTAGAATTTCACAGTAGCTCCACAGCACTGTCAAATGACAGAAATAATGCTTTTCAACTATATTGGTCTTTTAGCTTAAAATGGCATTAAATATTTTCATGCTTTTTTGGGGAAAGAAAATTTTCACAACAGAAAAATTGGAAGGTTTTGTATTCAATTAAATTTTAGGATGACCAAATAATTTAGAAAACAGCAAAACCACAATAAGTAACATTGAAAGATTCTGTTGCAATGGTATCTTAATCAAAATTCTTGCTTCATCCAGAATTATCTCCTTTCTGCATGGTAAGAAATTATTCTTGCCAAAGATTTTCTTTACCTAGTCTGTTGTATTCCAAAGTGCATTTTATTGTTTTCATCCTTGATATCATATAAAAGCTTTTTAATAAAACAAATGATTACTAGAGAGGCCTTTAACTCACCAGCCAATGGTAGGTAACTGACAATAGAAAAGTTCAAGTTGCAAGATGTGTGTTTTCAACAGAGACCACTGGAGGTTACTAAGTTTACCAAGGCGAGAAATGCTTTCAGAATCTCTTAATTCTAGATGAGAACATCTCTTTTCACAAAATTAGGGATGTCTTACTAGTTATTGTAATTGGCATAGACGTGCAGTTTTATTATTGTTTAAATAAGTCCTCTTTTCTTTCCCTCCTCTCATTCATTCAGTTTAGTGTTGTCATAGGAGCATCTGATCTGGCATTCAACACAAGCAGTTGAGTCAGCATGAGCATCAAAGAAAAAGAGTGTTGTTCTTAAAGCAGAAACAGAAACTTTCTCCCCAGGGCAGATCCACTTCTGAAAGTTCCTTCCTTTCTTCTTCTGCCATCTCCTGCCCATTCATGAGGAATGCCATTACAGTATTAAATTCATATAATTTCTGACAGAAGGGATGTGAAGCCTAAATTTAGTAATTGTTTTACTCTTTATTTTTCATATTTTTTTTCACCAAATTGATGACTAGTTTATCCAAAATTCAAAAATAGTAAAAATTACACTGTAGTTCAGCTAGAGGAAACAGGCTTACTACAGCAATTATTGAGCTGAATTTTATAGTTTGGAGGCAGATTACACCATGATGACAGTCTCTTCTGACCACAGAACTAAGGTTTCCTTGCAGATGAATAGTAGAATAGATATTCCCCAGGCTGTGCTGAAGCTATTGCTCTCTGTCTTTCCATGATACAATGCAATCAGTATCAATGTTTAAGTTTCTTTTGTTTCTTCTTGTTTCCCTAAGGATTCTCTGTCTGCAGCACTCTACTCACATTTAATGTTTATACATTCTTCTCTGCTTGGATACTTGGTATTCCTTTTAGGATAATGGATCTCTTGCAATCAACTCACATCAGACCACCCAGACAGCTCCTTCTCCTCAAATCTGCATTCTCCCAATTATCTATTATCAGTTTGGTTAGAGCCCCTCACCTTGTGTTTCATGGGATGAACTGTCATACTTACAGATTATTTTTAACTATCATTCAGATGACATTTTCTTACCTTTACATTTTTATTAAAGAATCATTCTTAATAAATAATTATTTATTACTTTAGAGCTAAATTATCTTTTAATTTGCTAATTTATTCCTAAGGTATCTTGAGAAAACAATAGTATATAAAAGATTGTCTCTTTCTTTATACATGCCTTATAATAGACAAAGATTTGTGCGTGCCTAATGAAAACCAACTGGAGTGATTTTTAATTTATATTGTTGTGATTGACACTCAAAAGTTACCTCTTCATGAGAATTTGAGGGAAGCTCCATGCAGTTCTAAAGTATTTATAAGGTATATATGCATGCCAAAAGATTTTCATGTGATTGTATTTTTATAGACTTGCCTTAAGACTTGTCTATGATTGTATGACAGAGGCAATTTTAAAAATATTTTTTGAAGCTTAATTTACATGGTTTACAATCTCCAGATTTTAACTTTTTTGCTAATGGACCAATCTGTTTCAAATCTGCAATTATATAATTTAGTCTAGATTCACCTGAAAACTCACCAAACTGGTGTTATAAGGTCTTTTCTCGACAGTATTTAAAAGTGTGCAGATGAATGAAAAGCAATTCCAAAGTGTGGACATCACTTATTTACAGATTGTACCTCTCTCCCTCCCCAAATATGTATAAATAAAGAATAAATGGCTATGGTATCATATATGGGATTAATGTCAGTGGCAGTGTAAATGAGTGTGGGTTCATGATTAGTTCCACAGCTACAAAAACTATTGAGTTGACAAATGTGTTAACTGATTGAGATTGCTTTATTATTAAGTACATTATTTGTTATATTTTAATTCAATTTCTCCCAGGTCTTCAATGGCCACATTCTGTTAAATCCTGACCCTATTTAGAGTGGCATTTAAGTTAAAAGCAGAGTTGAGAGCTGCATTTCTCATTTCAAAAGAAATTTAGGATAATATTCTGTTGTTCTTATTTTGTGAAAAAAAAACAACAAACCAAACCAGAAATGTTCAGTGTGTCAAAACTCTTAGCTATTCCCTCTCAATTTAAAATAATAAAAAAAGTAAACAAATGTAAAATGTTTTGTTCTAGACCTGCCTTTTAAAAATATCACAACTGTTTATTCTGTATTCAAAAAAATAATTAAAAAAAAACTTTTAAAGGAACATAAAGAGGGTTTTGTTCGCTCTTTTGTCCTTCTGTGGTTTTTGAGGGAATATAATTGAGTGATTTATTGTAGACGAAGAAATAATTTTCTTAAAATATAGGAAAAAAGGAAAATATTTTATTGAGCATTTAGCTGTATGAAGTGTGTAGTAAATTGAATAAATACAATATTTTCAATGTAATATACTATGTACACTTATTGCTCAGACAGAATAATTAGGTAGGCATTAGCTTATAAAAATAGACAGAGGTTAAAGTAGGAAAAGCCATGGAATTATAGGATTAGAAAGAAATGCAAGCCTGAAAACAAAAATAAAATAGACGTGACAAAGTCAACCTTATGGTACTGCTAGAGGCTGCAAAAAATTTGAAGTTAGATATTTTCTATGTGCAATATACGGCAAAGTCTTTTGGGACACCGTAATAAAATAGAATAAGCAGTCATGAAAAGGTTTGTGGGCATATTTTCAGCAGGTAGAGAAATTCCATAGATCATTAATCAGTCATTAATGGAATACATTGAAATATCTTCATTTTAACAGATGCCAGAATAGATGAGGGAAGAAGTCTTCTCTGATGACTCAGCTAAGTATCATTACTTTGATTCTTCTGAGTGCAGCTTATATCCTTCAAGGCTTATTAACCACCTCATCATGAGCTGAAACAGTTTCTAATACTATAGAATGATTTGCGCTGCCTGAAACACAACTTTAAATTGTGATGTCCATTGAAATGTGCATTAAAATGGAACTAGAACTCAATGAACCCCCTGAGAGCCTTTCTGTTGGTTTCTTCATGCTTCAGACTCGTTACATGCTTATCTCTGCTTATGAACAGAATATGCTCTTACAATAGTGTCATCACCATAAAGAAACAATGGCCCAGAAGTTAAAGAATAAGCTTAATCTTCAATTGCTACAGCTTCTGCTCTTTTTTTTTTTTTTTTTTTTCATTGCCTTTCTGTGTTATTCAGGCTTTTTTCTAGAAAAAGGAGACAGGGACCCACCCCAGCACACTGTCAGCTACTGGTTCTAGAGCTCCATAGCTGCTTCATGGGTGCACTGACTTTTCCTGGTGGCAAAGTTAACATGGTCTGTGTATTTATGTCTGCACTATCTCACTTTAAAACCCAAGTGGAAGAGGAAATGCTGAAATGCTGGGGTTTCAACCCAAATTAAGGTTGACATGTGGGTGATTCCCACAGCCCTTCATAAAGTGGGGGTGAGTTTACCTTAAGTGCCGGCCTTGCAGGGAGAGCCATTGGGTAAAAGAGCCCCAGGTGTCTGCATTAAGTAAGCAAAGGTCAGGTGTCCCACTTGGGGATAAAAGCTGGGACCACTTGCAGGCAGGGGCAGTGTCTGTCTGTGAGGTGGATGCACTTTGCAGGGTTTCCTGTTGGGGAAGGACCTCCCAGCTCCCTGGAGCTGGGCTCCAGTCAGGTCTGGCTGTGTCCTTTATGCTAGGCCTGATAACTGGCAAAACAAATTCCTGAATTATTTACTTTGCCTGAGAAATACTGAACATTTTTTTGAACGCATATGGCCAAGGAGCCTGTTACACAGAGTCCTGATCATACAACCAGTAGTGCATTTGTCAAACAATTAGAATACAACAGTTGCCCGTAACATAATCCAAATGAGAGAGCTTCTATCCTATGAAAAATGTACCTGAATGTTACATGAGGGTTATGTTATTCAAATGCACCTTCCCCTGTAAGTAACAGATGCACTTCCAAATTGTCTTTGTGGATGTACTCTGTGTCAAGGAAAGAGGCAGGAGTTGAAGCTCACTCTTTTCTTATGGTGCCTTTCAATTCACTTAAGCATGTTAATACATGGTCAGTTTGCTGTCTTTTCTTACTCCAGCTCCCGTAAATCCGTAACTCTACCTGTGCATTGAAGAGCAACCATAGTATTCTTAATGCTGTGGCTGGACAGGGTCCAGACACCTCAGTCTTATACCAGTAATGTAATGGGTTTAGTAGTTCCTTACTTTACAGGCATTCACTTAGGCAACATTTATTAATGTTTGGTGGAGATATGGAATCTGTATTTAGTACATCTGGCAGATATAATTTTATTAATTTTTAAATGTTGGCTTCTAAGCACCAGCAAAAAAAACCCCAACATGTAAGTGTTCAAATGAGCCTGTGAGAGACATAGGTATAAATTCTGTTACCACTAATTATTTTTAGTGCACACTACCCACACAGAGCTCTGAATAACCTCCAGGGTGCTCAGTTTACATTTATTGCTTGTGAAGAAACAAGCAGATACATAGAAAAAAGTAACTTCATTGTTCCATTGCAAGCTGTCAATCAAGTCAAAGCTTGATAGTGACATATAAACCCACCCAACAAGAAAAATCAAAAAGATTTTATACATATAAGCAAGTCAAAGACTAATGGGAGTCTCTCTACAGCACCTAAACTGAGCTGTTTAAGCTTCTGCTTCCAGATACACTCCTATCACAGCTATCATTTTTAATGAAACGAAGAAATCCAGTTTCAATCTGTTTGAAAGGAAAATAGATTTACTATAACAGAGTAGTGGGAGAGCAAACTCTTCAAATATAGTTCACAACAAAGCCTGCATTTTAGCTGATTTGTCCATTATAAAGATACTCATTAGTATAAGATGTGGGGTGGATCACCTTGTAGCCTGAGTACCTAGTATTAAAAAATAAAAAAAAAAATTAAAAAAGGTACAGGGTTTTTTTTCATATCCATCATACTTTTGACAGCCTAGCTGGAGATTAATGGAAGCTTCACACAGGCGTAGCTCTTTATGATTACAAGCAGCAAAACACAGAACAGTTATGGAATAGATGGACTAGCTTGTGTAATGGCAACCATGTTCTACAACATCTTCCTTGCCAGTCACTTGAAGACCCACAGCAGTTTATAAAACAACAGACTAGATTATTTGTCAGGCATTTGTCCTGGATTTGAGTGACTAGTGGGGTTTTTTTGTAGCAGGGGAGTGGGTTATGTTATGGAGGCTTTCAAATAAACAACAACCACCAAAAATTAAACATTTTCTGTCAACACAATTAACTAGCCCTCTGTAAATTACAAGTTCAGATGTCTGTGAAAGGAGTACAGAACAACTTACTAGCGTTTAATGACAACTCAAAACACATTACAAAGAACAACTCCTTAGGGTTTAACAACAATCAAAATGCAGAACAAAGCCCTGCTTCCCAGGGTTTAACAACAACCCAAAATGCTCTATCACTCACCTAACAAGTGAGGGGTCTCAACCTCGAGGACCTGCTCAGGGCAGCCTCCCATCCCAAGTCATCTCAAGGAGTTTCCTTAGGCAGCATCCCTATGCAAGGGGAGAGTCCTCAACCACAATAGCGGCTCCCATTGGCCAAAGACCCCAACTACCATGAAGCCCTGAGCACAGGGGCAATCCATAGCTGCTACACTTCAGCAACTCAAGAAGACCTGTTTTCACCAGGTGGGTGCACCTGCCACAGGCTACAGTGATGGCCCCCTGTAAGAAGCTTCTTGAAACTCCCCCAGCTCCAAGTTGGACCCACCTTTGCACCAAGGCCGGGCCAACCGGCTTCTCCTTTGTGATAACATATTTAAGAAGGGGAACCTGGGAGGAGGAGTTGGAGTTGTGAGAAGAAGTTGTGAAGAGAATATCTGTGTGCACACTGAGGTCAGTGGAAAAAAGGAGAAAGAGGCAGGGAGGTGTGCTGAAGCAGAAACTCCCCTGTATGTGGTGAGATGGCAGGGCTCCCCCCCGACACCCATGGGGGTCTGTGGTGGAGCAGATACTGATTTGTGGCCTGTGAGGGTGCCCACACTGACCCAGGTGACTGCGGCTGAAGAAGGCCAAGACCCCACGGGAAGAAGGTCCTGCTGTTGTAGTTTGGCACTGGGAGGATTGCAACACACGAGGGTGACCCACAGTGGAGCAACATGAGAAATGCTGTGGCCTATAGGAGGGACTCATGTCAGGGAGAGTTTGTGGATGACTGTCTCCTGTGAGAGGGGAATCACACTGGAGCAGGGAAAGAATGCCAGAAGTTGTGTTCCCCCTACCAAGGTGGAAGAAGTGGCAGGACTGACAGCATCCCCCATTCCCTGCCCCCTGCATTGGTGGGGAGAGGAAGGAGAGATATCGGGAGAAAAGCTGAGCCTGGAAAGAAGGGAGGGGTGGGGGAAGATGTTTTCAAGATGTACTAATGCTTCTCATGGTCCTACTCTTTCTGTTAAGAGTTGTTGTTGTTAGTGCATTAAATATATGTTCTTTTTCTTCCCCTAACAAGTCTGGTTTTTACCCATGACCATAATGAGTAAATGATCCCTCTCTGTCCTTACCTCAATTCCTGAGTGTCCTGGTTCAACTAGGGTAGGGTTAACTTTCCCAAGCAGGGGAAAGGGGTCTCCACCGGGTTATTCATACCATGCTGACGTCAGGTCCAGCGTGGCAGAGCGGGAAGCTTTTCCTTTGTGGTTTTTGTCACGGGAAGCACGCGCGGCGGGCTGGCTGTGTCCATTGCAGTATTTCTCTCTTTTGTCTTGTTTACTGTTATTACTGGTGGTTGTTGTTGTTGTTGTTGCTATTAATGTTGTTCAGATTGTTTTATTACACTGTTGTATTAAATTTCTCTTTATTTCAACCCCGGGGCTTGTGCCTCACTGCCAGCCTGACTGGCTGAGGGTGGGGGAGGGACAACGGCAACGTGGTCTCTGGTCCCAGCAGGGCCTAAACCACCACACTGAGCTTTTTGCCTTATTTTCTCCTTCCCATCGCTGGGTGGAAGAAGGGAGTGAGTGGCTGAATGGTGGTCTGGTGCCCTCTGAGCTCAAACCATGACAGCATTGTTGTTGTTGGTATTGGTTTTTAACAGTATAATATTATGCCACGGTCTCCTTTCAAATCACTGGATTCTTTTCAATTATTTCAAAGGGATTTAAATGGTCCCTTTAATAAAGGAGATGACTAATGTAATCACTTTGTGGTCACTGATTTTAATTCGTCCTCAGCTGGTAGTGATGAATGCTTTCATAATTAAATTGACCGGAATGTCAGAAGCAACATCTATAATAAACCAGTAAGATGTGAGAACCAGCCAAAGAAGACTTCTCAAGGATTCCTGCAACTGCTGCAGTTTTGTCTTCTCCCTCCTTTCCCTGTCTGCCCTCCAGTCTTCACCCAGTCAATGCTCCTTACCTCCCCATACATATAAATTCATGGAACCCCTCAGAAGAGGATTAGGTTCATGTCAGTAGTGAGACAGGCTGGCACAGACTTGAAAATCAAGAAATTAGTCTGTTTTGTGATTTCAGCTTTCAGAGGCACTCTGGTCTCAGAGTTTGCTATGTGGGAGACAAGTACAGCCTTTCTTTTCACATTAGGTGTTTCCCACTCAGGCTGCTGTCTTCAGTGAAACCCAGTCTGAAGCTCCTAACTTTCCACAAACAATATGTAGAGAACAGAGATATCATAATTGTAATTCTGGGAACTATTCCCAAGCTCTGCTACTGTTTTCCTCTTTATTGCCTGAATTAAAAAGACTAATGAACCATTTTTAAAATCATTCTTGTCCAGCTGATGACAGATCAAAGTTTCAAATTTTCTAGTGAGAAATACTCTCTCCTTTTGCTTTTCTTGTTTCATCCTTTTTTTTTCTGTTCCTTTTTTTTTTTTTTTTACTCTTTACCTGCTTAATATCATCTTAGAACACTTCCTGACTTACCTTTCACCATACTTTTACCATTTCTTTTGTTTGTGGCATATCAACAGACTTCCTTTTCCAATTTCTAATATTGTCTTACATCAGGGAATCTCAGTGGAGGAGTATTTTTTATCAAATACTTTATAATATGCAAGTCCAGGAATACTAAGCTATCCACAATTTCATTTTGAGCTCCATTTTGCTGAGAAAATATTGAAACTTCTGCTTCTGAATCTTTTTGTTTAAATAGCTTCTTTTTAATTATCTGCAATTTTCTTAGAACTTTTAAAGATTATAAAATTCCCAACTATAAAGTAATTCCATTATAATCTGTATTATTACATTTACAGAATTTATGATCTTTCTATACTGTTCTTTGCCAAGACAAAACAAAATAATACCTCAATTATTAAGTAATGCTCCTTCCTCCGCTTCCCATGAAAGCTTTTTCCTAACAGATCAACATTTTATGCTTTGTATTTTCCACTTTGTCATACATTCATCCATTCATTTGGTCCCTTCCTCCCAGCACCACAAGTCCCTCTGTATATATACAATTGAACATTGTGGTTTGTCAGGTGATCTGCTCCCTAAATGTCATTGAAGCACTGATTAGAAAGTCTAAACATCCAACACTCATCTAGACCTCTAAATGCAGTTAGATGTCTTAATATCAAACTGGGTATCACCCCAGGGGCTTGTGTGTAAGAGTTTAATGCTGTTTGAGCTGCCATTTGGGCAGTTAGTGCAGACATCCTCCATAGCTAACAAACATGACACAGGAATCATACACGACTTTTTCCATCTGGAGCAGCAGCTGGAAGACATGCAGTATATCCAGAGGATATGCAGGAACCTGAGTCAAGTCCCTCATGGATACCATCACTTGGGTCAATTCAGTTGCCTAAACTCAAGTCTCTTGCCATTTAAAAGGGCCTAAGGTAAAACACTTGGCTTTCATCTTCCAGCACAGAAAAGTACAGTTGTCCATAGGTATTCAGTCTTTTTGTCCTTGTAGCTGAGAAGCAGCCCATTACTCTGACATGTGGCAAAGCAAAGGAATAGAAGAGTTCACTGGTGCAACCATTCCTTCAAAAATGGTCTCACGCAAGGTAGCACTGCAGATGCATTTTGCTTTTACTATGAATGTTGACTAAATTACATAAAAAGTCTTCCTGAAGGACTGTAACAGCCTCCAACTTCTTTACTTAAAGAGTCTGATAACAATACAACATCGATCTTGAGAGCTCAGAGCCCCTCTGTTGTGATTATTACCTGCATCTTCTTTGTTCAGGACTGGTACAGACAGCATCCTTTCTACTTGCACATGTGTTTAGCAATTATTCCCTATCCAGCAATGCTTTGTAATCTCTCAGTCTTTACACTGAATAAAACCATTGTGTCATTTTCAGATCTCTGTGTATGCTACCAATTTATGTTTGCTGTAAAATGATCTGAATTTATATCCAGGGGAGATAAGTAAAACCGAAAAGCTTTAACCTGCACAGAAGAGAGTGAGGTACTTTTTCAGATGTCATAGATGTTTCCATTATAATTCATTAACTTCTGCAAAGAGAGTTTTCAGCTGTGAAGGGAATACACATTTTGTCTTCTGAGGCCCTAATTTCATCTGTGTACACACAAATATCTAATGTCTGCATGCATACATGTGTGCTTACATATTTATGCCTCTGAGTATATATACTAACATGCATTTGGATGTTTAAAAAGCAGCAAATAACTGGATGTAAATACATACAGAGTGAATTTAGTATTTGATCATGAAATACTTAAAGCTATAACAAACACCATTAGCAGCTCCCTGAGATTTCAGTTTTTATTGCATTGAGTAAAATTATGTTTCTCATACAGTTGACAAAAGCCTTAAATAGTGCACCCCAATATTTCAGATGTCATAACATAAAGGAAAAAAAAAAAACAACCAACCAACCAACCAGAAGGCCAAAACATCTTTATAAAGTTAACATATCCAATGCTATGACTGACTGAGGAAAGGGGAAATAGATGGCTAATGATATTTAAGCCTTGGAGTTAATAATGCTGATAATCACTGGAGAGGAAATGACATCATTAGCTCCATAGCCAAATTGCAACAAAGCTGTGATACAACCTAGTATTAATAATAGATTGGATTATATTTCCCAGACCCATTGATATGAGAAGAGGTAATAAAGAAAAAAGCAAATACTGACACCATGATTCAATCATGGAGGTCAAATTCCAAGAGATAGGGGGTAAACTAGTTTTTGCAGAAATATACACGAGCTGAACCAGAGACAAACTTATATTTTGCTTACATTTCCAGGGGGGTATCCTTGTCTAGCAGCCAGACTCCCACTTAGCTACTCACTGATTCCCCCTCCCTTTTTGGCAGGACAGCAGAGAATAAATAGGAAGAACAGAAATGAGAAAGTTCATGGGTCAAGATAAAGACAGAGAGTTTGTTTACCAATTACTTCCATGGGCAAAACAGACTCAACTTTGGGAAAATGGATATACTGCCAGTTAAAATAAATATTTAATTATTGTTTCAGGTAATGGGAAAGAAAAACAGGGATGTTGTGTCCAGGAGACAGCAGTTTCTTTCTGCTGCCACTTCCTCATCACACTTTCCCACTGCTCTGGTGTGGGCTCTCCATAGACTGCAGTTTATATGTGCTCCACTGTGGGTCCTTCCAAGGGCTGCAGGGAATACCTTCTCTTCCATGGAGCACCTGCTCCTCCTCCTCCTCTCACCTTGGCCTTGGTGTTCCCTCTGCTGTTTCTCAACTCCATTCGCTTCCTCCTGCTCTGCCTGTGAAGAGCATTTACCCTCACAGAGCAGCCCACAGCAGCACCTCTCTGACAGCACCTCACCAGCAACAATCAATACAGATTTTCTAAGGAATTATTCTTAATTAGATACCTCCTATCAATAATAAATTGTTGACAGGCTTTCCTTTTACCATGACCTCTAAATTCTGCATTTTTAATTTATGACATTTCCTAACTATTAGTTTTTTCAGATACTATGAACCCCCTGCAATATTTATAGGCTCATGCTAAAATAACCAATAACACTGTCTTTTAGTAATTGTTAATTTACTGTGACAACAGAAATTTTACGGTTGAATAGACAGATATAGAAGAAAGAATATCTGTTAGAGGAACTGAAAAACAATACATGACCTCTGTAAGACATTTGTTTTTCAAAAATATGGCAGTAGCACCATTGCACCAGTCTAAAACTGAGCATTTTTTTTATTTTGCGATGAAGAGTTGTTGAGGAGAGGGGCTGCAAGAGGAGGACAGTGGCGGTGGACCCTCCTGAAAGCATCAAAAACCCGCAGCAAAACTGAAAGACGGGAAGGCAGAAGCCCAGAGAAGAGGGAGAGCCTCAAGTCCCCCCACAAGTGGGAAGACTGAGCTTCTGCTGACGAGGGCAGCAGGGACTCAGAGTAGGTGGAGACCGGAGTGACGACGCCCACGGCCCTCACGGATAAGGGCAGCCCCCAGGGAGAGCAAGCGACCATGTCATGGCACGGCAGTTCGCGCAGGCAGGGAGAGCAGACAAGGTGCAGTTGCTCTCCAGGGTCTAGAACTTATCTGAGCTAGTCCCTTTTTACCGTCCTCCATGAGTAGTCTGACCATGGTCTCCACTCGCGTCAAAACCACCACCAGAAAGAACGTGGCGACCCAGACGGAGCTGCCACGCGAACATGCAGGGGTTTAAGTGCCGGGCTGCAGGGAGTGCCTGAGCCTGTCAGCCCTGCCGGGGGGCAGCAGGGACAGCACCTGTGTGCGCTGCCATCAGCTGGGTGACCTGCTCAGCCTGGTGGCTGAGCTCAGAGAAGAGGTTGAAAGATTACAAAGTATTAGGGAGTGTGAAAGGGAAATTGATTGGTGGAGTAACACCTTAGCACCCCTGGAGCAACAGGAGCAAATGGAGGCTCCAAATGAGGCAGGTGATTCCTTACCATCTTGCAGCCAGGCAGAAGGAGGGGACATAAGAGATGGGGGAGACTGGAAACTGGTCCCTGCTCAGGGAGGCAGGAAAATCCTTTCCCGACCTCCCTCACTCTCCATGGTGTCCCTTCACAATAGATTCGGGGCCCTGGAACTTTTGAATGAAGAAGAAAAGGAGGAAGAATATGAGACAAACGAGGAAGACCAAAGTCCACCAAGGCCAGGTCATTCCAGACCAGGTTTTAAAACCAGCTCTGAAAAGAACCCCAGAAGAGTCATTGTAGCGGGTGACTCCATTCTGAGGGGTGTCGAAGGCCCCATATGCAGACCAGACCCGCTTCATAGGGAAGTCTGCTGCCTCCCTGGGGCCCGCATCAAGGACCTCACAGCAAAAATCCCTTCTCTAGTGAGATCCAAGGACTACTACCCTCTCCTTGTTTTTCAGGTAGGTAGTGACAACTTCACTAGGAGAAGGCCTAAAGCAATGAAGAGAGATTTCAGGTCCTTGGGAAAACTGATTAAGAGGTCGGGGGCACAAATAGTGTTCTCCTCCATCCCTTCAACAGGGGGGATGGATGAAGAAGAATAACAGAGAACTCAACAGATGAACTTGTGGCTCCAAGACGGGTGTTAATGTCAGGGCTTTGGATTTTTCCATTGTGGGTTCGTGCACAGGGCACCAGACCTTTTGGCATTAGATGGAATGAACCTCTCCCAGAGCAGGAAGAGGATCTTGGGGCAGGATTTAGCTGGGCTCATTGACCGAGCATTAAACCAGATTTGAAGGTGGAAGGGGGCAAAACACCTGCCTATCTGAAGTGCATCTATATGAATGCACACAGCATGGGTAACAAACAGGAGGATCTTGAAGTCGTGATGAAACAGGAAAATTATTACATCATGGCTATCACAGAAACATGGTGGGATATCTGCCATGACTGGAGTGTGCCAATTGATGGCTACAAGCTCTTTAGGAGGGATCAACATGGAAGGAGAGGTGGTTGGGTGGCTCTGTATGTTAGGGACTGTTAAAATTGCTTTGAGTACAAGTGAAGTGATGACAGGGTAGAGTGTCTTTGTGTTAGAATCAGGGAGAAGGCCAACAGGGCAGATGTTGTAGGAGTCCACTATAGGCCACCCACCCAGGACCAGAGAGGTGGATGAGATATTTTATAGGCATTCAGGTGAAATGTCATGATTGCTTAAGACTTTAACTTCCCAGACATCTGCTGGAAATACAACACAGCAGAGCAGGACCAGTCCTGTAGATTCCTGGAATGTGTGGGAGACAACATCCTGCCGCAGATGGTAAGAGAACCAACCAAAGAAGGTGCCCTGATGGACCTCTTCTTTGTGAACAGAGAAGGACTGGTGGATGATGTGGTGGTTGGAGGCCGACTAGGGCACAGTGATCATGATATAATAGTGTTCTCTGTTCTTAGAGAGGCCAGGAGAGGGCTAAGCAGGACTGACATCCTGGACTTCAAAAAGGCTGACTTTGTCTTGTTTAGGCACCTGCTTCAAAGGATCCCTTGGGAGACAATCCTGAAGGCTATAGGGGTCCAGAAAGGCTGGACACTCTTTAAGAAGGAAGTGTTAATGGCTCAGGAGCAGGCGGTCCCCAGGTGTTGTAAGAGAAGCCGATGCCAGAGAAGACAACCCTGGCTGAACAGGGAGCTTTGGCTGCAACTCAGGGAGAAAAGTTTACAGCCTTTGGAAGAAGGGGCTAGCCACTTACAATGATTACAAAGAGGCTGTGAGGCTATGCAGGGTGGAAATCAGGAGGGCTAAAGCCCAGCTGGAAATTAATTTGGCTTCAACAATCAAGAACAACAAGAAATGTTTCTGTAAGTATGTCAGTAGCAAAAGAAAGACCAGGAAGAGTCTCCATCCTCTGCTAGACACAGGAGGAAACATGGTAACAAGTGATGAGAAGGCTGAGGTGCTTAATGCCTTCTTTGCCCCAGTCTTTAATAACAAGACCAGTTGTACTGAGGGAATCCAGCCTCCTCAGCCAGAAGACAGAGACTGTGAGAACGACCCCCCCACAATCCAGGAGGAGACAGTGACCTGCTGCATCACACAGACACACACAAGTCTATGGGACCGGATGGGATACACCCGAGGGTGCTGAAGGAGCTGGCTGGGGTGCTCACTAAGCTGCTTTCCATCATTTACCAGCAGTTCTGGCTGCCCGGGGAGGTCCCGACAGATTGGAAATTGGCCGATGTGATGTCCATCTATAAGAAGGGTCAGAAGGATGATCTGGGAAATTACAGGCCTGTCAGACTGACTTCAGTGCCTAGGAAGCTGATGGAGCAGCTCATCCTGAGTACCATCATACAACACATGTGGAACAACCAGGTGATCAGGCCCAGTCAGCATGGGTTTATGAAAGGCAGGTCCTGCTTGACAAACTTGATCTCATTCTACAACTGGGTGACCTGCTTATTGGATGAGGGAAAGGCTGTGGATGTAATTTATCTTGACTTTAGTGAGGTCTTTGACACCATTTCCCACAGCATTCTCCTGACGAAACTGGCTGCTCACGGCTTGGATGGGCACACGCTTTGCTGGGTAAAAAACTGGCTGTATGGCCAGGCCCAAAGAGTTGTGGTGAATGGAGTTAAATCCAGTTGGTGGCTGGTCATGAGTGGTGTCCCCCAGGGCTCGATTGTGGGGCCACTCCTTTTTAACAATCTTTATTGATGATCTAGACGAGGGGATCGAGTGCACCCTCAGTCAGTTTGCAGATGACACCCAGTTGGGTGGGAGTGTTGATCTGCTCAAGGGTAGGGAGGCTCTGCAGAGAGACCTGGACAGGCTGGAGCCATGGGCTGAGGCCAACTGGAGGAGTTTCAATAAGGCCAAATGCCGGGGGCTGCCCTTGGGCCACAACAACCCCCAGCAGCGCTACAGGCTTGGGGAGGAGTGGCTGGAGAGCTGCCAGTCAGAGAGGGACCTGGGGGTGTGGATTGACAGCCAGCTGAACAGGAGCCAGCAGTGTGCCCAGGGGGCCAAGAAGGCCAATGGCATCCTGGCTTGTGTCAGCAATAGCGTGGCCAGCAGGGACAGGGAAGGGATCTTACCCCTGTCCTCGGCACTGGTGAGGCCGCCCCTCGATTCCTGTGTTCAGTTTTGGGCCCCTCACTCCAAAAAGGACATTGAATGACTCGAGCGTGTCCAGAGAAGGGCAACGAAGCTGGTGCAGGGTCTGGAGCACAGGTCGTACGAGGAGCGGCTGAGGGAACTGGGGGTGTTTAGTCTGGAGAAGAGGAGGCTGAGGGGAGACCTCATCGCCCTCTACAGCTCCCTGAAAGGAGGTTGCAGAGAGCTGGGGATGAGTCTCTTTAACCAAGTAACAAGCGACAGGACAAGAGGGAATGGCCTCAAATTGCGCCAGGGAAAGTTTAGACTAGCTGTCAGGAAGTATTTCTTTACAGAATGGGTTGTTAGGCGTTGGAATGGGCTGCCGAGGGCAGTGGTGGAGTCCCCATCCCTGGAGGTGTTTAAGAGTCGGGTCGACATAGCGCTGAGGGATATGGTGTAGTTGGGAACAGTCAGTGTGAGGTTAATGGTTGGACTGGATGATCTTCAAGGTCCTTTCCAACCTCGTTGATTCTGTGATTCTGTGAAGAAGTGGTGGCAGAGAGAAACTGCTGGCTACTAGCAGCCATCTCCCCATTTTTGTTTCCTGTTACCAGAATCAATAATTAAGGATTTATTTTTTTAATATAGTTTAAAGAGTTTACGCTTTTTTATTCAGCATCCCATGGTACGTTAGCACTGTCGCTAGAGTAAATGGGTACTAGCATAATATTTTAATGTTGTAGTGGAACATTTCTGTAGAAAATTATGATTAGTACCTACTCATGGTCAAACCAAAGAGAACTATATAGTGCAAAGTATTCCAGTGGGTCACAGATTCACAGCCATCACTTCAGGAGCACAGGTCAGTACACTTTATTGGTTAGTGGCTTGCCTTATCATTTGTGAAATAGTGCCATCAGCAAATCACAGAAAAAAAAGATATATTAGCTGCCTTTGCTATACCTTACCATTATGGTATGTGTATGTGTAATGATCTACAGGAATATTTTTTTTAAGAAAAAATTAAAGAATTCTTATTAAGGGTTATAATAATTAATCACAACTGCAGATGTTACCTTTAAACTTTCAGGTTTTGTACCTTCTCATTTGCAAATGCCATCCCACTCAGGATTCACTACTGTACTATGGTACTTCTCTTAACCATTCAAAATTATGTAAGAAATGTAGGGGGAAAAATCTCAATATACATATTTTTTCTCTCTAGAAATTTTTTTTATAACTACATAAATTTGACTTAAGAAATTTTAATATTAAATGTATGGACACAGCTCTGGAGGATATCATGCTGTCATCATAATAAAACATAGAGTCAGAGAATGGGTTGTGTTGTAAAGGAAATTAAAGATCATCTAGTTCCAACCCCTTCCACTAGACCAGGTTACTCAAAACCCCATTCAACTTGGCCTTGAACACTTCTGGGGAGGGCATATCCACAACTTCTCTGGGCAGCTTGTTCCAGTGCCTCATCATGCTCACAGTAAGGAATTTCTTTTTTATAAGACATTCCCTTTCAGTTTAAAACTGTTATGTCTTGTCCTATCAGTACATTCCCTGATAAAGAGTTCCTCCCTATCTTTCCTGTAGGCTCCCTTTAAGCACTGGAAGGCTGCTATAATGTCTACCCAGAGTCCTCCAGGCTGTAGAACCCCAACTCTCTCAGTCTGTCCTCACAGGAGAGGTGCTCCAGCCCCCTGATCATCTTTGTGGCTTCCTCTGGACCTGCTTGAACAGGTCTATGTGTGTCTCCTGATGGGGACCCCAGAGCTGGGTGCAGGACTCCAGGTGGGATCTCACAAAAGTGTATCAGCTCCCTTGACCTGCTAGTCACAATTCTCTTGATGCAGCCCAGGATACAGTTAGCTTTCTGGGCTGTAAGCTCACATTTCTAGCTCATACTCAGTTTTACATCCATTAATGTCACCAAGTTCTTCTCCGCAGGGCTGCTCTCAATCCACTCATCACCCAGCCCATATTTGTGCATGAGATTGCCTCAACCCACGTGCAAGACCTTGCACTTGGCCTTGTTGAACTTCATAAGGCTTGCATGGGCCCACCTCTCAAGCCTGTCAAGGTCCCTCTGGATGACATCCCTTCCCTCCAGCCTGTCAAATGCATCACACAGCTTGGTGTCGTCAGCAAACTTGCTGAGGGCACACTCAATCCCACTGTCCATGTCACCAACAAAGGGGTTAAACAGTACTGGTTGCAGCTCTGACACCTGAGGAACACCATTTGCCACTAGTCTCCACTTGGACATCAAGCCATTGACTGCAACTCTTTGAGTAAAACCATCCAGAAATTTCTTATCCATTGAGTGGTCTATTTGTCAAATCCATGTCTCTCCAATTTAGAGACAAGGTTGTCATGTGGGACAGTGACAAATACTTTGCACAAGTCCAGGTAGGTGACGTCAGTTCCTCTTCCCTTATCCATCAACACTGTAACCCTGTCACAGAAAGGCACAATATGCATCAGACACGATTTGCCCTTAGTGAAGCCATGTTGATCACCAATCACCTACTCATTTTCCATGTGCCTTCACATAGTTTCCAGTAGGATCTGCTCCATGATCTTGCTGGACACAGAGGTGATACTGATTGGCCTGTAGTTCCCCAGGTTCTCTTTATTTCCCTTTTTAAATATGAGGGTTATGTTTCCACTTCTCCAGTCAGTGGGAACTTCGCTATACTGACACAACTTCTTAAATGTGATGGATAGTGGCTTAGCCACTTTATCCGCCAGTTCCCTTAGGACCCCTGGATGCATCTCATCAGGTCCCATGGACTTGTACAACTTCAGGTTCCTTAGATGGTCTTGAACCTGATCTTCTGCTACAGTGGGTGGTTCTTCCTTCTCCCAGTCCCCACCTTTACCTTCTGTGTCTTTGGTGGTGTGGCTGGTGGTGGAGCCTTTGCTGGTAAAGAGTGAGGTCAAAATGTCATTGAGTACCTCAGCCTTCTCCAATCCCAGCTGACCAAATCTTCCTTTTCCTTATGGAGAGGGCCCCCATTTTTCCTAGTCTTCCTTTTATCACTGATGTACCCGTAAAAAATTTTTTTGTTTCCCTTTACGTCCCTGTCCAGATTTAATTCTATCAGGATTTTGGCTGTATTAGAATTAAATCTTCATAACTGGATTTTGGTTTACCAACTAAATGCAAAATATTAGCACAGAAGCTATTGCTACCTATCTGCTGTTCTAATCATTTGGGTTATATAGGTCCAGGTTTGTGGGGTCCTTGTGTGTTGTAGAAACTGTTTCTTTCTGCATAAATTATAGTATAACTTGCTTTAGTTAGAAGGAGATTAGGCTCACCTGTATAATGGTGATAATAACTGGTATAAAGGCAACTATCTTGCACCAACTTCCAAATCATTTTAATTCTAAATTTGGTCTTGATGTCTTCTCACTGTCACTGATAAATACTCTTAAAAGTGGAGGGCTTTTTGAAATAAAAGTTTCTCAGTAAATTGGTACAGACGGTTCTATCAGAACCTAATTATGACTGTGGAGCCAGAAAATAGATTGCATTTCCCATACATTATTAATGCTCTTCAAATCCTCATTTGTCATGTTCAAGGTTATGTAGAGATGACATTCAAGGAACCCAAACTCCTTGCTAAACTCATTTTGACAATCTAAGTCCTTTATAACACCATCTTCTTAAGCTCTTGGATAATATTAAAACTATAACACCATTCTCATGGGATTGTACAGAAAATGTAAGGTTGTGAGGAAATTCTTGATGGTGAAAATTCAGTTCAGTACTATAAGAGATAATTTCATTAATAGACTTTCACTTACATAACAGTTAAGCAAATTTTTGTATAAAGAAATAATTAATTTTGTAGGACCACTAATGTTTACTACATGCACATGTAAGCATCAAGACCTGTAACTATTACAGAGGCACATGACTGTAAGATGATACAAAATATTATTAGTAAATGCACATTAATTCGGACCATTTTTAATAGAAGAAATCACAGTTCAAGTGGTAACCATAACATATATGTGTGATTTTTGCCCCTAGAAGTACAGGGGACATTTGATAAAAACCTAAAACCAGATTTCATTCACTCACTTATTCTGTGTATTTCTAAAATAGTAAGATAAGCTTGAGTAAAAAATGTCAGGTTTTCAGTACATTGCTATTTATTCTAACATTCCAAAAAATAACTCCTCAAATGTAGTATGAATGCAGTAGATATCTAAAACATCTGAAAAGTATAAAGCTTCTCCCACTCAATTCACCACTGTTTATACTTGCTGAAGCTATAAACCACTTGTTAGAAGAAAAACTGTATAGTAAATTAGATACTGGCACGTAGCCGTTGGTCACTTACCACAGAGTTATCCCAAGATGAGCTACTTAAACTTTTATAGTAACTTATCATGCCGAGACATCTTATCGTTCTTTACAATAATACATTAAAATTGAAGGTTAATTCATTCTACAGATCTACTGTTCAGATAAAATGAGATAAAATCCAAGGGACCAAATTCAACACGTGTGCAGCTTTTATCATCTCTGTACAGTTACACAGATGACAGCTACTGCACTGAAAACTTGTATTTAGACTTAAAACTTAGACTATAAAACATATTTAGAACTAAAAAAGGTACTTGTAAGCTAGGGCAAATTTTAAAAAGTGAAAACCCCCATCTATTAGCCTGTCTTTTTCAGTAATTGCTTTGATATTATTTCAGTTACTTGGATCTGAGTAGGAGCTTATTATTATTCTCTCATATCATGATTCTCCATCTTGATCTTGCAGAGAACCTGTTACTCTTCTAATGTGTGTGTGTGTGTGTGTGTGTGTGTGTATTCAAAGGAGACACCATGCCACCATGTTTTTCTAATCTAAATACAAAGTGGAAATAAACAATATTGCAACTTCCTCATTATCTTGAGAAGGAATCTGCTAAGAAGGATTAAATCTCTGTTTAAACAAAATATCTTGAACAGTCAGAAATCATATGAATCCAAATAAATATATTTTGGGGTTTTTTACATATTCTGAATAGAGTCTGGAAAACTTTGCTGAGGTAAAGATAATACTTTGGTTCTCATGTCAGTAGACAAAATTAATTTTAAAAAGAGCAATTTTTATAAGGAAATAGTCTCAGTTATCGTGCTAAGTAACAACAAAAGTTGAAGAACATCTATAGGCAGAAAAGTAACCACTTACAAAGATGCATGTCACCAGAGAAGTAGAATTAAACTTGTCACCAAAAACCATAGGAAACAAAGACATTCAGTCTACCTAACACAGAGAACTAATCACAGTCTAAATTTTAGGTGTTCAAGTAAGTGCTGAAATATACAGTTGACTACCAAAACATGACTATTAAAAGTCTCCAGAGGAATGCCGAGTGTATCTGTGTGGACACCACTAGCTCTAAGTTTAGTGATTGTATGACATGACCTTTTGGGACAGCAGTAAGTGAGCATGATCCTGCAGCTTTTTCAAGCTTGGATCATGGTTCTTGTAATTCAGTATCTGCTTAGAGCACTTGCAAAATAAGACTTCATTGCTAGTGATAATACTGCAATAGATAGTTTGCAGGGTTTTTTATTTAAATGGTCATTTTAGTACATTACCTGTTGCTTTCTTACTCTTTGCCAGTAGCGCAGTGCAACTGATCAGTAGTTACACATGATATCTTTTCTTTTTATCTTTAGCCTCCATGAATCTAGAAATATAAAGATCTAAAGATTCACTCCTACTCATCAATAAAAACAAATATTTGTAATTTTTCAAGGAACCTATTCTGAAGTATTTTAAATCTGCTTTCCAAGCAATTACATGTTCACTTTCAGCGTAAAAGTTCTCATAATTTTTTCTCACAAATATATTCAAATTTCTGCTTCTTTGAAGATTCTTGAGAAAAAAATTCTCCCACATTGGTATATATAAAAGAACAAAAAGAAATGTATCTTACAAATTGCATAAGGAGATTTTATTTGATGCGTAATTTAAGAAAACTTTAATGTCTGTATTTGCCACAATAATCAAATACCTAATTTTTTCATTACAATTTAGCCAGTGAATGCCTATTATATTTTTTTATTTTTCCCCCTAAATTTTTCTGTTCAGATGTCTAATCAAAGTCAATGTCCTTCCTTGAATTCCCTCTACTTCCTGATGTCATCTGGACAATAAGACATCCAGAAATGCATAAATATTCTACTTGTAATGTCACACATAGACATATGGAAAGAGATTTTCATTCCTTTAACTTCTAATTTGATTGGTTTGTATATTATAGAAGATAAAATTGCCTGGCTTTTTTTAACCTTTTCCTCCAGCACATTACATTTCTGTATAAGCAGGTAAAAGCTCCATTGGTTCGAATGTCAGTCCATTTAGAGACCAAAGTCCCACTCAGTGTTCCTGCACTCCAAGTATTTCACATCTATGAATATTTTTCTTTTGAATTATTAGCCCCCACAGGTACCTGTATGCGGGTTTACAGGCTGAAGCTCATTTAGTTATATCCAGTCCACATTTTACTTCTTAGTTATTAGACCTTTTCGTATTTCTCACTTCTCACTGTTTTTTGCAACACCTCTTAGTTTAGCATAATCAGAAAATGTAATTAATGCACTGTTTATTTTTTCCTTCAGTTCATTAATAAAAATATGTTGTTTTTTTTTTCATTCTGCTCAGGCATAAATAACTGAAGTAATATTGAAATGATATTAAAAATTAGGAACCTTATTGTAAAGATTCATCTGAAGCTCTAAATGTTTGAAGTGAAAAAAAAAGAAATATTTAACAAACTTTAATTAACTAAGCAGTATACCTGGAATACAAAATTATATGACAAGGCTGACAACTTTTTAAAAGAAATGTAGCTATTTCTTTTAGTTTCATATCTGAAACAATGATTAAAGTCATACACTGCTATACATCTTTGCATGCCTGTGCAGTTTGTTAGTTTGGCTGAATACTGAAGGGAAGGAGACACAAGATGACTGTATAAATTAGTTGTTGCAACCAAGATGGGCATGTAGTTTGAAGTCACAGAATCACAGAATCATTCAGGTTAGGAAAGGACTCTTGGGATCATTTAGTCCAACCATCAGCCCTACCCTACAAAGTTCTCCCCTACACCATATCCCCCAACATCTCATCTAAAAGACCCTTAAACGCATCCAGGGGTGGTGACTACACCACCTCCCTGGGCAGCCAATTCCACTGTCTGACCACTCTTTCTGTGAAAAATTTTTCCTCATGTCCAGTCTATACCTCGCCTGTTTCAGTTTAAAGCCATTCCCTCTTGTTCTGTCACTAATCACCTGTGAGAAGAGACCAGCACCAACCTCTCTACAATGTCCTTTCAGGTAGCTGCAGAGAGTGATGAGGTCTCCCCTCAGCCTTCTCTTCCTCAAACCAAACAGTTCCAGCTCCTTCAATCGCTCCTCATTGGATTTATTCTCGAGGCCCTTCACCAGCTTTGTTGCCCTCCTCTGCACTCACTCCAGCACCTCGATATCTCTCTCGTATTGAGGTGCCCAAAACTGGACACAATACTCCAGGTGTGGCCTCACCAGTGCAGAGTGCAGGGGGACTATCACCTCCCTACTTTTGCTGGTCACACGATTTCTAATACAAGCCAGGATGCCGTTGGCTTTCTTGGCCACCCGGGCACGCTGCTGGCTCATGTTCAGCTGCTTGTCAATTAGAACCCCCAGATCCTTCTCTCCCAGACAGCTCTCCAGCCACACCTCCCCAAGCCTGTAGCCATGCAGGGGGTTGTTGTGGCCCCAGTGCAGGACCTGGCACTTGGCCTTGTTGAAGCTCATCCTGTTAACGTTGGCCCACTGATCCAATCTATCCAAGTCTCTCTGTAGAGACTCCCTACCCTCATGCAGATTGACACTCCCGCTTAACTTGGTGTCATCTGCAAACTTACTGATGATGGTTCATTTTTCGAAGTTCAATATTTAATTGAATATTTAATTTAATATTTGTAAATTGGATCTTTCTAATCCTGGTCAACCCAGAATTAGGCACAGTGCTACTCCCGCATCTCAACCACCCCTTTTCAAGGGCTAAATCTAGACCCTTTAATGACTTGACACATCAATGATTACTCGTAGACTCAACATAGCTCCAGTCTTCATGGTAGTTCTTCACTTGGAACTGCTTTGAAGATTCATACTCTCTGATAGTTTCTTTCCTGAAAGTCTTCATGCGTTTGCTCTCTTTTTTTTTTTTTTTTCCTTTTTTTCTTTTTCATTACTCAAGCTCTACATGGGCATTCCTCTGAGAATGTGTTCCTAATGATTAACATTTGTCCTTTGCGGCCTTAACCAAATCTACTGTTATTGATCCTACAAAAACTACAAAAATCCTTTCTGCTTTTGTCTCTGGCTAAACTGTCCTTTTTCATGGAAAAGTTAGAACATATGGCCTAAGATTGATGGATTATCTGACCCAGTACCTTTTCTGCATTGACAGCTAATTTTTTCTATATAGGAGTAAGAACTGAAAAGCTATATTCTTCTACCTAATGTTGTCTTAGTTTCCGTTTTCTTAACAGGAAATAGCTGATCCTGTATTTCTTTTACATGAAGACAGCTTCCTTTCTCCTCCCGAATCTGTGCAAATTTTCCCATTCTTGTCAAGGAATTGCACAGGTCTGCTTCAGCTTCTGAAGAACTGCCTCTTCCTCCTTGTTTTGAATTGGGATCTGATTAACTTGGTAGCCGGAGCTTCTAGCACTTGTGTTATAGCATTCAATGAACGGTTAGTACCTTTGCACAGTATTAACAGCATTCAAAAATTTGTAAGGCTCTGTTATAGCTATCTTTAGTTACCACCTTTCCACACTCAAGAGCCCTGGACTATTTGTATTTTTCTTTATATGGATGCCACTTCATACTCTCAGACCTCCTTGTTGCTGTCTCCAAGGTTTTTTTTAAACTTTTTTTTTTTTTTTTAAATGAGAGGCCCAGAACTACAAAAAAAAAAAAAAAAAAAAAAAAAAAATTCAAGATGTTGCTGAATCATACATTTATTCGGTGAAAGAATGATTTTCCTCTCTAATCCCAACATCTGATTAGGATTTCTTCTTGCTGCTGAACTTTGAGTTTATGTTTTCACAGTATTATTTGTCATAACCGAAGATCCTGCTTCTGAACAAGAACAGTTATTTCAGAGGCAATTGTTTTGTTAAGTTCTGATTACTCTTGTGCCTATTTGTGTGCCGTGTGTCTGTGTGTGTAAGCATGAATGTAAGTGAATCACTTCACGTTTATCTGAAGTTTTATTTCCAAATTTTTCCTTCTGAACCTTCCTAGTGAAATAAATGGCTTATCCTACAGCTTATAGAGTTAGTTTCTCTACATACTCCAGTTTTGGGTAAAGAACTAGAAATTAATGGAAAAAGCTCACTTTGAGTTAAAATGAATAAATTTAATTGATTTTTTGTTGTCTGTTTCAATCTCTATCTTCTGCCCTAGGAGGTGACCCATGTGTCTTTGTCCTCCTCCTGGACTGAGTCAAATACTACATTCAGCCTTCAGTGAAAGTATTGCTAAAGTCCTCAGTGTCAACCAGCTGTTTTGTTTGGTTTTGGTTTTTTTCTACATTATTTGTCATTAATTAATGTCATTAGCAAACTCCTAAAAGAACAGATGTTAGTGTTTAATGCAAATACTTAGAAAGACTAACAATCTTTCAGGAACTTTCAGGATAATCACACTCCCTTCAGCAATATATTTTAGATAGATGCTGTCAACTACACAATTCTAGTACTAAATTTGTGTCATTGTATCAGTTTCTCTACAGACAGATCACACTGCATTCCTCTAGACAAAAACAACAACAACAACAACAAAAAGTTGCAACATAAACTAAGGAATTTAAAATATAAACCTAAAAAATAATGTAATTTAGCATAATTTGGTGAAATGTATGATTTACTATATCCTTTTTATAACCAGATCTTTCCTGGTTTCTCTCTTTACCTTCTATTTCGATTTCTTTCCCTTCCTTTTATTCCTCCCTTACCTCCCCACCAATAGTAACTCATCTTTTCCTTCTGCACCTGTCATTTTTTTACCAATTATATGCCTAAATAAGCTAAGAGTATCTTAACCTCTTTTCATAAACCTGCTAAGCTTTTTAGCCAAAACACATTCCACATTATAGTATGTGCTCTGAAATACATCATCTGTTACAAGATCTATCAGTGTAAAAATGTTTGTGAAAACTGTATCATATCAAAAAGAAAAAGGGTATTCTAGTACTTAATTGGAACACATGGTTATCTGTCTGCTCTGACAGTATAAGGGAACGTCAAAATATAATATAAATTTGACATATATTTACTGTAAATTTCCCTAAAGGATATTTTCAGGATGAGAACATTGAAATGATCTTATTTTATAAACAAATAATCTATGCCCAGCTGCCACTTGGAAAACAAATACACTATGTCATAAGCACAAACAACCCCAGACTGAAATAAGCAGGCACAAACTAAAGTATCTTTGCTATCCACAGGTAGTAAAGTAGCCTGAACACACTGAGAAAATGGGTCAAAAAGGAAGGACCATAAAGACATTCTAAAAACAATACTCTGACAACAACCATGGAAAATGTGTTCATACAGAAATTTGCTAATGTGTTGTCTCCCTAAGAATTTATGTATTACGTGAAGAATTTCAAACGAGGCTGGTGTGTTAAACAGTGTCAATCCACAGATGATATTACACTCAGTTCCAATGCAGAGTGCTTTAGCTTATGGTTTGAAGGTCTGTGAAGCCATCTGGGGGTGTTCTTGAGTCCATGTCCAGGATGCTTACCAAATGACAGCTATCACATAATGGATGGATTGGGGTGGGAAAGTGAGGGGGAATGCAGCTTTATCTGAGGCCTTTGTAATAGAGAAACATGAACCCCTGGGGTGACCATATGACACAGATTTTCTCTCTGTCTGTTCCACTGAAAACAAAACCAAAAGCCAGATAACAAAGACTGAGTGATATCAGATTTTGCCCTAAGGTGCAGTTATTGACCTAGTTCCAAAAAGGAAGTGAAGTAACAGCTTTCAAATAATGAATGCGCTGGTGCATAATTTAAACATAGGTATATTATATCTTAGATTTGATTTTATGTACCTTATTTCAATGTATTATTTAATTATACGCAATAAATATAGCAAATAATGAATAGATTATTAAATTAATAAATAATGCAGCAGATTTGGTACGAATCATTTAGAAACATAATATTCAGAAATAAATCAGTGTGCCTCAAGATATTTGTTCTTTGAAGGATACATTTTTGGAATATATTTGGGATACATGCTGAAACCTTTTCATTAATGTTTCTGTCCTTAACTACAGGACGTATTCCAGTCTATAACACAAATCATGTGAAAAACTTTTCGTACAGTCAAGCTGAAACTCACCTTTCTCAGTTTCAGGGACATCTCCAAGTTTCAGCATTATTCTGTAGTAGAAACAGATCCATCTCTATTTGGATACTGCTGAAGATTTTTTGTGACCAAATTTTAGTGACATATCCTCTCCTCATATTTTTGGTGATTAATTATTGCTGCCGTATTTTCTGTCATGCATTGCTTGGTACAAGTTACCGTTATTCATACAGCCTACCCTCATCATTTGAAAAGCAGGAATCACAGGTTTCTTCGAAGTTGTGTCTTCACCTTTTTCTACAAATTATTTCATCATAGAACTACAGAATTTAATACTAATTTAATTTAGCATGATATGTTGCCATGTAATGTTTAGCCTGTATGAATATTAAAGAAACACAAAAAAGACTCACAGTGACATGGGGATGACTGGTAAAACAAATAATATCAAAGAAATAGTTGATTAATTATTTTGCTATGATACTCATTCTGCTTTCTTCTCAGCTTGGAAGATGTTATGAAGTTGTAATGCATTTTCTTTTTTGCATGTTCCTGACTTTCTTAGGCAGGAGGAGCATGGCTGTGGAACTCAGATCCTTATGATTATCTGCCAATAGCATACACCTAATTTGCTACATTTTTATACATATATGCACATGTATGCACAGAGACACACATATATTCCTGTATTTCAGCCTCAAGAAGCTAACAGAATTTATTAAGCTTCAAGGCTTTTTAAGGACTTTAGAATGATATCTCATCATTGAGCATTAACATGAGTGAATAGTGAGGAAATGGAAAAAGACTCACAAACACTGGCAAAAAGGGAGAACTGGCATTATGATGATGGAAGGTAGTAATTTTATCCATCTTTTTCCCACTCTGATTTTCTTGTCTTCAGGAGTTGTTTAGCAGGGTTAAGACCACTGAATTCTAACTTGAAGGGCTACATTGCCATAAATATGCTTCCTGGTTTTGGATTCCCCAGGTTGTTTAGGAGATGAAAGTTTTCTTTGTGAAGCAGTTGAAAGAAAATTTCTTGGTTTACTTCAATATATATGTGGAATGAAGAGCAGACTGAGTTGGGCCATCATGTCAGATGCAGAACTTTGCTTGTTATCTTAAAATCTAGCTTTTTCTTAAAACAATAAATGAGCGAAAAGATGGTGAATACAGAAAGCTGTCAATTGTACATGGGGAAACAAAATGTGATAGCAAAACGAGAGCAAAGTGGAAGTATTCCAATATACAATATTCCAAATGAATGAGTCAGTCATTTCTGAAAAGTATTACTGGTCTTAATTCTGATGCTGCATTTATTGGTTAGATTGTTCTTCATTTGCTTAAGTGCAAGTGAAGTGTTGCAGTCATTATCCATCTAAATAAGGTCTCCATGAGATATTCATACTATCAGTCACTTTATAACTCTTGCAGTAGAATCCATTTCAATAACAGTATTGCTTTTATTACTTGGCTACGTATGTGCCTCCTGTTACACTGAACATTAGTTAAATTAAATGCCTTTTAGTTAATATCTTATGTGTATTGGATTTTTTTTCTTCTGGTGAGTTTTATAGCTTGTCATAGATTGTCATAATGTAATATGTATTAAACTAGATAGAAAAGATAGAATCTATGATTCTATGATTCTAAGTGGCTTGAATGACTCAATCAGCATTTTTCTCAGTGATTTCCATCTGTTAAGAGAGAAGGTTTTAAACAACTGAATTATTTGAATGATGCTAAGAAGCATGAAGAACAATTATTCACACAAGGTTTTTTTTCTTTCAGCTTCATTATTGTAATATTAGCACTGGCTTTTCTTGCCATATGTCACCACTGCTGATTGATATGACTGTGTGTGACAAAATAGTAGAAGAAGGTATTATCTAACTTTTCTGTGAGCTCTTTGGCCCTGCACAGAGGTAAATCTAAAGATTATCTTGGAGTAACTTAGAAACCTGGAGAAACTGATTTATCTCCCCGAAAGATGAGAGGTCATGAGAAGATTTCAGACATGTTCTGTTCCATTCCAGCAATGATTAAGGCATCTGAGAAGAGCCTCACTTAAAGTATTTTCTTTCTCCACTATCCCTAGTGGAATAAAAAGTGACACCTTATCTCCTGCTTCAGGATATCAATGCACTTAATTTTCCAGTTAAACAAGTGTCAATTTAATGCTGAAAAATAAATACATCTTAAGTCATCTTAGTTCACTGCTACCATAACAAATACATTAGTGCTAGAGTTCCTAAGGGTTAACTTAAAGGGGAAAGAATTTCTGACCTTCAAGAAAGTTAATATGGTAATCCAAAAAGTCAAATTTGCAGAACTTGACATGAGTCTGTCATAAAGATTATTTCTTTCCTGTCCCCTCATGTCCTCTGTCTGATTCTCCAAAATGCAAAGCTCACTAAACTCTCTGGAATACTGAAAGTAGGATGATTCTGCTAGGTGGAAAAAAAAAAAAAAAAGTACCATTTTATCTGAAAGACTGAGAGGGATTTTATGGATAACATAATAAGACATGTTAAACATGGACTTTACTGTATTCAAGTAATTTTAGCACCTGCTACAATATTTTATTTCCTGCCCACAAATAAAATTAATTCATTTTAGTCTTAGTATGTGCTTCTCAAGCACAAGCCAAACTGCAATAAACTGCTTGCTGGCTTGTTTGCTTGCTTTCTAGCTTTCTTGATTAATTTATGAACAGTTTTTAAAGAAATATTCCTTAAATGATACAACCTTGAACAAATATTTAGTCTTTGTGTCCAAAAAATAGCACCACATTCCATATTTTGACATTCTGATCTCCTGAATTGCTGAATACCTGCAGCTCCCAGGTATTGAATATGAATAATCCAATTTATATTTGCTGTCCTGTGAATCATCATCATTACAAACAACCTCAGATATTCACTGGATGATGGGTAGCTATTAGGGAATAGTAAATCTCATTAATTCCATGGAATTATGTGGCACTAATGTGATAAAAAAGCAAAACAATATATGTATGTTTTTTGTTGTTGTTTTGCCATGTGGGTTTTTTTTTTTTTTAATAAAAAAAAATTAAAATATGCCAATACTTTTACCTTTATCATTTCTAAAAGAGATTTTGAGTTACTGTAATTTTTCAACTATATTTAAGAGTTTTTTCTAGAGGAAAAATTGTAAAATTATGATCCCTTTTACCTCACTTAAGTTCGCTAGATCCTAAGCATTGATGAGCACCCTTATTTTTTTATACATCTGTTATGTTCTAAACACTCTGTCAAGCATATATTTTTATGTATGTTGATGAAAGTCTAGAAACTTACCATTCCAGTGCACCCTATAAACCTCCTCTTCATACCCCACTATTCTCTATTTTTGTTCCTTGCTAACCATCCCACTCTCTATCATCTATGGTCTGACTTCTCTACTTTTCTGAATGGCATGCTTAATTCAGTGTTCAAGACTGAGTGGTGTCAATTCCTGTTTTTACTCCATCTTATCCAGTCTTTATATTTTGTTTTCTCCTATGGAATATTTTTTTAACATAAGGTCATAGATTGGAACTCTATGCACACTTAATGTAAGGAAGTACATTTTTAGATCACTTAATTGTTCTTTAGAATATATGAAACAAAGCTTAGTGTTTGGAATATTTTAGGAGAGTACTTTGTAGCTAAAATACACTTAGGAGATTGCTATTTAAATGACAAGATAACTGCTTATTAAATTATGCATCTATTTTAAGATCAGAAGATTAGTGACTTTTTTTTTTTTTTCAACTTCTCTGGAAACTTAAAGTGGTAGTTTTCTCCTATCATAATTCAGGCATTTTTTCCTGTGGAATCAATATGAAAATAGCAACATTTTCTGGGTTAAAAGCTCAGCACTGCTTTTGTGAAAATTTTATTTCTTTGCTTGAGTAACTTCCCTGACCTTCTTTCTATCCTATTTTTTATTTATATAGAATAAGACATTTGTTATTTCTCAGTTTAAATTGCTTTTTATCCATGCAGGAGAAATTAAAATGGAACTCTTGAGGGAATCATGTCATCTTGATTACCATACTAAAATAGAGACAGGTTCCACCACTATTGCTCACTGACCTGTGTCTACAAGTTCTTATTTCAAATTCCAGCTATGTAAGTGACTTTGGGCTACTTAATGAACCTCTGTGTGCTTGGCTTTCTCCCTTTGAAAAATTATAATATTTTTTGGAGCTGTGCAAAATAAGTGTTTTTTTGTAAACAGAAAACAACTCCATACTATGCTCATGATTAAAATCATACAACCTGAAGATCTCATGTAATCATGTTACTATTTCTTGACCTATTGTAATTTTTCTTAAAAAGTGGATAAAAGGGACAAACAATTGTAAGAGTTCTACCCATACACTTAAGGTCCAGGAAGAGTGTAAAGGCTACCATGAGCATGAGGTTTGCCTGGGCTCTTTTTCATCCTTGGCATCATGGCCCATGGCAAGCAATCTGTGTCACTGAGCAGAAGTCTGAGCAAAGAGAAAAAGTAGAAAAACAAACAGGCAAAAATCCCAACCAACCCAGAAGACTGATGTGGAGAATATCCTTCTCTACTTCATTCAGTTTGGCTTCTTCATGGTTGCTGTTAAGTTTCTTCTTTTATTTCAAACACTGTACTGTATTTCACTGAGCATTCAAGTCTATTGCTATTTGTAATGGGCCATAATAGTCATAAAGTAATGTTATTCACCCTGGTAAAGCTACGTCTTTCCCTTTGAATATATAGTATATATAAAGGTTTGGCCCAAATTTCTCTAGGCTCGTGTCGAGAAAGAGCCCTGCCTAGACATCAAACACAAAGATTGAGGCAAGGAGAAATAAGAGATAAGAGACAAAAAGGAACATTCCAGTGGCTACAAATAGGTCTTACTGTGTTACTTACTATGCATTTTTTTTAATTCTCTGCTACTTACTATTAAATCCAAACAGAGAATTTTGCATGGGGGTGCTTTTTAGATTCCAGTGCATTTCATGACTGACAGCTTTTGAGAAGGAGGGCAATAAGAATGGAGTAGAAGAGGATGATTCAGAACAGAAGCCTTACTGAATGGGCTGAGTACACCGTATTGACTAAGCGAGCTCAAGGATTCACATATGCAGAATGAGGGAAATTTCACTCCCCATTTCTCTTTTGATACTTCCTTCCCTTGATGTCTGCTGTGGATTTCCTATACATCCTCTGGTCCCTCATTTACTTCTCCCTCCTGTCACTGATCCATTTAAATGACACATTCTTCGTTATGCTGCCTCCAGCTCTCATTGGGTCACAAAATAAACCAATTTAATTAAACTGTTCTTGTAGGATTAATTTTCTACCATTTTACCTGGTTCAATTTACTATTAGATCATGAGTCAGACAGACTCAGCTCAATGGCAGCAATGGGACCACCCCTTTCTGTCAGGTGTTGATGTGGTCCATGCTGCATAACGAGCCTTAGCCTTACGTACTCTGAATTGGTTTCTGGATCAGGGCTGAGAGACAGCCCTCCCTCAGAAACTGGAAAAGATAGAGCCAAAGCAGAAGTCTGTACAGCAACGAATTGTGTGGATCAATCACAACATAAATAATATAGGCTTGTATTGATCATGATTTCTAGAAGACAGAGACTGGGAGAACAAACCCCCACACAATCCAGGAGGAGACAGTCAGTGACCTGCTGCATCACACAGACACACACAAGTCTATGGGACCAGATGGGATACACCCGAGGGTGCTGAAGGAGCTGGCTGGGGTGCTCACCAAGCCTCTTTCCATCATTTACCAGCAGTCCTGGCTGACCAGGGAGGTCCTAACAGATTGGAAATTGGTGAACATTATGCCCATCTATAAGAAGGGTTGGAAGGATGATCTGGGAAATTACAGGCCTGTCAGCTTGATGTTGGTGCCCGGGAAGCTGATGGAGGAGCTCATCCTGAGTAACATCATACAACACATGCGGGACAATGAGATGATCAGGCCCAGTCAGCATGGGTTTATGAAAGGCAGGTCCTGCTTGACAGACCTGATCTCCTTCTAAGTCAGGATGATCTGCTTATTGGATGAAGGAAAGACTGTGGATGTTGTCTACTTTGATTTTAATAAGGCTTTTGACACCATTTCTCACAGCATTCTCCTGGCAAAACTGGCTACTCGCGGCTTGGATGGGCACACGTGTTGTTGGGTAAAAAACTGTCTGGATGGCCGGGCACAAAGAGTTGTGATGAATGGAGCTAAATCCAGTTGGTGACTGGTCACCAGGGCTCGGTGTTGGGGCCACTCCTTTTTAACATCTTTATTGATGATCTAGACGAGGGGATCGAGTGCACCCTCAGTCAGTTTGCAGATGACACCAAGTTGGGTGGGAGTGTTGATCTGCTCAAGGGTAGGGAGGCTCTGCAGAGAGACCTGGACAGGCTGGAGCCATGGGCTGAGGCCAACTGGAGGAGTTTCAATAAGGCCAAATGCCGGGGGCTGCCCTTGGGCCACAACAACCCCCAGCAGCCCTACAGGCTTGGGGAGGAGTGGCTGGAGAGCTGCCAGTCAGAGAGGGACCTGGGGGAGTTGACTGACAGCTGGCTGAACAGGAGCCAGCAGTGTGCCCAGGGAGCCAAGAAGGCCAATGGCATCCTGGCTTGTGTCAGCAATAGCGTGGCCAGCAGGGACAGGGAAGGGATCTTACCCCTGTCCTCAGCACTGGTGAGGCCGCCCCTCTAATCCTGTGTTCAGTTTTGGGCCCCTCACTCCAAAAAGGACATTGAATGACTCGAGCGTGTCCAGAGAAGTGCAGCGAAGCTGGTGAAGGGTCTGGAGTACATGTCTTATGAGAAGCAGCTTGAGGGAATTGGGGTTGTTTACTTTGAAGAAGAGGAGGCTGAGAGGAGACCTCATCGCCCTCTACAACTACATGAAAGGAGGTTGCAGAGAGCTGGGGATGAGTCTCTTTAACCAAGTAACAAGTGACAGGAGAAGAGGGAATGGCCTCAAGTTGTGCCAGGGAAGGTTTAGACTGGATATTAGGAAGCATTTATTTACGGAATGAGTTGTTAGGCATTGGAATGGGCTGCCCAGGGCAGTGGTGGAGTCCCCATCCCTGGAGGTGTTTAAGAGTCGGGTCAACATGGCGCTGAGGGATATGGTGTAGTTGGGAACTGTCAGTGTTAGGTTAATGCTTGGACTAGGTGATCTTCTAGGCCTTTTCCCACCTAGATGGTCCTGTGATTCTGAGATTCTGTGATGATATAAATAGTATTATCTTTCCTTGAACCCAAATATAAATATACAAAAATATGTAACCAAAAGCAGTAAATAAACATTTTGTAGCTCAGGGATGGAAAAGCCAGATGGAACAAGGTGTAAGTATTTTAGAAAAGCACGTGGGATATGTGACCACTAAAGGTGTAAAGAACAGATGTAGTTGAATTTAGGAGACACCCAAGCTGGCAGAGAACTAGATATGAATAAGAGAGTGCAAACAGGCAGGCCTTCCTGCCAATCATTCAGAAGACAGGCAAAAGAAGACACAGGTAGCCACTGTCAGAAACAAGTGAGGCCTTCCCTTTTGGGAGGGAGGTAATATCAAGGGCAGTTCTCATCTGTACTGAATGAATGTATATAGAATGAAGCTGGTGGCATTGTATACCTACAACTAATATAGGACATAAGTATAAAGTCTGTGAGTTTTGTATCTGTAGAGAAGGACATTGATAATAGTAAGAGTTTACCATTAGCACAGTGCATGCTGTCAGTGAATAAATTTATTAAAGTTCTCTTCCAAATTAATGCCCTGCTTCATGCCTCAGTCTTCTAAACACTCCCATCACAGCAATTTGCAATTGCCTAATACATACAGACACACACACACACGCGCATATATACATATGTTTAGTTACAACAAAGGAGTCTGGAGAGGCTTCTAAGATAATTATTTCAAGTTAGCAATGTAATTTTTCTTCTACTCTTTCAACTACAGAGGCATCCTGAGCCAATGCTCATTTCACTTCCTTTTTTCACCTTTCATTTTGGGATTTCAGCTTATTTCTCCTTAGTTTACTGAATTATTTTAACTTGGTGATACAAAGGCTATCTGTATTCCAACCTTTGTTTAACTACATGAGCCATTAGAATGAGAGCTGGTTGAATGTCTCACAAGATGTACAACTATTGCTTTTGTATGTGAGCCTGTGCTTAATTTTCTAAAAATATTAGCATCAAGGGAATTGTGAACAACTTAGACACCTTTTATCTCTTTGTTTATTTGTTATTTTTGAAGATATATATGTGCTCTTTGGCCATTAAGTTTTCATTCCATTCTTTAATACAGCAGAGGATAGAACTCATTAATCATATGCCAGGCTGTGGAACTGTAGTTATAACTCTCAAGTTTCAGAGTAGTAAACAGAAAATGTTATCTTTAATATAGAAACAGATTTAGTCAGTGAAAAGCTATCTTAATTGTTTTCCATTAAATATAACTCTCTGCTTTGATTCAGTAACTGGTCTGATAGTTGCTTTTTCTATAGAAAACTAAAATAATACAATTGTTACAGTATTCATATGTTAAACATCTACTTAGTAACTAAGAATTACATTGTGTAAATAAGAATGCTTATTATTTATTTAATTCAAACTATGATTGATCTTGTATTAGTAGAAATAAAACTATGTGTTTAAACTGTACATAAGAGGTCACGTTTTTAACATTTTTAATATGATAATGATTATACATAACAAGGGTTGTCAAATATAGGAACAGGAATTACCTTGCAAAACCTTTATCTCAGAACGATCAGACATTTCTAAGTAAATATATGGTTTGATGCAAAAGGTTGGTATGACCATGTTTCAGTCAGATTTGCATGATAATAGATATACATTTGAACCAGGGAGTGATGTGCAGAATTGCTCATAACAATATATATTAATACTAATAGAGATTGAATGGGTTTTCACTGGGATAGAGTTAATTTTCTTCATAGTAGCTGGTATGGTCCTATGTTTTGGATTTGTCACTAAACCAGTGTTAATAACGCACCCATGTTTTAGTTGTTGCTGAGCAGTTCTTACTCAGTGTCAAGGACTTTTCTCTTTCTCACACTGCCCTGCCAGTGAGTGGGCTGAGGGAGGGCAAGAAGGTGGGAGGGGACACTGCTAGGACAGCTGACCTGAAGTGAGCAAAGGGATATTCTATACCATATGACATCATGCTCAGCAATAAAAACTCGGAGAGTTTGCCAGGGCCGCTGTTGCTCAGGTACTGGTTGGGCGTCAGTTTGCTGATAGTGAACAGTTGGACTTTTGCATCAGTTGTTTTTTGTTAGTTTCCTTTCTCTTTGAAGAGAGGGGGTTAAATCACAACAAAGTATATTTGGGGTGTCTTTCTGGAAAAAAAAAAAAAATGCTCAAATTGGTAAAAACATAGTTTAGCTGTTTCACTGTTAGCAGTGTGAAAGAATGAAGGAGACCTACAACACATGACTAGATCAGTCTATGCAATCTTAGAGGAATTAACCTGTGGACAACCAATGTTTGATGGTGAACAGAAAAAGTAATCCCCCCACAGCAAGTAATAACTTCTTTACAAATAGTTATCTAAGTAATAAGTCCTTAAAAAAAAAAAAAAAAAATTTGAAGTCTAACTTACTCCAATGTACCTCACTATAACTACTATCTTTAAAGACTTTCTGATCAGAATCTTTTGTTTGTTGCATATGTTGTCAGACTATTGCCTGACTAGACAGTACTGACTGACTTCATCTTATCATCATTCTCTAACCCCCAACTTCTCAAGCTTGTTTCTTATTACAAGGGATACAGACTAATTGCTTTAGTAATCATAAATTAATTGTTTTCTTTCTCAGGGGCTACTGGGCCCTATCACCACATGATTTCTTAGTTCTCTTTTACTTATGAAATTAAGCCCCACAGTGATTGCTTTTATGGAGACATTTCAGTACCATCAGATAACAACATATACTTTCTTACATAGGAACCACAATAATTGTTTATTCAGAATTAGAAACACCTAGCCCCTAATTCACCATGTACTGTGATTGGACATTTGCAAAAATCCGTGTTTAGAATAGACGTTAAAAATTGAATTCAGAATGCTGATGATGTTGAAACTAAGTTACACTTAAAACGGGGATGGGAAATCACTTTGTTTATTCTACCGTTTGTCCGGAAAGAAAACCCACAACTGCTGCAACCCTAAACTTAGAGCAGGCTGAGATTCCCCACCATGACTTGATGTCAAACAGACTGTCTTTATATCTCTATAGCAAAGTGTAAATGGGGTGGGGTTATTTGTAGTCTTTGATATTTTCATGTGTGTTAAGTCAAACACAGGCAAGGCTATAGGGTTGCTGGCTAAAATATGAAAGTGTCTGAAAAATCTGTCTTTCAGAATTCCTGTTTATTGAGGAAACTCTTAACTAGTGATTATAAAATAGATTATTAGCTTTGTCTCTAGTGTTACCAGATAGTAAATGGTACTGTGGAAATAATCTACTTCCCTCTGTGACTAGCAGTGTGATATCTAATTTTATGAAGGATAGATCTTGCATGTTGTGGTAATCCTCACACTTATGATCTCCAGGTTGGAAATAAAAAGGCAGCCTGAAAATGTTGTTCCTGGTATAAGATGCAGCAGATAATTTTAAATTTCACAGGTTCCTGTGTCAAATTGTTCACACATTTTTCTCTCTATTCCAGTTTACCATTGAATACACAGAATAATTTTTTGGTAGGACTGACACTGGATACTAAGGAAAATCCAGAAAGCTGAATTATGCAATGATAAATAAATATAAAACATTTAAGCAGCAATAAAAATGTTTTCTCATAAATAGGATTTATACTCAGTATAAGTAACAGTCCATCCTCAGCAGAGAATAACAATACTGAATCCAAGAATATTCAACACTAAATTCAAAATTTATTTTACCAATTTGGCTTTCTAAGAGAAACTTGGCTATATATCTATACGCATATCTATCTATCTATCTATCTATCTATCTATGCATGCAATCAACACATGCAAGTGATTGCTTCTTCCTATCCAGTGAAAGAACAGAGAGATTCGTATCGTAATTTCAGGAAGGAACTCATTTATAACAGGAGGAGGAACTGCCACAGCAAGTGGTTAAGTAGGAGAGCAAGAATGATATTGGAATAGAAACAGTGAGAAGCAGTTTAAGAAGGTGGTGGGGTTTTTTTTGGAAACAGTAAGATAGCTTTGGGAGATTAAAGATGGGAGACTACTAAGAAAAAAAGGAACCCTGGGGAAGGGTTCTGTGTACTACCTTATATATCATATAAAGACTTTTAGATTATGTTTTAGATATAAATCTCTGACAATAGCCGTAGATTACAGGCCAAATCAAAGGCATTAGTCTTTCTCAACAGGATGACTAACTGGTTGCGGAGAGATTTAACCTAGGAACAACTGGGAGGGGAGATGTTGACCAGCAATCAAGTGAGAAAGTGGTAGACTGGGCTAGCAAGCTAAATGTGCAAGGTTATGTGCTAAGAGTGCAACCCCTGAAAGTCTGCAGATGATACAAAACTGGGAGTTGCTGATACACCAGAGGGTTGTGGTGCCATTAAGAAAGACCTTGACAGGCTGGAGAAACAGGGTAACTGGAATGTCATGAAGTTCAGTAAACAGAAAGGCAGCGGGAAGAACAACCCTGAGCACCAGTACAGTCTGGGACCTGGATGCCTGGACAACAGCTTGGCAGAATAGGACCTGTATGTCCTGGTGGACAACAAATTGAAACATGTGTCAGCAATGGGCCCTTGTATTAAATAGTATCCTGGATCTCATTAGGAAGAGCATTGCCAGAAGATCAGTTAGGGTGAACCTTTACCTGTACTCAACACTGATTAGAGACATAGAGAATGCTGTGTCAAGTGCTGGTCTTCTTGGTACAAGAGAGACATGGAGTTACTTGAGTGAGACCAGCAAAAGACCACAAATATGGCTCATGGACTGGAGTATTTGTCCTGTAAGTGTGAGAGATGAGAAACTAGGCCTGCAAGAACCTAAGAAAAACAGCCTGGGAAAGCAAAAGTTGAGGCTGATAGAAGAAATGCCTCAAACACTCGCAAGACAAAACTTTGAGTCCCAGGGTGCATTCTGTGGAGGTCGAAGCTGATAATGCTGCCCCATGCAGCTGGGGGAGAGAGCCCTGTGGAGAGAGGGCGGCCCTGCTCTGGGGCACCTGGGCAAATTTCAAGGGCCATGTGTCCAGTGAATGAACTTTGCTTCATTTTCCACGAAATGCATACTGAAGCTAACACCCCTTAATATGCTAATGAAGACTAACATGATCATGCTAATTACATCATCCCATGAAACACTTTACTCCTCCTCATACATGGAAACGTAGGTATGTGGATCAACCTAGGGGATGGACCCAAGAAAAGTGTGTATAAATCAAGAGGGGGAAGAAAGGGCCCCCAGCCGGCCCTGGAGAGAGCAGTGTAGCAAAGAAGACAGATGCCAGTGAAAAAGATGGCTGCCTCCTGGAACCCTCGCTGGCAGGATCAGGGCAGGCAACCCAGACCAGTCATCGGTATTTCCCCATTCCCTCTATCTTTCTCTTTTCCTTTTTCTATTAAGAAATGCAAGGCATATTGTATTGCTTGCTACAACTTGTTATATACTTAGCCAATTACCGTGTGTTCAATTAGTACATTATGGGTAGTTAATAAATGCTTGGACTTGGAGACTTGTCCGCTCCACTGGGGATTTATGAATCTGAGTCACTTGTCCCCCTCGTCTGAGCAGGACGTGACAATAAGGAGAGACATGGAGATTTGGGACTGTTCAGTTTGGAGAAGATAAGGTTCAAGGATGATTCTATCTATATGTGTAAATACCTGATGAAAAACTGTTAAGAAGACAAAAACTGGTTTTGGGGCCACTCCTGTTTAACATCTTTATTAACGATCTAGACGAGGGGATTGAGTGCAGCCTCAGTCAGTTTGCAGATGACACCCAGTTGGGTGGGAGTGTTGATCTGCTCGAGGGTAGGGAGGCTCTGCAGAGAGACCTGGACAGGCTGGAGCCATGGGCTGAGCCCAACTGGAGGAGTTTCAATAAGGCCAAATGCCGGGGGCTGCCCTTGGGCCACAACAACCCCCAGCAGCCCTACAGGCTTGGGGAGGAGTGGCTGGAGAGCTGCCAGTCAGAGAGGGACCTGGGGGTGTTGATTGACAGACGGCTGAACAGGAGACAGCAGTGTGCCCAGGGGGCCAAGAAGGCCAATGGCATCCTGGCTTGTGTCAGCAATAGCGTGGCCAGCAGGGACAGGGAAGGGATCTTACCCCTGTCCTCGGCACTGGTGAGGCCGCCCCTTGATTCCTGTGTTCTGTTTTGGGCCCCTCGCTCCAAAAAGGACATTGAATGACTCGAGCGTGTCCAGAGAAGGGCAACGAAGCTGGTGCAGGGTCTGGAGCACAGGTCATACGAGGAGTGGCTGAGGGAACTGGGGGTGTTTAGTCTGGAGAAGAGGAGGCTGAGGGGAGACCTCATCGCCCTCTACAGCTACCTGAAAGGAGGGTGCAGACAACTGGGGATGAGTCTCTTTAACCAAGTAACAAGTGATAGGAGAAGAGGGAATGGCCTCAAGTTGTGCCAGGGAAGGTTTAGACTGGATATTAGGAAGCATTTCTTTACAGAACAGGTTGTTAGGCATTGGAATGGGCTGCCGAGGGCAGTGGTGGAGTCCCCATCCCTGGAGGTGTTTAAGAGTCAGGCTGACATAGCGCTGAGGGATATGGTGTAGTTGGGAACAGTCAGTGTTAGGTTAATGGTTGGACTGGATGATCTTCAAGGTCCTTTTCCAACCTAGATGATTCTGTGATTCTGTGAATGACTCATCTCAGTGATATTCAGTGACAGGACAGGACACAATAAACACAATATAAAATATAAGCAATGTTATCTGAACGTGAGAAAAAAACCCTTTTTTTTTATGTGAAGGCTTTCAAACACATGAACAGGTTGCCCCTGTAGGTTATAGAGTCTCTATCCTTGGAGATATTCAAAACCCAACATGAAATTGTACTGAGCAACCTGCTGTAACTGATCCTGCTTTGAGCAGGCACTAGACAGTCTCTAGAGGTGAATTGCAAAAATAGCTATTCTGTAAATACATAATTTTCACTTCTAGTTTTCATTCCAGAACAATCCTATATTAGCCCTACTTCTGAGAATGCCTCTATGATCAAGAGTGTATGCATGTGAAAAAGGCCTGAGTAAATGGCAATAAAATTACAAATCAGAAAAAAATAAATCTCAAATAAATAGGGCAAACAGACACACCCTTTTAAAACTATTGTTTGACTATTTTCTTGAACATACAAGACAATTATTTAAAGACATCTTTTCTGCTAGGAAGGAAAAAACACTAGCATCTCCACGTGTCCAGTGAATGAATGAGGAAATAGGACAATGAAGACGCAGGTATCCTCTGGTCCCACAGTGAAACAATTATCACAGTTGACTTTTGATATCTCAGCCCTTACTCATTTCAGAAATAGGACTTCCAAATGGGTGTGCACATATATGTGTGGCTTTTAGCAAAAAAAAAAAAAAAAAAAAAAAAAGTGCCAGAAACTCAACCCCTGATAGAAAAAGGTCATTCTGTCCTGAAAGAGTGCATAGACTTTCAACTAGGCAGGTGAAAACTAACATGGCTTGGAAAGGGAGAAAAAGAGTTGTTTAAGGCAGAATGCAAAATTTCTTTATCATTTATTGTCACTAGAATCAGGTTCTGTTCATCTTAGAGAAAAATAAGGTCTTTGAAATGATAAATAAGTCTTCATCTTTTTTAATGCTTTTGAATTTTTAAGAAATAGATGCTAATTCTATGGAAAGAAGACCCCATCTTCAGTTTTCAAATAGCAAAAAAACTACAATAAATTAAGCAAAGAATCAGTCCTACAAGTTATAGGCTGCTACCCCCATTTCACTCTAGAAAGACCAGGGGTACCATAAGGTAGAGCAATTCTCTAGAGATCTGAAGCAAAAGGAGCAGGTGGCTTTAAAAGCATCAGTAATGGCCAATGAAAAGAGTTCATTCAAAACAATCTTCCCAAGGGAAGAAAATATAACCTGATTGGCATATAGCAAATGAGAGTGTAATCAGAGACATCTGCATGTTGGAATTTCCTTTCCTTCCTGAATTGCAGAGATTTTTCAATAAAGTTAGATTAATATTCTTATTCTATCAGTTCCTTCTGGTTCACAGCTAATACTTAGAAGCTGGGGGGGGGAAGTGGTGAGTTTTAGGTGATAGTGAATTCAAGAAGCCTGTCCTTTCTTGAAAAAGTTGCTAGGTAATGTTTCAATACTATATATTATTTTTGTCAGTAATAGATAATATTTTTTATCTATATAAATTTTTAAAAAAAGAAGCTGGATTACTTCACTCCATGGGATGCTCAAACATCAATATGGCACACAAACACATTAAAATGCTTAATGACCAGAAGAAAACAAAATCACTCTTGAGAACAGCTTATAATTACCCCATGCAAATATGTATCAAGTTTTATCTTGTCATTTTGATCTCATTAATCTCTGCAATCTTGCATTTTGTCCTTTTCTGAAAGTTTGTCCAGAGATCCTCTCCTTATCTCAGGATTGTTTTCTAGCTCTTTCTATATTGCTCCTTTTGCTACTTAGTTCCATACTTTGACCTGCCTGTTTGTCAAGCAGCTCTGATGGAATTGTATTAGGCTAGTCACCTTATTAATGATAATCCTTTCCTTTTTATTCTTCAGTTCTTTGTATACTACTATACTGAGTGGTTTATGGACATCAATTATTTTTTTATTTTTCTGACTGTAGATGCAGTTATTTTATTTCTAAGAAGAAACCCAGCACCTCACACCACATCTATATTCACTTATGTATATGGACAATGCCTGCAACATTTCCTTGAATCATAACATAACAATCCTAAAGTTTTAAGAGCTAATACATAAAGGTTCATAAGAATCAGTGGCAATATCTCTTTCTTATGTACTCTGACACCATGTGAAATTTGCATTGCTAATTGATGGACATAGGCAGAACAACACAGAAAAATTTATAAAACTTTAACAAGATTTACAAAACACAATGTGCAGAGTATGGAGACATTTACTCCACAGAAAACGTAGATAGGAAATGAAACCCTGCCTACCTTTCTCAAATGAAATAAGCATCCACCTTGAGGCTGGGACTGTTCTTTCTGTCATGGTCTCACTGAAATGAATATATTGTTGGAGACAGATAAAAATGTCAGCTCTTCTTATTTTCTGATCACACACATAATACTCTAGTAACAAATGTAGTTAGATTAAATCCTAGAGGAATAGTCTAGTAACAAATGTAGTTAGATTGAATCCTAGAGGCAGAAATTCAAGTATTCCTATTTCTGATTTGACATGATTTTTACTTATATTGTTCACTATCTTATAAACATGTGTTTAAGGACACTCAAAGTTGTTTATCTCAACCTGTTCCATAAAAACAGTACTCTGTTTCATATATATAAAAACACTGGTCTCTGTGCCTTCCATATAAATAAGCCTTAACTGTCCGCTTTTAGTAAAAATTTTGGCATTGCTATTTAAATAGTTTTCATGGTGTGAAAGAACATTTGAACAAGGATTTGATTCACCACATTAGGAAGCTTTCTGTAGAACATGTCAGAGACTCCTGTAAATTCAAATCTCCCATTCCCAAATTTTCAATATCCCAGTGATTCTGTAACCGTTATGTTATTGCTGGGATGTTTTACATAAGGATCAGTTTGGTTAGCATGGTTGAGAACAGTTGTTACTATCAGTATAAATAAGAAAGGACTTAAAGGTGTAAATGCCCTCTAGCAGTTAAACACCTGACATTCATGAGGAGCAGTAGGGATGTTGTTAGGCAGGAACTTATGTCTTCAGTAGCTTAAGTGCTCCCCGAAAACACCATGGATTGAGGTTTTAAATTTGGATACCAAAGGTTGCAGTTAGGCAACAAATTCCCTCAGATGGCCTAGTCTTGAAATGGCAAGCTCTTTATTTCTTAAAGTGTTCACAGAAATCTGAAATCTTCTAAACCACATAGACATGGTCTATGTTTTTAAAAACTTGCCTTAGAGCTACCATTTATTTATTACTGTTTCTTATCAGTTATTAATGTATTATCTTTTTACATATTTGCAGCTTTTAAATTCTGTTAATTTGTCTTCTACAAATTCAGTATTCTCAAAGATTCTACTCTCTGCAGCTGCTGGTTTTTTTGTTTGGTTTTTGTTTGTTTGTTTGGTTGGTTGGTTGGTTTTTTGATTGTTTGGGTTGGGTTTTTTTTTAACCTAAAGCAGGTATTCAGCTTTTTTAAGTATTTAAAATAGTGTCTTAGCATGAGGAAAATTCACTTTATCCACTTATCTAATAACAATTTCCTAACTGTCTTGAGCAAAACTACTGCATGGCCTAGTTTCTCCATTTGTTAATTAGTATTCAATGTTCATTTCTTAACAGCTTTAATTTCATAGTGTTTTTAGAAAATAATTTTCAAAAACTAGCATAAAGGTTCAAAATAGTTTGGATTAGTATTATCAATGCAAAGACTAACAATGGATGTGACTAAGAAATTATTCTCCCTCTTTTATTCTTTTATCTAGCTAGGGAGCCTGGAGCTATATTATTGAGCACCACCTCTGCCAAATCTTATTCTCTGCAATTATATGTACATCACATTATATACTGTTATTACTGAACTTGAAAATGTAAGTTTTTTTCTTTTATGAAAAAATATCCAATTTTAAAGATAAATTTATAATCTAAAAACCTAAACATAGATTTTGATGACAATTTTGGCCTGCAGCTCAATCAACATGATCTATCACTTAATTTTCTGCTTATGTTGCTTTACAGTCCACTCAAATCCTTTCCTTGTTATTTGCTTCTTACCCATGTTTTCTTTTTCTTTCATTCCACAACCTCAGTTGGTGTTGAACATAACAAACAACTTAAAGACTCCTTTTGTCTCAAAAGTCTAACAGTTTTAAGTCCCTCTGATGATTTTATCCTTTTAACCTGAAAAATTTCTACAGTGGTAATGTTTCTAACATTTTCTGCCACTAAACAGTATGTGTAGTCTTTTATCTCAGTTTCCTTAGTTAACATTTATGCTACTGCTTTAGGCTGCCTGCAAGGTTTGTATTATCAATCCTAAATACAGCAAACATTGTGATGTGAACAAAATTTGTTTTAATTATTCACATCAAATAATTCTATCCTTGTCTTTCACAAGAAAATGTTAAGATGCTTCTACCCTTTCTTCTTAATTTTCCCATTGAAGGTTAATCGGAGGTATAGTTGATTCATGTTTTAGAGATGTCCTTGGTGTTATGATTTGTAAAACAGAAGAATTAAGCAGCATTCTAATTCCATCATTTTATTGTCATTAAATAGGTATTTTCTGGAATCCCTTCATGTTAATAACTCAGATGTCTCAGTTATAAATAGACACTAAACCCTTTTGTTAAGAATAAATCTTGTCTAGCCATGTTTGTATCAAAGACATTAGATTCCTGTTTAAACACACCTTGTCAGCTCTTGGGTTTGGCATATGTTAATTATTTCCCATTCTGTAAGAGGAACTTTTTTTTTCAGTTATTGCTAAAGCTTTAACATTTATGGCAGTTTTAGACAGAAAGACTTATTTTCTTATTGCTAATCACTAAGTATTGGACAAAAAGGGAGGTAAGGAAAAAAGGATTTAGGCATCTAACATGGGACTTTGATGGAATTTAGGTGCTCTGTAATCCTGAAAATTCCTAGTTAGTTGATTTCTAAAACTTGAGGCAAGTGATATCTAAAGGGTTTTCAGCTTTTTACCAGAAAGTTTCCTGAGTCTAATATAATCATCTTTTGACATAATTAAACTGTTTAGTACCTATTTTGAACCCTAACAAAAGCAAGACATCTTTTTTCTTTTTTAAACCTCATGACAGTCTTGACCGAGTAAACACTGTCATGTCTATGGGATCAGTCTCACAAAATGCAGTGTTGATCAAAAAGTAAGCCCTGTTACTTTCTTTTTTTTTTTTTAAAACCGTTTTTGGTCACCAGCAGAAACAGCCTCGATTTAAGAAGAATTAAATAGCTGTGATTTAAGAATATTAAGTCCCCATTTCTTGGGATACTCCTAAAGAATTCTGGGGTTCAGATACCAAGAGATGAGAAGTCTAATTTACAGACTGATTCTTGCTCTGAAGAGGGACATGTAGTCTGCCTTACTGCCTTGTCAAACACATTTTGGTAGCATTCGGTAACATTCTGAATCGCCCTTAAGATGTACTGAATTCTTTCCACAGATGAGGTAGAGAGCCAGTATGAAGGTAAAAAGAGTTATTTTTTGAGTGGTACTAACTGGCAACCACATCAGTTTAACCTTCATCCAATTTATCATCCTTAACACCAGTTCAAAACCTCCAATGTGACAAAACAGCTCCAAGATGACAGATGTGTCCATGAAAGTATTTGGTCATCCATACCTCCTTTTGTTTAACACATTCTCATTTTCCTCAGATTGCTAGCATCACTAAGAAGAAAGGCTTTCCTAGGTTAAGAACAACTCACCATGGCAATACACTGGCACATCTGAATAACAGTAGAAGTGTCTTAATTTAAACGATATATCTACAAGGAGTACAAATACTGAAATTATTTCTCAAAATAAATAAATGTTACAGAGGGTTACATGAACAAAATACATACAAAGCAGGCCTTGCACTTTTGAAGTAATCTCTATGTTTTAAGGCATGAATGGTATAAGGCATGAAGGGTATAAAATAATCCTGCTCTAAGAATCATGACCCATTTTTCATAAATAAAGAGTATTTTACTCAAGCCATACTGAATCACTGTATTTTTTGCTTCTTCTCATTATAGTAATCTGTTTTTTGTGTTAGAAATTTAAAAAATAGTGTAGTATGTATGTATTCCATCGTTATCCTAGATCCATCTTCTTCACTACGTAGCAAAGGCAGAGTAAAGAACAATTGACCCATGAGAATTTTCAGGTAGTGGAATATCTCTAATTGTATGTGACCTTTCCACATACATTCCTAAAAGATTAAAATATCTTTAATCCTACAGCTGATGTTCCAATACTTTTCTCTATAAGTTTTCATCCTATGAGAAAAAAACACCTGCTGAGAGTTTGACATCCAGGATATTATGATAGTTAATATTTGTAAAGGAACACGCAACATCAGCAATGTATAGAATCTCTGTTTGCTTAGGACTGTGTTCAGGAATGGAAAGGTAAACTAGTTTAATAATCTTTTCTCATCATATCATCACATCCAAGCAGTTGTTTCAAATTGATTTCATCTGCCCAAATGTATGTCTACAGTATACATCTACACCTGAGTTAATCATCCAGACTCCCTATATACAGAACAACAGAGAGATGCTAACACTTCCAGGAATTTCTTCCTCTTGTAAACAGTAAAAAAAGATAAGGTGAAGCATGCCCAGAAAAAAAAAAAAAAGTCCATTTCTGTCTCCTGACTTTAAAGGTGCTCAGGATACTTTGCATAGCTATAGATGTGTGATGAGCTTGTAAAATCACATAAGAGTTATTCCACCATTAAAGTAAACTATATGTGTAACAGCTTAAAATGTCTGAAAGAAAAAATAAAATCTGAATTTGTTCTCTCACTAACAGCTAAGAGCTGGGGATGAAATAAAATCTCTTGGTGGATTTTTATAGGTATTTTATCCCACGGAAGCTCATAATTCCTATCTACATAACAGATTTTAATTCCATCTTTAAATAACTGATTGATAATAACTCAATTTACTTGACAACTTTAAACAGTGAATTGTGTTGTTCATGTGTGACTTCTATAGTTTATAAATCCTGTGAATATTATGTCAGAGGTGCCTTGATACAAAAACCAAATTCACAAAAACAAGCTCAGTATAATCAGGTCTTTTAGTACAGGCATAGACCTAAATGAACACTACCATCCTGATTTTGGGCCTAAGCTAGTGACATGGTTTCATGTACAAAGCTTTTCCTGTAAGGCATTCATTATTAATTAATATAAGAGCCATTTCAACCTGGTTATCAAGAGCTATCTCTAGTTTCCAGGCAGTAGCATTATGTAAGTTTTCCCACTCTCTGGAGCACTCCAGTCCTCCCCTATGCTTGTTAATTGGAAACTGGCTGCACACATTAAATCTGCAGATTTTACAAAAGTTCTTTCCAGGAAACAGGCTTCAGGGTTCAGTCCAGCCATGAGTAGGATGGCCGACACTGCAAGTGTGGTCGATCCTTCCAGTAAATCACAAGCTTTCTCATTTAATTGGGAAAGTTTGTGGAATGTCCAAATCCATATCTGGGTAAAGATACTGATTAATTTTGGTTATTTGGCAATTGATTTGGTTGGAACAGTGTTGACAAACTGAAATAAGGGAACTATAAAATGATCTTAGAGCCTTGTAAGGAGAAACTATTGTTAGAGGAAAGCTCGCTTATAAAGACACTGTTACTGCCCTCTTGGAAGGAGCAGCCATATGGTGGCTGGAAAACAATGCCACTAGACTTGCAAAGTCTTTCTGAAATGTTTGCTCACTTGGAGGTTTTTACTTGACCTCCCTCCCAACTCCCAACCCCTACAGATAAAGAGCTTGTATTTATGTGATATTGAATTTTTTTTTTTAATTATTTTGGAATTATTGCCCTCACAACATCACCCAGGTTGCTATAAGTCTGCCTTTCCTAATCTTACCTCAGCATGGTGCCAATTACCTTATCTATTCTCAGCACAGCAATCATCTCCAGACAGCCATATAAGAAGGCTGACAATATACATCAGTGTCTGTAAAACACCTCAAAAGTCTGGGTAGCATCCAGGTTTCAAAAGACCTTGGACAATTTTTTGAATTGAGTCCCATGCTAGTTCTTAAGATGATTTGGGAAGATTTAGTCCACAACATGCTTATCTTTCAGAATGCAACTACTGAATGTCCATTTCACCTTTCTTCAGCACAAACAATTTGAATTATCTTTCAATACTAGAAACAAATGGCAAACAGTAAATTATTTTTAATGCTCCCTTCTCATACTCAGTAACTCTGGATTTGCATCCACACTTACATATGTGCCTTTCTCAATATGTGTAAGATGCTCACTCCTTTATTTTTTCACCCAACACTGAATCAAACTGTCTCCTTCAATGGTTTTGGAGGAAGGCATACTGCTTTTAATGGTGATCTATTTATCTTTTTATTTTAATGAGGATTTACCAAGTTTCTGACTGAATGGCTCATAAGCATGCAAAAAGCAAATCCACTGCATGTGTGTCAATTGATTGCACATGCATCATAGGTGCAATGGAGCCTGCCTGCTTGGCACCCCTGAGTAATGGGAGCTCTGCAGAGCAATGAAGTGGACCATTACATATTACCTCGATTTGTTATCCTCTTTGCATTTGGTTTTCCTTTGCTCCAGTGTGTTTCCCCTTTCCTTCTCCAGATTCCCAGTGATACCCACCATCTTGCCTGGGGTTTACAACCCACCCACACTTGCCCAATGTTGGGGTAATGGGAATACAAATTACAACATAGATGAAAATGAGGGGGAAAGGATGGTCTTGGACTTAGATCTCAATAGAACTAAAGTGCCTAGACAGTGTAAAAAATGCCACTAGTCTAAATCTGCTTCATTAGGCACCTAAACACCCCTAAGGATCCTGCTTTAAGAGATATAAAACAAAAGTACCCTCTAAAAGCAGAGACGCAACTAAAGGGGAAATGAAGCAAAGAGAAGCAGAAAAAGGCATATGAAAAAGAAAAAACCGCCAGAGTGCAGTGAGAGCCAGAGGCTCCCCAGGGGAGTGGCAGGGGATTCCTGGGGTCCATCAGGGCAAGTCCTGGCAGACAGGGCCTGTCCCAGCCCCCCAGCCAGGAGCAGAGCAGCTGGAGGAGTCCCAGAGAAGCCTCAGCCTCAGGTACCAGCTGCCTCCCTAGGGACAGGGATGGATGATGCTGGCCTGGGACATGGACCTGTGCGTGGGCTCAGCTCAGCAGGGCCCACAGCTGGGCAGGGAAGGGCTGTGGGGAGCTGGAGACTGGCCCTGCTGTGGCATTGCTGGATGTCGTGGTTTAAGCCCAGAGGACAACAGAACACCACACAGCTGTTCACTCACTCCTTCCCCCTCAGGGATGGGAGGAGAAAAGAAAACACTCAAGGACTGAGACAAGGACAGGGAGGGATGTCTCACCCATTATAGTCATGGACAAAAGACAGACTTGATTGGGGAAGAAAACAAAATAACCAATTTCATTTGAACACCACCACCATTAATTTACCAATCAAATAGAGTGTGACAGTGGAACTACATACTACATACAACTACATCCTTCCTCATTAGGGGGAGGACTCCTCACACTCTTCCCCTGCTCCAGCATGGGGTCCCTCTCATGGGAGAGCCCTCCAGAAATTTCTCCAAAGTGAGTCCTTCCCACAGAGCTGCAGCTCTTCATGAATTGCTTCAGTGTGGGTCCCAGACAGGTTCCAGTCCTTCCAGCAACAGACTGCTCCAGCATAGGCTTCCTCAGAGTGCCAGACTTTTAAAATGCAGCCACCTGCTCCAGTTTGGGGTCCTCCATGGGCTGCAGGTGGGAATCTGCTCCACCATGGAATTCCAAGGACTGCAGGGGCACAGCCTGCCTGCTCACCATGGGCTGCAGGGGAGTCTCTGCTCTGGCATACCTCCCCTTCTCCTCCTCCTTTCTTCAACTGACTTTTGTGTTTGCATAGGCATTTCCCTCACAATCTCCTCCTCCTCCTCCCAGGTGCCCCTTCTTAAATACGTTATCACAGAGGCACAGCCACCATCATTAATTGGCTCGGCCTTGACCAGAAAAGGGTCTGATTGGTGCTGGGGGAGCTTTGAGAATCTTCTCAGATTGTAGCCCCCTCCTCTGCTACCAAAACCCCACCACACACAAACTCAATACACTAGGACAGGGTCTGATGGCCCTGGCAGGTGAAATGGGGTCCTGTACAATGGGCAGGGTGGGGGGAGCCCTTGGGAGGGTGCGTAGGGACAGCCATGTCTGAGGGTGCCCTCAGGGCCCTCACATCTGTGAAAGGAGCCCTTGGGAGGGTGCGTAGGGACAGCCATGTCTGAGGGTGCCCTCAGGGCCCTCACATCTGTGAAAGGTACGTGTCACTACTTAACCACTTAGCTCTTTGAATCCTCATATTAGGCGCCTATCCATAGCTTCACATGCTCCAAATTGTTTTAGGATATGTTGTTCGAACTGTGTTCATTCCACTTAATCTTACAATGAGGAGAGCATCTAAGGTGCATTTGTAGTATTTCTAGTTTCTTTGATCAAAGGGAGAGATACAGACATCCAGAAGGCTTTTCAGTCTAAGATCTGAACTTTCCTCTGAGACTATCTAGGTCTCCTTCAAGTAGCTCTCTGATTTGACTTTACAAGGTTGATTATACTCCTAAGTATTTCAGCTAGGTGTCTCAAATTAGGTAGGATGAATTTGTGAGTTACTAGCTGTGATCTTTCTCTCCACAAGACCCTTTTGTGCCTCTTCCTACACAGGCCTGAAAATTCATCCCTGAGGAGATGCTGTGATCCAATCCGTCTTTTCTAATTGTGATCCTGAAAAATAAACAAAATTTCTAGATAGATATTTTAGATAATATAATCATTTATTTCATAAAGAAGAGCACTCACTCAGAAGTCTTCCTTCTAGACCTCTTGTCTCTTTCCTCCATAGAAACAACAAAAATAAATCACCTAGAAGTAATAGCTTTTCTCGTGGTTAATGCCGATTTCACCTAATCCCCACCAGAAGACTGAGCCATAAAAAGCGAAAAGAGTTCTGGAGTTGGAGAAAGTTGAATAAACTTGTGTGAGAGGCTGAAATGTTAAGTGACTGTCTCTAAGCTTGTTTGTGTGTGTGCTTACGTGATTGAATCCCGTGCGGTTGCCGGGCCCAGCAGCGCCGCAGCTTGCAAGGAAACTCATGCAGTTGCTGAAGGAGCAGACCTTGCTCCTGCCTGCGGGACACCACCGCAACAGGGTCTCACTGGTGCCGGGGCTGCACCGGTGGCCCGCCAGCAGGCCGCAGTGTTTCCCGCCAGCAGGCACGCGAAGGCTGCGTGGTCAAAGAGGCCCGAGGGACACGCACCGCCCATGCGGTGTCTGCACGTGTCGGATTTCCCACCAGTGGGACTGTGCGCTATAAAAGGACCCTGGAAAGTAGCCAGTGCATGTGCATGAGTGCGCGCACCCACCACTGGAGAACTGGGGACTGAGGACCAATGGGACGCTGCTGGATCCATGGTGGTGACTATTAACACTCCTTTCTGGATGCTCGCTTGATTTCTGCCTTTTCCTTCCATTCTGTCCTATTGCTACTACTCTCCACTGTTGATAATAACAGCTGGTTTGGGTGTATGGCATTTGACCTCATTTGTGTCTTAATCTCGTTCTTGGGATCATATTGAAACCTCCCACACATTGGATTGGAGCATGATAGAGACAAATGCTCCTTTTGGTTGAGGCTTAGATACAATTTCTACTGGCCAAAAACTAGGGAGCACAGTGAGAAGGGAAGCGCAGCTCCCACTCTGGCAGGTCAGGCTGGCAGTAGTCTTCATATTGTAGAAGCTTGTTAGTGCCCAGGTCACAGACTAAAGCAGATGGCATCCATGGCATTGGCAAAGGAGATTCTGTAGGGCAGCATAAAAAACCCACTAAATACTGTTTCCTTGAGTAAATCGCTCAGGTGGCTGCAACAGAACACAGGCTCCACAGGAGTGGGAACAGGGGGATTATTCCATCTTCTCTACCCTCTTCCACTGTGAATCTGGACTAGCACATTTAAACCAAATCCAACAGAAACGAGAGAGTGCTGGAGAAGATAAAACATTTTAAGTTGCTTCTAAAAACAGTTTGTGGAATTCTTTAGCTTAGTCCTACTTATGCAAAACCAGTGGAAGAGTGCATTAATCAAAGCCACGTGGGAACTGTGCAACATTATAAACAGGAGAAGGTAAAAAAACCTGAAGAGACCCAACAATGTAGAAAGATACGAAGAGGCTCAGAAAGTGGATCAGAGAGACCAGGGGCCTGAAATCATAGCCAAAAAAACAATAGGGAATCCAAAGGCCAAACTAAAGCAGGGGAAGGAGAAGCAGAAGGCAAACTCTGGGACTGAGAGTACTATGCCAAAACATAGCTAAGAAATGCAAAATATACCATAGAAGGCAGGACCTGGAGAAGAGCAGTATCACCACAGACTTGAAATATTCTCTGAGAACAGCATTCTTGCTCTACTACTGGCTACCTACAGACTGATTTAACTAGGCATAAGGAAACATAATCATTAGGTTCAGTTCATAACTTACACCTACCTGCAAGTTGCCAGTGTTTGTTGACTTCTAGGACTTCAATATCACAATTCATTTTTAAATGCTGTTTACTAGTATGGAAGTTGTTTTGTAAATCTTAGCTATTTCAGTTCTTGCCATTTTATAGGCTTTATAAAATTCCTCTCTTTTTTTTTTTTTTTTTTTTTTTTCAGTGAGTATTTCTCAATATGTGTCTGTTTAAAAATAGACAAAATTTATAAATTATAACTTTGTTCCTATGGTATAGTATAATCTCCTGTTAAATTAAGGTGTTAAAAAAAGCTCATGTTCCTGTTAGAAATCTCATGCTTTGTTTCATCCTTTTTAAAGACGCTTCATGATACTTTCTGTATTTCATTAAAACTTTTATCACAGTCAAAGATACCTTGATGCTAACATTTCCAAAATCTGTGTATCATATCACCAGAAATCAGATTTTTTTGATCTGTTACTTAGTATCCTGTTCTTCATCCTTTACTGACTTCAGGCATCACAATTCACTGAGAAATAAGTTGATGGGTTTTCTTCCTTTATACTTTTCTGTTTGTTTGTTTGAGGTTATGCACATATTTATCTGTACCTCTTACTAGATTCTTGCTATCATATAATTGTTTTAGGTGCCCATGAACTAGTACGTTTTTTTCCATGGTGTGTCTTTTCTCCACATTTCCATGTAATTGTATCTCCTGAAACCCTGATTTCCTCATCTTACCTTTTGTTTTACCAACGATAATATAAGGTAATTCAAATAACTCCATGGGGGCCAGCCTACTCCTGCACCTGTGGGTGGGTGCTTAGCAGCATCAATATTAATTTTTAATTTCTCACTACATGTGCTGAATCATTAATGCCACATTTCCAAACACACAGTTGCCAGTGTTTTGGGTTTTTTTCAAGTGTTTACAAAAAGATCTTTCACTGTTTTCTTTGGCTATGGAAGTCTCATTTCCTTAGTCTATCTCAACAAAAGATGGGGATATGAAATCAACATCTGTCAGTATTAGTGCCTAGATCAAATTATGTGATCATGAGAAAACCAAACAACTGTCTCAAAGCCATCAGCCTTTTCTTTTTGTTATTTTAAACAAACGTATTAGTACTTTAATAATGATCTTTTTCTACTGCATTCAATGTTCTCAGGCTTCCTGCATTTTCTTCAGCTGCAAGTGCTCAAAACAATGTTGCCTGGGTACTGCACTCCACTGCTGCATTCTGCAGGGCTGGCAAGGATAAGTGGACATTAAATGACTGAGATCAGCATATCATTTTCATTCAGCTACTGATATATCACAGAATGGTTTGGGTTGGAAAGAACCTTAAAGATCATCTAATTCAAGCCTCCTGCCATGGGCAGGGACAACTTCCACAAGAATAAGTTGCTTAAAGCCCCATCCAATCTGGCCTTGAACACTTTCAGGGAGTGGGTGCTTGGTGTGGATCTTCTAAGAGACATTGCATAATGCATCTGTAGCTCTAGGGAATCTTTACATAGACTAAACAAATCCAGACAGGATAGTTAAACCATTGATATATGGTTATAGGAAGAGTAAGTACAACAGTAAAATTAACCTTATATACAAAATTTATGGATCCAGCATGACTTTTTCTTCTAATTAACTGAAATATTCAGCATCAGTATAAATAGCCTTCAAGGCAGGAGTAAGGATGCACTGATTAACATAGTAAACAATCTTGCTCATCAGTTAATAACCAAAACAACAAAACCCAACTATATTTAGTGCTCTGCTGGCAGACAGTCAAGCTCCAAATAAGCAACTGTTGTGTTAAAATCTAAATAAAGCTGAAGATGTGCTGAGTTCTAGATGGAGATTGTTGCGGAGAAACTATGTTTGCAACACAGGACACTAAAATGTCATAAAATCTTTAGAAAAAGAATTTAAGATCTTACATAATTTCATAATATTCTTTAGGTTGTGGGAAGGTGCCTTGTTTTCAGTTTAATTGTTTACATTAATTATATACTGAGAGTTTATTTACTATGCACGAAGGCTAACAGAGGTAGAGACCTAGCCTACTGTTCATAGTAATTGTGTCTTCAACAGCATGGAATATTGGTGACTAATGTTCTAAAAGATTAGAGAGGAATTTTAACTTCTCCCTTGTATATTTTGTTTTCCATCATTTCAGTACAGTGTTGACTGAGATAGAAAATTTAACTGTTATCGAACACTATCATTTCATCATCTATGTTTTTCAATGTGTTGCATGAGCATCACACTGCATTATTGAATTCCCAGAAAGCTTGCACAATGCAGGCATAATTTATTTTCAAATACATGGATGTTTCCAGATATCGTTGTAATCAAATGCAGTATGATGCCATTTAACCATGTCATGCAGCTGGATCCCTAGTTGCTTTAGAAAACAGAATGAAAATGTGAACAAGTAACATAGCATAATCTTATTAGTTTGTGAGTGAATCTTTTAACATTCTGATTATTACCTCTTCCAGTGAAGATCTGCAGTTAAAATTTTCAAAAGCAGCTAAAACTGATTAACAGCTCTCATGAAAAGCTCTAGATTAAGAAAGCATCAAGTCCTTGTTTAATTCCCATGATGTAAATTTTAATCACTGAAATAGAATTTTGTGAGTTTTGTTGATTTCTTTTATTTTTCACTGTGTTCCCCCAACAGGGTTTGGTATTTTCTAGGGGGAAAAAAAAAAAAAAAAGATACACGCTTCTGTGCATTAGAAGGGATTTAATGCAAAGTAAGTATCAAAAGTATCAAATACACTTCCAAAGTATATTTCATTATTCAGAAAGGAAAAGAAAAATTTAATTTTTTAACTTACTGATGAACACTTAAGAATTTTTGATGAGGACTGTTTGAAAAATTGTGACAGAGATGTATCAGAAAGAAAGGGATTTAGGAAATCCCTTCAGATCTCTTTATTTAATGCCCATATATTTCTTTTATGTTATGTCCATCCATGAAAAATAGACAATGAACATTTCACAGAATCACAGAATCGTCTAGGTTGGAAAAGACTTTGAAGATCATCCAGTCCAACCTTTAACCGAACACTGACAGTTCCCAACTACACCATATCCCTCAGCGGTATGTCAAACCACCTCTTAAACACCTCCAGGGATGGAGACTCCACCACCTCCCTGGGCAGCCCATTCCAACACCTAACAACCCATTCTGTAAATAAATGTTTCCTAATATCCAGTCTAAACCTTCCCTGGTGCAATTTGAGGCCATTCCCTCTTGTCCTGTCGCTTGTTACTTGGTTAAAGAGACTCATCCCCAGCTCTCTGCAACCTCCTTTCAGGGAGCTGTAGAGGGCGATGAGGTCTCCCCTCAGCCTCCTCTTCTCCAGACTAAACACCCCCAGTTCCCTCAGCCGCTCCTCGTACGACCTGTGCTCCAGACCCTGCACCAGCTTCGTTGCCCTTCTCTGGACACGCTCGAGTCATTCAATGTCCTTTTTGGAGTGAGGGGCCCAAAACTGACACAGGAATCGAGGGGTGGCCTCACCAGTGCCGAGGACAGGGGTAAGATCCCTTCCCTGTCCCTGCTGGCCACGCTATTGCTGACACAAGCCAGGATGTCATTGGCCTTCTTGGCCACCTGGGCACACTGCTGTCTCCTGTTCAGCCGGCTGTCAATCAACACCCCCAGGTCCCTCTCTGACTGGCAGCTCTCCAGCCACTCCTCCCCCAGCCTGTAGCGCTGCTGGGGGTTGTTGTGGCCCAAGGGCAGCCCCCGGCATTTGGCCTTATTGAAACTCCTCCAGTTGGCCTCAGCCCATGGCTTCAGCCTGTCCAGGTCTCTCTGCAGAGCCTCCCTACCCTCGAGCAGATCAACACTCCCACCCAACTGGGTGTCATCTGCAAACTGACTGAGGGTGCACTCGATCCCCTCGTCTAGATCATCAATAAAGATGTTAAACAGGAGTGGCCCCAAAACTGAGCCCTGAGGGACACCACTTGGATTTAACTCCATTCACCACAACTCTTTGGGCCCGGCCATCCACACAGTTTTTTACCCAGCAAAGCGTGTCCTCATCCAAGCCATGAGCAGCCAGTTTTGCCAGGAGAATGCTGTGGGAAATGGTGTCAAAGGCCTTACTAAAGTGAGGGTAGACAACGTCCACAGCCTTTCCCTCATCCAATAAACAGGTTGCCCTGTTGTAGAAGGAGATCAAGTTTGTCAAGCAGGACCTGCCTTTCATAAACCCATGCTGACTGGGCCTGATCATCTGGTTGTCCTGCATGTGTTATGTGATGGTACTCTGGATGAGCTGCTCCATCAGCTTCCCGAGCACCGACATCAAGCTGACAGGCCTGTAATTTCCTGGACTATCCTTCCAACCCTTCTTATAGATGGGCATCACATTGACCAGTTTCCAATCTGTCGGAATCTCCCTGGTCAGCCAGGACTGCTGGTAAATGATGGAAAGCAGCTTGGCGAGCACCCCAGCCAGCTCCTTCAGCACCCTCGGGTGTATCCCATCTGGTCCCATAGACTTGTGTGTGTCTGTGTGATGCAGCAGGTCACTGACTGTCTCCTCCTGGTTGTGGGGGGGTCATTCTCCCAGTCTGTATTCTGGCTGAGGAGACTGGATTCCCTCATTACAACTAGTCTTGTTATTAAAGACTGAGGCAAAGAAGGCATTAACTCCCTCAGCCTTTTTCCTCATCACTTGATATGTTTCCTTCTGTGTCTCCCTGCTCTTTCTGGGCTCTCCCTGGTCTTTCTTTTCCTCTTGACATACTTACAGGAACGTTTCTTGTTGTCCTTGATTGCTGAAGCCAGAATAACATATTCAATGACATATTCCCCACCCTCCTTATTTTCCATAACATTTTAGCTTCTTCTAACATCTTCTCATTTGCTCAGCATTTTGCCTTGTTATTTTAAAAGTCTGTTATGCTCAGCATTTTTGGTCCCTGCTTGTTATTGTTATATCTATTTATTTATTTATCTTTTCATTTATTTATTTTATTCTCCCCATCTATACTGGCTTTTCTTCTAGAACAAAGGCAGCAGATCCAGCCTTACAAGCTTCAATGCAATGGCAACAGGAAAGGATGGTATATGAGTCTTCTGTCAGAATTAAAATGGATGTCTGATGTAATAATGCCTTGATAATTTCACCTTTTCTTACAGATGGGAACTTTCCATGTGATTCTCTGATTGACAAATAGAAATTAAGTGAATATTTTCTAGGAGGTAGAACTAGAGGTCTGGTGAAACCGTCTAATTTCAGACTCCAAGTACTTCTTTGGTCACAAAACGTAATAAAAAAATCAAGTTATATAATTCAATTAACTGAGTATTTCTGACCACTCTTTTTGACCTATTATTCCAAAAAGTTGCTTAGAAACATTCTTCTTTGATGAAACCCAAATTTATTCAGGAAAAATCCATAGGTATTTGTTCTTCTGACTATATTGTGGGGTAGGGTTTTTGAAGCTTCAGTGTATCATCCTCTCTGGTTTTTATTTCCTCAATATATAGGGAAATTATATCTTCACTGAGATTTCTCTCTCTTCCTCTCTCTTTTTTTTTTTTTTTTTTCCCCAACTAAATTCTTCTAGGATTTCTGCTCATTATTGAATGTAAATTATGCTGGTAACCTGAATAGACATTCTCAGGAACTTTTCCAGTCTGTGTTTATATTTCTGGAAACTTACGTGGTCAGATCTGGATACAATATTTCCATCTAAATCATACTGGTTCATTAAGATTTTGCTATCAAATCTAGGAATACTATGACAAATTCCGTCTAAACTATATCTTTTAAAGAACAATATTGTTGGGATAATTTGTGAAAAATTGACATAGTCACCTTCCTTTTACTGTATTTTCTTATGAAAGGATGTAAATGAGGATTGCACCATGCCACAAACACACTCTTTTTCCTTTGTTCCAAAATTATGACATTTCACTGTTGGGAAACTACCAATAAATCATTGTCATAATAAATGCTTATGTGGAAAGATGGCAAATATCCTCAAAATATGAACTAGTTAGTGAACTCACTGACATTAGCACATGCGTTGTAACGCCATTATTGTCTGTGGACCTGAAATTCATTGAACTGAGAGTTTACCAGCAGTTTTCGTATTCCATCTGGAGTAGTATCACTGTTAGTAGCCTCTGTGTTAGCTAGCTGGAAAGATCAGCCTTACACTATGGCAATGAGTTTAATGTATTTAATCATCAACTGAGGGTCAGTCATCATAGTCAGGCTCATTCCTCCTCAGAGCCATATACACAAGCTACACAAGAATTGTAGTTTTGCACTTTGAGGTCATCTTGATAGGTCATTGACTTTTGAGTTACAAACAAGAACTGTACAGTAGAGCTGTCTCTAACTCCATGGGACTCCCAAAGACTGCATGACCAATTATTATAATTCATTGTTAAATTTACCTCTGTTTCCATTACTTGATTCCAAAGATCAACCACAAAGAGAGAGCTTCCTCACAACTGCAGTATGACACATTGTTACCAATAATTTTTATTACAAACTCTAACTTCTTGTACTTCAGTTCTGAACATTTATTGGTGCTAAAATTAATACCTGATATTTACTCGGGCTATGTCTCCCTTCTAAAAATCTAGGAGTAGGAATTTGCCCACACATAGATGCAAGCATGTATATGTACAAAATTTAATCTACATTTGTGGGAACTATCTTTACTCCTGCAGGCACAGGAGAATTGCTGCTGAATTCAGTCGTCCACACATTGGTAGTGGTATCTGAGTTGCTTTGGTGCATCACTTCTGATCTTAGCTGCCAGTTCAGAAGTTTGTGGATGACCTGTGGGTCTTTAACACTTTTTATCCTGTCATAAATAAATGGTCTCAAATACCCTAGAGGATCTCAGATGAAATCAAACTCGTACATTTAGATAACAGAGTCAAGCTCTAGATCTAGGTACAAATGTAACACTTATAAATGTAGGTACTGTAGAGTCCTATGGTCTTATGTCCAAGTGATGTAATGAAATGAATCCGTATGTTGTTACATCTTTCTTACGTAGCTCCTTACCTAGCTTAACTTTTTTGTACCACTCACCTACTTCAAAAATTTAATTAAAAGACCATATCACTCATTTGACAGAACAACAGACAGATTAGTCCTACCAGTTTTACTTGGTGTATAAATACACTAATTTCCCAAAAGTAAATACCTGCAGCTATTAGTACAGTCAATGTTTACAAAAATCATGTGAAATTTCATCCAAATTTCTTCTGTATATCCTGTTTTCAGTTATTTCTTGCAGGGTTTTAATGTAAGGTCTGACAAACTGTTTATGTTAAAAACAAGAAGAGTAAGGCAAAATTAGCTGTCAAATGAAAAGATGTACAGTTGAAAAACATGAACATTACGGCAGTGTAAGTGAAAATATTTGTCTCTGTGTAAATATATTAAACAAATTTCAATTTTTAAAGCATGAAACAGATACTTGATATGAGACAATAAAAATCAGACTTTTATTTAATATTTTAAAAACTGTGCAAAGAAAAAAAAAATCAGAATCTTAATAATATGATGTTACTTCCCCCCCCCTAATTATTCTTGCATTGAAATTACAATCATATGTCAACAGTGAGCAATTAGATGAAAAACCTCACACATTTTTGTGGGCAGGAGAAACACAACCTATATTTAAACCAATAATTTAACAGTAGTCTAATTAAAGTCTTAATAGACTAATTGAAGAGTTATTAGTTTGTTTAGAATTGTACCAGCACATATAGGCCTACTCCAAATTAAGTTACAGTTAAAGCTGTCACACATAAACATTCTAGTATGTACCATCTCTTCTGAGGTTATGCTTGGTGTTTTCAGTGTGTTGTGACAAGTCACGAGCAGCCCAACTTCTTTTTAAATTAATTTTCATTATGGGGGCTTGTTCTACCTAGTTGTTGGGTGTCCTTGAGGCTATTTGGTACATTTACTAACAGTCAGCTTACTTTTTCACAACTTTTTTTCATTCTTTATCTCAGAATGTCATATCTAAATTATACATATGCTGGATATTTTTCACTGCTCTCTCTGTTATTTATAACAGTAGTTTTATTCTGTTCCCAAGGCTTCATTGCTTTAGCAAATAGAAACTGACCACTTCTGAGTAGTGTTTATAGCTCTGGGACATCTGGTATCACCCTGTGCCTGCACTTTCAAGCCTGTGATATCATCTTGTATGTTTGGAAATGCCTGTTATAAACCATTATTTGACTTTACAGCCTTTAAGTTGCCTAGGTAATGTTTTATTAGTACAAGATACACCAATTTCATGGCCATTAATAGTTGCTACTACTAAAAAAAAAAAAAAAAAAAAAAAAGTTTGATTAGAAGATATATGTTTATATCCATAGATACACAATAGTTTTGTAGCTGTTATTTATATCTATTAGTTTTAGCATTCTCTGAATTTATCAAAATTTCTTCCCAACACTGTGTTCAGCTAGGTTTCCAGTACTTAGCTGTTTCCTGCATCTACTTTGCCATGTCCAAAATCTCACATCTGCATTCCATCTCCTTGCTGACTATAATGCTGGAACTAAGTAGTTCTTCCATTTGAGGTAGAAAATTACTCAAAAAGGGAGATATCACAGAAAAGTTGTAAGTAATTCTGAATACCTTCAGGATACTTCAGTTAACAAAAAGCTAATTCTACCGTCAAGATAGTCCTTTGAAAGATTCACTTCTGCTTTCTTCCAGGAGTTACATTTTTGTTCTATCATTTTTTGTTTAATTAAATACAACTTAGTTACATACAGATCAAATGTAGATTGGTGAGACTTAACTAGCTGTTGTAATTTTTTGTAACAAAACTTTTGAAGTGCCCTCTGTTTCCATTTCTTTGGCTGTAGGTCTCTGATCAACTAATTAGACCCCTTCAAAAGCAATAATGACTGATGGAGACTGAAGGGAGAGGCATAAGGAGAGATAATGCTCTGCTTTTGCATTCCTAATCTTCAGTTCTGTTGTAATACCAGTTTGCATATTTTCTTCTATCGTTTCTCTCTCTCTCCTTGAATTTCTGACTTCCAGAAGTTATACTCAAAGAGTGGGAGAGAATAAAGTACAAGAAAGTACAGAAATAGAGAATATAGTCTATTATATATATTATTAGAAAATTGAAGGCAATATTACAACTAAGTGAGCAAATCTTTCTTCAAGCATAAAAGAGGATAAGGATATTGTTTAAAAAGTCTAGTTCATACTTTTTTTTCTGAAAAAAGAAAATATTTTTCAGGTTTTCATGGATTAAAAAGATATGCAATTATTATGCATATGTATGATGCCAATATATGTACAAAAATGTTTTCCTCTTCAACATGACCTTTTCTTTTGAATTTTAAACTCAGCATGCATCATTTAAAACAGTTAAAATATGTGCGAAGGGTTGTGAATCTACCAAAAGGAAATGTATTCACTCAGACAAGATTTTTTTTTTCTTACTACTATGCATGAAAGAGATTTTGACCTTTCATTCCAACTTTATATTTTGAAATTCTTATGAAACAGGAAAACTGTCTTTCACCTGTCATCTAGAAGCTTACAGTCAGAAGGATAAACAGCAGCTAAAGAAGAAACATTCCCCAAGTCAAAATGGTCAGAAAAGCCCCAAGAAAACAAATAGCAGAGGAATGAGTAAATGTACCAAGTAGTGGGAGTTTTCCTTCTTTTACTAGTGATGTTATCAGAGCTGGATGAGTCAAAGAGAAAGGAATCAATTTTAGTGTCAACCTTCATTTTGTAATTATAACTATGCTTGCTGGACGGAACACATCTTACTTCTAAGGTATTCATTAAGAAGTGTCTTTATCCCCACACACTAAACAATATTCACTAAACCATGAGAAGATATTTCCTGATATTTTAATGGATCATATATTTTTCAGATAAGTAACTTGCAAAGGTAACAAAAATCGCAATGTCTTTTGCCAAGTATGAAACTAAATCATGTATCATGGGCACTATGACATTTTTGGGACCTATCCCTTCTATTAAAGAAAGGAAAACTTCAGAACTCATGTCTCACTTTGAACCATAATACAAAAGAGGCACTCTGTACTCATCAAGACATGAGAAAGGTATTTTTCTTTACAATATTTATTTTAATTTTTGTGGGAATATCTAATGAATCTAACTGAGATCACTGGATGTTTTCCTTGTTACTAAAAAGTTGATAGAAGTTTTTTATTTCCTTCCTGGTTTTCAACTTAAGCAGATTTTCTTCTAGAGTTTATAGTCTGCTGTACTACATTAGTACACAATTTAATGACCTTGAAATTCCATCTGCTTGTACTTCCTGAAGGACCTCATCAACATCTATGACATTAATGTTATGTTATGAAATAATATTTCACCATCTGAAGTGAAATGAAAGCATCTCAAATTAATCTGTGAAAAATTCAGATGATTTATATGTCCAGCCTGAGACACACAGCAGTGGTCATGTCTTCAAGAAAGGCTAATCAACTGGCTAGTGTGAAAGCAACCAGAATCAGAGAATCAGAACAGCACTCCCATCTCTGGAACTGATTGTTAAAAAAGTTGAAATGTTTCCTGAAAGAAATAAAAATTCACATTTAAATTAAATTTCTAATTACTGTATGAAATTAAAACAAAAATATTTCTTACTCTTTTGCATTTCTTTTTCTTTTTTTCATAACTGTTGATCACATCAAATCTAAAACTAAGACTAATAAAAATATTAACAGTGATACCGTTAACAATGTTTTCCTTTAATGCAACTATTTAGTAAAACACACACAAAGCTTCAGATATTTTTTTTTCTTACAAATGTCTTCTGAAACCTGTCAGTTCTGGAAATTACCAGCACGTGATGTAGATTCAGCCTGTTAGTCTGTGTTTAAATAAGAACTTTATATGCACAGTTCTCATATAAGATCACCAGAGATCCACTGTGGCTTTCAATATTCCTACATGCCTCCCTGGCTACATATCTACTAATAAATTATGAAGTGACAGAAAATGTTCCTGGGCACTGGGGCTTTATTCTCTATTTCCAAGTAGTTAGAGCAGTCCTTGGTGCAGTTTTGACCTTGACAAATTAACACTGTACCATTTCCTGGACACAGCTGAATCATCTATTGGAGATTATTTCCTATAGTTGGATACAGTTACTCATCTCTTTATACTTTCAGGTTACCAACCTCATTTCCACCTCTATATTGAATATCTCTCATGAAGTGTTTAGTGGAAATGTTTGGCAAGATTTTAATGACACAGTTTTCACCTAAATAAAAACATTTTGTGAGGTTTTGTTGAAAGCAGAGAAGCAAAAGAAATACTGAAAATTATATAGCAATTTTTTTCTGGTTTTCATCTAAATTGATTTCATTAAAAGCTTCTGACTGAGACCACAGCCTGTGCTTGATCTTGCAAATTATTTAAGGCTCTGCATGCAGAGTCTTACTGAAGTTGCCCAACAAAGTGCTTGTTACTTTCTCAGAGTTAACAGCACACTCACAAAGGATCATCGTTTAAAAGGATCTAAGAATTCCACAAGCTCTCCATTGTGTATTACTTTGCAGGAAGTGCAGTTATCCAATATTCCTGCTAGTTAGCATTGTTACTTATCAGGCTCCACAACTTCTCAGTGATGTTATTTTTTTAATTTGTTTTGTTCCTGTGTTCACATCTTCTTCACTTTTCTGTCTTTTCTCCTCACACCTTTCAAATGTACACATTGCTCACATAGCTCTACATCAAAGTACCAGAAAGACCTCAATAGTTTCCAGTCTTGGTGCTTGTTAAACCCCTAAATCCTCAAAGACATTGCAATAAGAATTATTTTTGTGAGTGTTTTTTTTTTTGTTTGTTGTTTGGGGTTTTTTTAAGATATAGCATTCAGTTGTGGACAATGTAGTTTTTCTTCTATTTTTTACCCTCATTTATGCAAACAGTTCATTTATTTAAAAGGATAGAATGTGTTGACTGAAATACAGTTTGCAAAACTAGTAGAAAAGAAAAATAAAGTGTTTCAAACAGATCCAGAATTATCTGGAGGCTACAATTTCCCTGGGACAGAAGCTTCCATGGAACTGTATGCACCCCTTCACACCCTGAGATGTCCTATGGGGCTAAAGCTACACAAAAAAACAGAGAATGACCCTGCAAACAGGACAAAAATTAATCCCAAACACAATGGGAGTCAACTCACTCAAGTGAAGTCTTAATGGTTTCACATTTGTGATTAATGGTTTGTCTATAAAATATTAACAGAGTTTCAGAGACTTATTAAAAAATATATATAAATACACAATAAAGCTCAGATTTATATGCACATGATTAAAATAGTTTACAACCAAGCACCACCTGAACTCTACATCCAAACAGTTTGCTTCTGTTCTCACAGAGGATAAACCAGGTTACTTCCAGACTTGCCTGCTCAGGTGCACTATGGTTTCTGGTTTACATACCACAGGTGGAAACCCACTAAATGGATTTCTTCTTTTTCTGCACAGATATAGAAAACTAGGAAGTCTAAAGACCACAGCCCCCTTGGTGGGGTAAAGTGCCTGGCACTGGGTAGAATATTTCTTTAGTTGTATGACTTTCAGGCTCTTTTTATCATTGTGCTAGTATTCCAGGAGGCTGTCTCAATCCAATATCGGGGAGGGTTCTTAAAAGATCCCAGGAGCGAGAATAAGACACAAACCAGGTCAGATGCTGTACAACTTTATGAACTTTATTTTCTAGACCAACTGATAAGAGAAGAAAAGAAAGAAAGCAAAAAGTCGGAATCCCTAAGCAAGAGAACAATAGAGAAGCAGCTAATTACCACCACCAGGGATCCAGCGATGTTCCATAGGCTTGTCGTTGGTGCCGATGATGTTCCACGTTCCTGGCTCCATCGAGGTCTCCAACAAGCAGCAGCACCCTGAGAGAGGAGTACACAGTCCCTTTATAGTCCCCCGTCCCCACAATTTCTCCAAAAAGTCTGCCTATTTCCAACAGGGGTTTGTTGTGACATTTACTGCCTCGTGGTCCTCCGTGCATGCATGCTCAGGTGGTCACGGTGGTCTTGCTGGTGGGGGTCAACCTGCGGTGCCTCCAGCCTCTCCTCACCACCTACAGTCTCGCACCGCCTACCTGGCTTGCACACAGGTGTAGCTTGGGGGGCACTACTAAGGCTGCTGTTGTTCCAGCCTCGGGCAGACTCCGTGGTTTCGTTGGGGACTTTCAGTCTTCAAGGCATACTCCTTCACAACGACAGGATGCTGAGGCCAGCAAGTGGTGGTCGTGAAGCAGCAATGTTGAGACAAACAAAAGTCTAAAAGGTCCCTTACAGAGGCAATTCAACATACCCAGATTAAAAACCTGATTATTGTTTAACTCAGTTGTTCTAAATCTGTGCGGGAATTGACTATCTAAATTGAACAACCAGTTTAAGTGTTTGAAGTAAAAGATGCTAACACACTTCTAGTAAAATCATATCACAATCAAATTGTTTAAAATCACTTCACTCTTGAATTTTTACTGTACGGTTTTGTTACTTTATCTGTTGCTAGATCTTTATTATTTGTCTGTTAAGGTTGCCTTTAAGGATTTTATCTAGACTTTTTTAATATTTAAAATTACATGTGGGATTTTTCTGCCTGTGTATTATACTCCTTGAGGATTCCAAGAGAATGTGAAATACACAATGAGGAAGAAAGAATTGATTAACATCTCATGAAATTTTGTAGTACAATTACTGTATTCTGTAATATGCACAATGTTCAAATGTAGAATATTTATTGCTGTCTGTCATTTAATCCAAACTAGTGGACTCAGAGATAATGTTATTAATGCAGTAATAATATGTAAGATATATTAATGAAAACACAAATATAAATTGTCCTAGCTCCTCAACTGGTATAAACCAGAGCATGAAATTAAATGAATTCAGTACATCTCCATTTCAGTCAGTGGAGTTACACTGATATTCACCAGCAGATGTTTCGTCATATTATTTCTAATTCTTATGTATCTTATAACAAGCAAGAAAAATAATGATGCATCCAATTATCTTGGATAAAAGACCATAACTTAAACTACTTTGAGGATATACAGTGCATATCATCTCCTCTTGTCAATCTTTAACATAATGGTTTGACTCAGGCATTTAACTGTTTTGTTTTGGGTTTTTTAAACTAATATAGGATAGTCCAGGTGAGTCACCTATGTTGGATACTTAGACATTTCGTATCATTTGATTGCAATTATTTTATCTCCCTCTTGATAGCAGTATTTATTCTGAGTGGTTTTTTGGATTTTATTTTTTAATAGCTGAGATATGAAATTGCAGTCAGCAACTCACAAAAGTGTTCTTGTTTCATGAATAGAAAAACATTCTTACTCCTTTCAACTTTTCTTTTTCTGTTTTCTCTATTATTACTCAACTGTTAGACATCTTGTTCAGTGTCTTCTGTTCTGTAGGTACAGGATGCCTTTCAAATTTCTGATTTTTTTCAAGAGAAAGAAAGCCACAGTAAATGCATAGGGGTAGGGGGGAAAAAAAAAAAAAAAAAAACCAGTAAAAATTAATTTATTCTAGAAATAGTAAAATGCATTGCCAGTGTTTAGAATTTTTTTCTGTAATATTTTTTCTGGTTTTCTACAGTTTCAAAGAGTGGTTTGAGGTGCTAAGGCTTGGACAACAGGCCCAAGCCAGAGCTGACCTATAGATGAAGCCTTTATATTTTATAACTGATAACCATTGTGCTTATAGGTATTGTGCTAGGTTATAACAAACCACCTATGCTGATGGAAAAAGTGCTAAAGTGTTGAAATAATGAAGCCTGAACAACAGGTTCTGAGCGGAGGCTGCTAACTTAGTATGTGATCGTTAACAAAATATGTAAGCTAGTTAGTGAAAGATGCAGTTTAGAGAGAACATAATCAGTAGTGAGGATGAAATGCTGAGAGAATGTATCCAACTTTCTTTTCTCAGCCTTGTTCAAGGCTGAAAACCCAAGTATTTGGCCTTGTTAGAAACTCCTTTGGTTCTCCTTGCCAAACCTTGGCCAGGCTTTGGGTTGAATCGAACAGGAGAATGAAACCAGAAATTTCCCGCTCAAAACAAAGGTGCCAGTTATTCTGGCTTGTTGATTTTTGGTATATAAGACTGGACCCAGTTGCAGCAACTTTGGATGCCTCACCTATGGGTGGACCCACTTGCCAGTAAAAGGCTTTCCAAACCCTCGCTGTAACCGGGGATGCCCAGCCACTGCGGGTCTGGGTGACGGTAAAGTGTGCAAGTGGTGAGGGAACTTGCTTAATCACTATTCTCTCTCTCATGTAGTAATGATTTAATGTATTACTCTGTATTTTCTGATTTGCTTGCGTTAAGTGGCTTATTCTGTCTTTTCTTACTGCATGTTTTCTGTGTTACTCTGTTACATTATTTAATTATCACCAGTAAAATATACCTACTCTTTTCACTCTGGTGTCCAAGTTTAATTGATATCCTTCATCAGCAAAACATTGTTTTAAAGAGCAGTTATGTCTATTGTTTTTCACATATTCATTTCTAGTTTTTGATTTCATCCCAATATGATGTTTGCTTTTGAAAATTTAATTTTTATTAATAGTCAAAGGTTGTTTTTTTAAAAAAAACCCCACCTTAAATAATTGTTACTGTTATGCTCAGCTTTTTTTTCCTATTTTTATTATAGAAAAATTAGTTAAAGGAACATATACTGTAACTGCATAATATGCTCACAACTATTCCAAGTAATTACTCAAGGAAAATTAGAAAAAAAATAGTCAGCTGCATAAAGACAAACTTTTAGATTTGTATATTAAATTTAGCACAAAATGTTCTTAGAATATTTCTCTGTTTCCTTTTCTGCTCCAGCAAAGAATGACACAAAATTTCACAGATATGGGACTACCTTTTACTTTAGTCTTCTCTATGAGGGTTTCTCAGATTTAGGTATTTATTTCTGTTATGAGGTAGGTTATTCACTCTCTCTTAAATAAAAAACTCAGATGTTATCAAACAGTTGTATAAGCTGATACTCTAAAACACTTAAATTCTGCTGCAAACCTCTCTGTAACATCTTATGCATTATTTTTAAAAGAACATAAAACCAACTATCCTTAATTTGACCAAAAATCCCTTCCACTCAACAGTCTGTTTCTATAACAGCCAGTAGCTCAATAAATACCTTGGGAAAGAACAGAACAGGTTAGCCACATAAGGAAGTTCACCAGCTTCTAATACTGTGTTGCTCACAAACTTCCCTTATCAGCAGTGATAGCTTTTTTTTCTATCCATTTGTCTAACTGATTTTTGTACACATGAAAACGTATAAGTATTCATGTCTTGTGGAAATGCCTTTATTGTTCTTTTGTATTTATTTTAAACCTGAGACCTTTTTATTCCAATTGGTTCCTCCACCATTCACGCTAGATTTTCGCTGTCATCAAACAATGGATGATTGTTCCCTATTTTCATTTTCTGAGGCTTTTCTGAGTTTTAAGATCAGAGCCATCAGAACCCTTAGACTTGTTTACAGGTTGAATAGGTCTAGTCTACTTAGTTATTTGTCATATGTACCATACATATAGATACAGTAGGAAGATTATTTATATATAAAAAACTTTTCCTTAAGATTGAGAAGATTTAACTGTTAAATCAGGAGGTAAATATTAGGCAAAAAGCTTGTTAGCACCAGTGTTTTTGAATACACCTGCCTTAGAGTTCCTAGACACTTTTGAATGAGCCAAGTGCTGACTTTTACTACATTTTAAAGCTCACTTACACTTCTGGTACTGTAATTTACTTTCTGCAAGTTGTCCACACGCGTGGCTTGTTGCTCCTAAATTAATAAGGAATTGAATAAAAAACTCTGATCTCTCAGCTTCATCCAATGCAGAAAACCAATCTAAAATAACCAACTGGATAATTTAAACTCATTAATAGAGAGAAATTTAGCCCCAGAATTATAAGAACTGCATCTGTCTCCTAGAGGCATTAACCAGGACATGTAATTAGATCAGTATATTTTCAGTTTTTCTGTCTCTTTTTCTCTCGCTGTCTTTTTCTCTCTTTTAATGTTCATCACCAAATGAAAGAAAATAAAGTTAATTTTGTGGATGTCTCATCATACAGATGAACAATAGGTTCAAATGTCCTGATTACTAGAGAAGACATACTTCTCTGTTATAGTGCGTCAGTCCTTTTTGAGTCCTAGGAAAAATATAGTCTGTCATAGGTTACTTGGAAAAGAAGAATATTGTTAATGAAGGAATTACATTTGACAAAGAAGGCTTATCACTAAGAACTACAGACAGTGCATAACTGGTTGCAATGTCTTCAAATGATTAACACATGGTCATCTATAACAACTAAATAATCAGAAATAGATGGAATGGAGTTGTGGGGAGCTCCAGGGATTTGTTGCTACTTCAAGACCAGTTATATTACACACAAAAAGATAAAAATGAAAAACCCTTCCAAAGCTGTAAACAGGTCCTTCCATATCTGTCATAGAAAGAAATATTAGATACAACAGATATATCAACTATATCCAAATATCAAGCACATCTTGAATACATCAAGACTCCTTTGTCTATGCTTCATGTTCTGTCCGAGTAATGCTTTATTCATTGAGCAGAGTTAGTGATATCACTGGGATGTTTTGCAATGTAAATTACTGTTCATTCTGAATAAAGGTGGAAGAATTTGGCTCTAACAGGATAAAATGAAGAATGAGAGTAAAAGAAATGTGAATCACTTCAAATTACAGCACTAAAATGAAACCCTGAACTAGTTCCTATAAAACTATTTATGAGCTTCAGACATTCTCATGCTGAGGACATAAACAATAGTTCTTTGCTGATACTTGAATGACTGTAATAGGAAACTGTGACCATAAAATCCTTCCATGTAAACTGAAATCTCTAACTGCTCTCTGATCTATGGATAGCCTAGGCATTTCCTTTATTAATGTATTTTAGTTGGAGTCTCCAACAGACAACAAACAGGTTTATTTAATAATACTCATGGATAGAACTCCACATTTGTATCTGGTATGAGACAGACTTTGACCATTAATTGACCATTAATGACTAGTGTTCAGAAAAAAAGAAAAAAAAAACAAGTGTTTTATGTTTCAAAAGCAAGTTGTAGTATATTCAATTCTGCATCAACTTGACTTCATTGCCCAGCATTTCAGAAGACAATTTTGCATTTCTGCTTTCAGAATCATACATTCCTGCTTTCAGAAACATACTGCCAGAGTGGATTTGGATGTGGATGTACCACCTGCTTTCTAAGGCTTTGAGGAGAGCCTGTCCATGGGTACAGATAGCCTTCTGCAATTTCATCTCTGGCTGTTTGTTTACGTGTGGCGAAGCCAGTTACAGACCCCTTTGATTAGGAACACACAGCTGTAAATCAGATACTAGAAAACTAAGGTTCAGATTAACAGAAGATTCACTCTGGGAACACAGCCTAAGATCTGTAGTTCATTGTGTGAATATGTTAGATGAAGTATTATGGATCACGTTTCTGTTGTTTGTATATATTATACTTTAAGGATAGGATTGATCTCACCTTTACCCTATAAAACTAGGCATTTAGTTAAATCTAGATGTTTAGCTAGATGAAAACTAGCTTATATATGATAACCAACTTTCAGAAAAATAAAGTATAAAGGTTATAGTTCTTCCATGCCTCTGATGAAATATATGGGTCATTCCCCTCAAGACACTGTGAAACAAGGTTATTTCTGTCCCATCACATTCCCAATCACATCCCGAGTGGCTTGCTTCTCACTACTACAATATACCTTTACATATGTCAAGTACTTTCAAATTTAACATACATTATGGTTTAAAAATAAAATGTAAATAAATGTAATTATTTACAAACATAGCAGCTAACTGTTAGAATCAAATGATAACAGTATTAATAGTAACATTTACACAAGTCTTTCTCATTTAATCTATTTAGAAACAGTCTCATTCATAGTTATTTTTAATTTCACTTTTAAAATTTTTTACCCATAATAAAATTCCATATGTTAAATAAAAGCTGTTTTCCTGTTTACAAGTTCACAGTACACCCTTTCGCAATGATTCCACAGCTATTTAGTTTAGCTTTCATCTTTAGTTGTCCACTGTTAACTAGAATCAGGAAGTCCATCTGCTGTTACTATCCTGGATCAAGTCATTGTACAGCCTTCGTTATTATTCTTCCAAGCTGCATTTCCTGTGGACATTACTCTTTCTGAAACAACTGCAATTTTAAAGTAAAGATATTGAAACTAAGACACCCTTTCAAAGAGAACACACTTTATTTACTGTGGTGGGTTGACCCTGGCTGGACACCAGGTGCCCACCAAAGCTCCTCTATCACTCCCCTCCTCAGCTGGACAAGGGAGAGAACATATAGTGAAAGGCTCATGGGTTGAGATAAGGACAGAGGGAGAGATCATTCAGCAATTACCATAATGGGCAAAACAGACTCAGTTTGGGGAAATTAATTTAATTTATTACCAATCAAAACAGAATAGGATAATAAGAGATAAACCCAAATCTTAAAACACCTTCCTCCTACCCCTCTCTTCTTCCTGGGCTCAACTTCACTCTTGATTTTCTCTACCTCCTCTCACACAGCAGCAAAGGGGGATGGGGAATGAGCGTTGTCGGTTCATCACACGTCATTTCTGCTGCTCCTTCCTCCTCAGGGGGACTCCTCACAGTCTTTCCCTGCTGCAGTGTGGCATCCCTCCCACAGGAGACAGTCCTCCATGAACTTCTCCCATTTGAATCCTTCCCACGGAATGCATTTCTTCATAAACTGCTCCAGCATGGGTCCCTTCCATGGGGTGCAAGTCCTTCAGGAACAGGCTGCTCCAGCATAGGTCCCCTGCAGGGTCACAAGTCCTGCCAGAAAACCTTCTCCAGTGTGGGCTCCTCTCCACAGATCCACAAGTGCTGCCAGGAGCCTTGCTCCAGCATCAGCTTCTCATGGGGTCACAGCCTGCTTCACCATGGGCTTCAACTGGACTGCAGGGGAATCTCTGCTCTGGTGCCTGGAGCACTTTCCCCCCGTCCTCCTTCACTGACCTTGGTGTCTGCAGGACTGTTTCTCTCATATTCTCACTCCTCTCTCTGGCTGCAATTGCTCAGCGTTTTATTCCCCCTTCTTAAATATGGCATCACAGAGCTACCACGATCACTGATTCATTGACTTTGTCCAGGGGCGGGTCCACCTTGGAGCTGGCTGGCATTGTCTCTATAGGACAGAGGTGAAGCTTCTAGCAGCTTCTCACAGAACCGACCACTGAAAACCTTCTCATGCAAACTCAATACAGCTACCTTTGTGACATAACGGTTTAATATTCTCATGTATTGTTTGTCATTACTCACTTTTGAGCTCAGTACTATTCTCATGAATTTCAATATCACAAAGAACACTGGCTTTAACAGAATATCTTTTTCTTTAAAAATATAGAACTAAAAATGTATTGGGAAATACTTATACTACACTTATGTATTTTTTTCTGTCACACCAGTGTCAACTTCTTTTGAAGTATGAGGTAAGATAATTTTGATTTTGAAAGGTCCCTGACAGAACTTAATTAAGAAATGAGGCCTAGCAGTCCAATCCTGTATCGATCACTTCTAGTTGTGATGTAAATCATAATAACATTTTATAGTTATTGGCTAAAAACAAATTTCCAGATCAGAAAATCTACCACTGTAGTGGAATAAAAACATTTCACTGCTGGTTCACATACTGTAGACAGTCAAAGGAACATTTGGTATTTCCTTTTTCATAAAGCAGACAGATAAAACCACACTACAGTGCAAGAGAATATGAATTCAAATTTTAAAGTATCTGTGAATTTTTACCAATTTCTTTGACATAAGAAAAATTCATATTCACCACTGTAATATTATATGATGCACAACAATGAAAGATGAATCAAATACAGCTTTAATTATTATGCTAATGTGTTGCACTAAAAATAAAAAAAAAATAAAAAAAAAAAGATCAATATTGCTTGTTACCTCAAACAAGTTCATTTTCAGTCTACACAAGACACAGAGTATAAGCTCAGTCAAACTTTACAAAACTGTATTGTGGACAAGACATCCCAGATATATTTCACAGAATAATAAAGTCACTGCAGGTGTTTTGTCTTGGGTAAAGTTAATTTTCTTCATAGTAGCTGGTATGGTGAGATGCTTTGAATCACTAAAACAGTGTTGTTAACAGACCCATATTCTAGTTATTGCTGAGCAGGGCTTACACAGCATTAAGGCCTTTTTTTCTGCTTCCCACACTGTCCTGCCAGCGAGTGGGCTGGGGGCGCACAAGAAGTTGAGAGGGGGCACAGCCAGGACAGCTGACCACAAATGACCAAAGGGATATTCCATACCATGTGACATTGTGCTCAGCATATAAAGTTGGGAGAAGAAGGAAGTGGAGGATATTTTGAGTGATGCTATTTGTCTTCCCAAGTAACCATTACACGTGGTGGAGCCCTGCTTTCCTGGGGATGGCTGAACACCCACCTGCCCATGGGAAGCAGTGAATGAATTCCTTGGTTTGCTTTGCTTGCTCACGCAAGGTTTTGCTTTACCTATTAAACTGTCTTTATCTCAACCCATTACTTTTGTCACTTGTGCCCTTTTGATTCGCTTCCCCATCCCACTAGTGAGAAGTGAGTGAGCTGCTGTGTGGGGCTGAGTTGCCTGCTGGAATTAAACCACAACCGCCACTAATGTATTTGGTAGCTGTGGGCTAATCAGTCAGTAATCTTACGGTCATTAAGTAATAACAAGCAAGGTAAGTGATTTGGAATACAGAAGAACTATGTAGGCATATCCCCCCCCCCCCCCAAAAAAAAAAAAAAAGGCTTGGGATTGATTCTTCTTTTTCCTTCTCTTTCTTCCTTTGACACAGCTGACTGCGTTAATATCTTTATGCTTCCTTGAAAATTAATGGAAGTATGAAAGACATACTGCAAACATTACAAAATCAAGCATTTATAAACAGAAATATAATATTTTAATGACGCCTTAAAAAGTTCAGAGCTTCACAAAATTATTTTCTTTGGTACTTTCAAATTTGTATAGTTTCTTCTATTTTTACCCATTGGAAAGCTACTAAGGAAAGTGGTATAGATTTTTTTTTGTACAGATGTTTGCCAAATAATAGCTAGAGTTTCTAGCATTTTGCTTCTCTTTAGGTTTGTTGTAGCGTTACAATCTATGACTGGTCTCCAGTCTTATTTAAAGAGATCATCTGTTTAGGATAAAATAGGATGTAATTACTATTATGATTGTAATAAAAGCCCCTTGATTTTCCACTTACTGGTATACATGCTGAAAGATCATTGGACTTGAACTTGAGCAAACTGGGAGAATATCTACACTGTCAGATCACTGTAGAATTTAATAATCACATTATCAACATAATCTCTTAATGGCTTAATGACCTTGCTGCTACCAAAAATAAAAATAATCTGTTTTATAGTGGGAACTGCTATAACTTACTCAAGCCCTCTAAAGTCTGGATACTTCAGCTAGGATTCATATCAACTAAAGCTAGTCTTCTGCAACACAAATTGACAACTAGAAGAATTGCAATTGATTCTCTTTATATTTAATGCAGTGATCCAAACAATGAATCCTTTCACCAGCTATTGCTATCTAAATGAAGATGTGATCACCTGCATCCTCAAAGATCCTGTGCTTTTTCATCAGCAGTAAAGGAACTATAAGTTGAACTACTCAGATGTACATGGCTGTTTGGTCAAATTGATTACATGCATACTCAGATGAAATTTCAGGCTCCTTGAATAGAGCCAACAATGAGAGATATGTCAAGGAAACAATTTCATCTGCTTTGGGTTCCTAATATGAGAAGAAGTCCCTATCTTTCCATACTGACTGTAAAATGAGCTAAACTGTTACCTCAGATGGTTAAGAATACAAAATGTAAATTTTACCCCAAGCCCAATACAATTGCTTAAAAATAAGACTGTAGTGCCCTTTGAGTCAACAGACTAAGAACAATGAGAGATTAATATCCTTGCCAAAATTCCTCATTCAGTCATGTATCTTTGAAGCAATCATGTGATATGAATGGAATGTATTAAAATAATGGCTGCATATTTCATTATCCTGTGTTTCCTGTCAGAGCTCGTTTTAGTACTACATCTGGGGGCATGTCTTTGGAAACATCAGCTGAAATTAAAAAAAAAATAACTGAATTTGAGGACTTAGTTATAGATTGGTAGAGACACAAACAGTGAGTCTTCCAAGCTCTGGATACATGTACAGATTCCTCGTGTTCTTGACTGGACACAAATTTTATTGCATCAGAGATATGAGATAACTGAATGTGCTGAAAATGTAAGAAAATATTTTAATAAACCAGGGTTGTGATATACTGTCTACTTACTGTTGGTTTTATTATTTGGACTGACTCAAAAGTGCAAATGTTACCTTTGCCTTTAATTTTGCTTTTGAAGCTAATTATTTTCATTTTAATCCTCTTGCGTATTTTCAAAATGACCTCAGTAAATGACTATGAAGTTTCTAGATTTTTATTTTGTGCTCAGTGACATCTACTGTAGTTCCTGTAAAGGCAGCAAACCTGTGTGGACTAGAAATCACTGCTGAATTTAGCCTATTATCTATGTAGAAGTCAACTGTGGTAATGCAGGCAAACCAAATAAAAATCATCGCAGGAAAGTCATTATAGTCTGCAATTAATATAACAGATTTTACAGTGTGTGCTAGAAATTAAGAGGTTTTGCCTTCTACACAGTTTTATAATAACAATTTAAAATGAAATGGCAATGATGATACGAATATAATGAGATAGGTCATGGTTATAGGTCTAGCTGCATCTCCTTTCTCCTTATGGCTGCTGAATTCATCCCTCAGGTGTTTGACTTCTTGTGCTTAATGTTCTTAATGTAACGTTATATGATTCTTCCACATATTTATACTGTATAACTGTAACTATACCAATGTTTATTGACCTGCAGTCCCAAGACTATTTGGGCCATTTATTGGACAATAACCTCCTTAAGCCTAATTCATTCATTGGAAAACAACAACCACCAAGAAAAGGTTATTGTATTGTGCTAGAAAGAGACAAGGCTGTGTGGGGCAACCTTGCTTCCTTAGCAGTGTCACAGGCAGTTGTTCGTACTCCCATTAACAAGTATATAGGTATGTGGCCATGTCTGTCAGTGGACACCTAGGCAGTTTAGAGGTGCAAATATTCACAGGCAGAAGGTAGATCTTCAGAGAATTTCATTAGCATCTCAAAGGCAATTTGAGCAGAGACTTTTATGCAGCCTTTGTAAATCTAGCCTGGACAACATGCATGCATAGCTGTACTACTTAGTATTTTATAATGATGAGTTAGGAAGGTCTAGTTCTTTCAAGCACTTCATGCTATTAAATCACTTCTTGAATTCAGCTCTTCTCTAGCACCTACAAAACATGAGCATACTTAATGCCTTTAACATTTCTTCTCATCACAAATGTAGTTTTCCTGGAAAACCCACCTTGTATACATCTGTTCAGAAATTGCTTTAAGGTGACAGTCTTAAAACTTAGACCAAAAGCTTTGATCCTGACTTTACTTAAGTCAAAAGAATGTTTTTGGTCACTTCTAAATTATTTAGATGAGACCTAGACCTGAGAGCATTTTGTGTGTTTAACATAAATGTTTCCAACAACCATGAGGTGACTAAAAATATTAATAGAGCACACAGACAAGCCTGTGAAGATGTGTCATCAGGGCCTTTTCATTTCAAGCGAAGAAGGAGCGAACTGTTGTTTGCTATGAAGCAAAATAACTCATGAGGATACATTCTTCCAAGTAAATATGTTTGGAAGATTTCAGCAACTCAAACCTTCAGGTCCCCCCTCTGTTATTGACCTAATTGGATCTCTGTTTTCAGTTTCTTCCTTTATCCTGGATGAGGCAAGGGAGCTCTTGCTTAATTATAAGATTTAATGCTTGTTGAAAGCCAAAGGATAGGAGCAAATAAGCTAAAACCCACCAGATTAAAGTATTTTTATGAAGTACAATACTTTGCCCAGCAGCAAAAGATATATCAGACATTGACCTCTTCGCAAAGGCATTTAGCTTTGTGGCTGGCCTTCTAACAGTTATTTCTACTCTCTTCCCCTGTTTACCAAAATAAATATCTCTTCTGCTGGAGAATGGTTCATAGCAACTTCAGATTATAAACTATACACTTCACTTAGTGAAGTAGCCACAACTGCTTCAGAAGATCTCATAACAAGGGAGGCTAATACTTCAAAAACTCCATAGAAGTGACTTACTTTCTCTTTCTTTTTGCTTCTGGCTTTCATTGCAGAGCTATTTATTTACTATTAAAATATATAAGACTGAAGCAGAATTTTTCCCACTGTAGTAGTTACATTTCTAGTGTCAGTAAATATGTTGTTCAGATTTAGTTAACTTGAAAATCGAGCCAGTTTTCAAGTAAGCTTTTTACTGCATCTATCTACACCCAGTTTGTGTTCATCCAGTTGTACAACACCCCCCTCTCTTTTTTTTTGGCTAGTATTGTATATTAGTTCATTCACTTTGCATAGATAGTAAATAAAGATCTTTACTATCACCTGGTGCAGTGCAGAATAGAAAGGCAATAGGGTAACTTATTCCACTATCCTGAAAAACCAGTACACTGTGAAAATGTGTGACTACAGATGTGTTTTCCCTTAATCATTCAGCATGCTGGTCATGTATATTATCCCAAAGAACTGCTAAAATGTAGATAGCACTAGAGTATGGCAGGAATATGCATCCCAGAAAATATTCATGAACGATTGAACTATTATATTTTATGAAATGCTTATGAACTCCCTTAGCTTCCTATCTCCAGCTTTATATCTTTAAACTGAATTTATTTAATTCTCAATGCTTTTTCTATGTTCTTTGTGGGTCTACTTCTGAGAATAAATGTAACATGTTTTTGCTATACAACAAATAAAGTTTAACATATATGTTTCAAAATAATTCCCTCATTTTTTTTGTTTTCTGCACACTCCTTTGCTTGTGTCTCTCTTTTCTGCCTGTTTTATCTGTCTTTTCTCATGGTCTTTGATTCATTTAGGCCTATACTTCTATCACTACAAATTGATGCTATATACTAATTTGGCTCCTTCTGATATTAATATGTTAGACAGGCCCTGTTGAACAAAGTTTTCTCTGCTTATTTCACCTCTCTTTGGATGTTCTCAGGATTAATGGAGAACATGTTTCACAGCACACACCAGACTTACCTTTCATTAGTTACTCTGACTTCCCAAAAATCTTCAAGCTTCCTCTAACCAGTTTTCCTGTCTGTGGCAGCAAAACCATGATCATTTGACCCTTTATCTTTGTAAGCAGCATTTTTACTAAAAGAAACCAGCATTAAACATTTCTTAAGCTAAAATTAAGCAGAGATATGTATCCCAGGAACACCGCTGAATATAGATTTTGAATTAATTTTTCTCCCATGCCATTTTTAAAAGTTGTCTTCAGAATTGTAGGTCTCGGGGCCAAAAATTAAATGTACTGAATGAATGTCCTTTCTAAACACATACACAACAATATTTTCAAATTATCTCCATTAATTTACCACACTGACAGTGAATGAATCTGAGTTGCACAAGTAAGTACCATTATTGGAAGCTCTCATTTGAAGTGGATAAGGAATAAATGAGCATGGTGAATGAATTTGCTTTGTATTTCTTCCCATTATAACTAAAGCCCTATGAAAGTAATTGCAGGTTAGGAATTTTCTAGCCTATAAAACTTTTATCTATACTGTAACCGTTCTGTAAATGACCAACATGAACTGAGAGACTCCCTGGGCAGTGAGATCCAGATTTTGGAAGTTTTCCCGGCAGCTCCTGTGAGAGACTGAAATGTCAAATGACTGTCTCAAAGCTTACTTGTGTCTGTGCAAACCTCAAGGACAATCTGCGGGCTTTGTATTAGTCTAAGGAATGTTACCCAGGGAAGCAGAAGTGTACTGAATGATGCACACACTCCTCACTCTTTTGCAGTTTCATTGTCAGACTCCTTAGATAAGGCTCAAAGGGGCAGGCATGAACTGAGGGAAACCAAATGTTTATCAGTGACTCCGTCGTGTAGCCATTTGTGGCTCTATTGTGTAGGCCAGACACCATGCATGCATTGCTAATGAACTAATAAGAGATGAGCACTTCTGCCCCAGAAGCCCGATGCAGTGAAAACCTGTGGGACCAGAGAAAAAAACCCTAAAGGTGAGCAGATATGCTAATCAGTGGATAGGATGAACTTAAAAAGGCACTAGAAAACTGTGTTCTGTGTGCATCTACCATCGAAGCCAGATTCGTGTGTACCCACCACCGAAGAACTGAAGACTGAGGACCAACAGGATGTCGCTGGATCCATGGTGGTGACTATTCTTGGGACTCTATCCCGCATGCTCACTTTATTTCTGCCTTTTCCTTCTATTCTGTCCTATCGCTACCCCTCTTCACTTTGTAAATAATAACTGGTTTGAGTGTATGGCATTTGACCTTGTTTGTGTCTTAATCTCACTCTTGGGATCATATTGAAACCTCCCCCGACATTGGATTGGGACAGCTACCTGTTCAGGTCCAGTGAGAAGACAGATTCCTACCTGCCCTTCATACTCTGGATGATGTCCATATGTAGTTTTGGCCAGTGCAGTGGTCGTTTCTTTCTTTTACAGAAATTTTTCATTTCCATTGTTAGCCATTGCTGTTTCATAAAACTTCCAGGTGGAGCACCAAGTAATAATATGGAAACTGATCCTTTCAAGTTGTCCTGGGTTGCAGTGTATTCTATTACCATCCTCATGAGCTGCCGAAATCAGATGGGGCAGTGTTTCCTTGCTTCCCCCTCCTCCAGACTATCTTTCTGTTAATGGCCCATCAATGCCATGCAGCATGACTCATTATCCCATTGTGAGATGCTCCACCCAGAGGGAGAAAACCAGCATTCCATCCTGGATATAACCTGAGATTCTGAATACCAGAGACGCTCTTTTCCACTGGATTTCCAGAGGACAGGAGCTACTTAGCCACCACTGGACTTTTCTGAGGAAGAGCAGATCTCTTTTTTTTTCTACAGAATCACTGCTTTGGGGGGACTGCAGACACTGTTCTACCAGACTGCTACCACCACCCTGATTAACAGGGTATCAGGTTGTATCCTGACTCTGTTAGTTTAACTCAGTGTTATCTGCCTTTATAATTTTTTTTCTCCTTATTAAATTGTTATTCTGACTTGGTGTCTCCCACTAGTTTGTTTTCAAACTAGCACACAAGTGATCATCTTAACAGTAAACAAGGACATGGAGGACTCAAATTTTAATTGGGAATTTAATTGGGACAGAATTTCTTTCTGTCCAAATGATGCAATTTTAAACCAGATTTTCATGATACATCCTTTAACATGAACCATTAATTTGAGGACCCAGATAAAAAATTGCCTTACTACTTTAGGGGCTCTAGTTTAAGTTTAGTTTAGTTTAGTTTGTACAATTAGATCATTTTAAGCTGGTGTTCTATGGTTTTTTTTCAGGAAAGCAATGTATTGTACTAGCTGCTATCTATAAGAATTTTGCTTATTAATTCAATAGTTGTCTTTAATACAATGATAAAAATACATGCATGTTTGATTCCTTTAAATCATTAATTTGATGCTACATTTATTTTGCAAATTTATCTGTCTATCATTCTACCAACTGCATGTCATAAAATGCATAGCAAGGTATTAAAATACATGTGCAGACCTTACAAAAAGTAAGCTGTAACACTAAATTTGTATGGTAAACTAATCATAATGTACAATCAGTATCTTCAAAGGAAAAAGCTAACTTCACTCTACTAAATTAAAATATCAAAGTTAAAAAAGGAAAAAACCCTAAATTATGTATTTTTTAAAGTAGAAACAAAATTAAAAGGCAAGCTAAAACAAGGCCTAAGATCATGTGTTATCTAAAGCGGTTTAAATCTCCTTAATTCCAGGTTTTAATCTGTGGCATAAATATATTGCTGAATAAAAAGAGCTTCAAAGTTAGTAGAAAAGGAACACTGGGCACTGCTGTAAGGAACCACAAAGCATATGGAAAATGACTACTAGGATCCTGACTCTTTTTCAGCTATCACTTTCAGAATATTCAAGGGCTATTCTTTTGCACTTCAGAACTCTTGTGTACCACCAAAATGGACTAAATAAGCATTTCTGTAAGTAAGAATGTGTACTGGGTAATAGAAGGGGTTATGATGCAAATTGTGCCTTAGATTTGTAAGTGTGGGAAATTCATTTAAAGTAAAATCACATACAAGTAAGTAAACCTTTTAATAATATCTATATTTCTAGATGCTGACATAATTTTAGGAAAGCTGCAAAATAAGTCCTGAAATTAAGCATTTTTAATATCACTTTTTGTAGCTCTTCTGTTTTAAGACAGATGGTGTATAGGCAGTTCTAGTCTGGCCACACATGTATTTTTAATAAGCTTTGTTGGTACAGAACAACAAATACTATCATGTGAGTATCCAACTAAAACAGGGCTACACATGTGAAGGGACTGCAAATCAATACAATTCAACTGGGAAGATAATAGTAGGAGAAAGCAGTTGAACCGGTTACTAACAGTATCAGCAATAACTGGAAGATAAATTTGGCTTTTTCTACAAAGCGGTTGTACACCAGGAAAATCACAAACTTCAACTTTTTTTATGGATGTAACAAGTAAAAAACTATGGACAATGAAATACAATTTTCACTGAAGTTTACTAAGTTAGTGCTAACCCTGAATCTGTTTCTATTTTTTCTCCTACTTCAATTCTGAATGTTTGAGCTGCAGTTCTGGAAGTCATATTATTTCTATAAAATTAGTAATGTTCTGCATGCAGACAGAAATCAAAATCAACAGTATATTTTTAATGTAAATATCCCCATATCTCCATCAGTGATAATATTAAATACATGGCATGAATCTAGACTTCGAATGAAAAAATGAAATAAAGATATAGGATAACTTGCATTTTTTTTACCTAAGCAATCAGCGAGAAAGAAAAAGAACTTTTGATATGTGCCACTCACCTTCCTTTTAACTCAGTTAGAATACCATCTGATAATACTATTGAATAAGAATAAGAAGAATAAAAGAATAAGAATAGAATAAGAATAACTTGCAGGAGAATTCCCAGTAAATACTGCATCTTGAATAAATGACAAATTTTGGATGTATAGGAGTTTTGCAAATAAAGTGCTAAGTACAGTCACTTGGAGTAGACTTCATTTCACTTAAGACAGGGAGCAGTTAGTTGCTTTACATTCCCATTATAGTTGGTGAGAGGAAAAAAGTATTTTAGAACACACTTTCATCTGACCTCGTTGATCTACTTTGGGATGAGTTAGATCGTATATTAAGATGTGTATCTCCTTCAGTATAAGTGGCATAGAATGATTTGCTCATACATAGATATTGGTATTATTCTACATTTGGTCAGATACTTAACTCTAGTTTGATCAGATGTTTGCCTTCACATTTCTTACAGTGAATTACTTCAGAATGTCATTCTGAAAGTTACTAACTTTATCACAATTTTCTGAAAAAATATATTCATGTCCTGTCTACTCCATTTGTAATTATGCCATCACATGTTCTGGATTACTTGTCTCTTCTCCCATCAGTCTTCTAGAAAACAACTATGCTGGATTCACAGACAAAAAAAATCATAACTAGTTGTTTTGCAAACTAAATAAATTGGCCTCTTTTATCTGCTCCAACTTGAGTTAATCTTTGATGATAATTAGCATCATACACAGTATTTCAAAGTGATTATCATAATTTTCTTGAACAATATTATTGTTTCCTATCTCTTCTAATATAATATTGAGTCACATTTGCCTTTCTGTAGCCCTAGCACACAGGTTTTTCCCTTTAATCCTCAGTTCTTATGTAAACCTATGTCCTTGTGCTCAGTTGTTTCCCTCTGATGAGTTTGCTGTTACTGAAATTACTCTTTAGACAGTAGGCCTGTCACTGCAAATTTTCACTAGCAATTCACCCAAATTCCCCCATGCATGTCAGTGTTTAAGATGTATTTGGACAATGCCCTTAATAATATTTTTTAACTTTCGGTCAGCCCTGAAGTGGTCATGCAGTTGGACTAGATGATCATTGTAGGTCTCTTCCAACTGAATATTCTATTCTATTCTATTCTATTCTATTCTATTCTATTCTATTCTATTCTATTCTATTCTATGCTATGCTATGCTATGCTATGCTATGCTATGCTATGCTATGCTATGCTATGCTATTCTTATTTAATTTCTCTCATTACAGGTCTTACAGTACAGTATTTGATTCTTTTTTAATATTGATCATACCTCCCATATTTACTCTAGCAACACTTATTATTAGCATACTCCTAATTTTTTATTCAGAATTATTAATTAGAATATTATGTAAGCTCTTCCTTAGAAACCTGCGAACACTTTTTTTGATGTCTAACGTAGCAATGTAGCAGGAAAGGACTGACATTAAATATAATTAATAAACAGCCTTAAAACTTAATGAATATTCCACTTGTTTTTCTCCAGGGTGGAGATACCAAGAATAAGAGCAAAGACTATGTGGTTAGCAGAGAAGAGGGTAATTAAGACATCACAAAGAAAGCTTGTGGTAAAAAAAAACAAAAAACAAACAAAACAAAACAAAAAAACACCCCTAAGGTGACAAAAAGATCTAAGTCAAAGGAACTGATACTCTCTATCATAGTATGCTGGAACATGCTGTATATGAAATTGCCAATTTATCATTAGGAAACCAGTGAAGGTGGTGTCATAACTGAGATGGGAAAATACAATGACCACTTTTAAGAGAGAGAAAATAGCAATCTGAATAAGTGTAGACTCATTGTCATATGAATCAACGGTATTGAAAGCTCTGGACAAACTTTTAAAGGAAAATATAATCAAAGAAATGGAAGAACATGGAAAATAGGATGAAATACAACACACATTTAACAAAGACAGTTCATGCCTGATTAATTTGATATCTTTTTTGATAAGTGAATTTTTAGAGAAGGGAAATGAAGTACATCTAATCTATCTGAACTACTCTATGAATAATTGATTTTTCAGTTCAATCTCTCATCTGAAAAAAAAATTCAGAACTGGAAGAAAAATAATAGCAACAATAATGATTACAATAAATTGGTTATGGGATAGGTAAAAGGTAGCAATTTTAGTAGCTAAATTTAACCTTTCTGTATGTATATGCATTCATATCATAAAGAGAGGTATTTAAAGTCATAAGAGCAAATAATAACTGAAGACAGCAGATATGTTCTGTCAAATCTAAATAGAAACTAACAACAGGGAAATCATACAAGACCTCGCCTAAGTACTTTTTGAAAAATGGCTTTGTGTTGTTTGATTAGGTATTTTAACAATTTTAGGAAAGAAGAATTTCAAAGAGGGCTTTAAATTCAGCCCCGAATATGTTAAGTTGTTAAGTAGTTGCAGCTATCTAAAAAAGCAGCAATCATTAGAAAATTGTACTATTGATGCTCCAGTAAAATTAAGGAAGAATAGTATCTGAACTCAAAGAGAATCAAACACATAGATTTACATATGTTTTATAGGGGAATATTAAAATTAATTTCAAGTTGTTAAAGCAAAACAAATTTTAAATCTAAAGTGAGTATAAATTTAAATTAAAATAGTAACATTACTAAAAATACAAAAAATGGACAAAATAACAATCCCATTAATGGGTAAAGTATTAGCAGAATACTTAGCAGAAGTATCAGATGTTTGGAAACAATTTTTAAAGCATCACATATCTCAGCAATCTTTTTGAGAGAAAGCTTTGGTTGATCATAAGGGTCTACTTTTATTTAGTTAGAAATAGAAGATAGATATGTCCTCACAGATCTTTATATCAAAATGGTTTTTTAAAGTTCTCTTTAAAAAAAGGAACATTTCCTTACAGTGAAAAAGAAATAAAGATAATTTTTGTTCACTGCATATATCATTAAAAATAATTGTTAAAGTTTCTGCCACAGTTTTGGTGAATATACAAAGAGATTTATTAGTTAGAAAGGTAAACCTAGATCAATCAAGACTTACTGTGTGTAGACAAATTGATGCTAATAAAATTAAGATATCCATGATTTGAGTTACAGTTCTTACGAAAATAACACTTGATAATTTAATTATATCTCAGAATGCTGAAAAATCTTTAGCCAAATAAAATGTAAATATAAGTTTCTTCTATTAAAAAAACAATTTTGTAGAAAAACTAAGAACTGGCATTCCTTCTACATAAGAAAATCCTGGAAGTTTAGATTAATGAATAGAGTTTCTTCATTTAGCAAGAAAAAATAGAGAGATACTCACTATCACCAGTTAAGAAAACTAGGAGTCTCTGCACTGTAGACTATGGTAATGATGAAATCAACAGGGAATATCAAAATATGTAATTGCAATATTTCCAATATTTTATATTTTTTTGTCAATTGAAGACATTTTAGTGGAAGCAAATGTAAAGGTTGAGAAAAAATAATTATAGCTAGTTCTGATTTACATTTCTGTAAAATACTTGGAAATAGGAAACATGCATGAGTGCATTACACAAGCTCTATGTGGAAAAATAATTTTGAAATAGGAAATCAATTTTTATGAACATCTTTTGTCTGTACAGTAGTCTAGTCTTTTTGGTAGTCATCTAAAGATCTCTAAGTGTTAACTCCAGTGCTCATTTTCCTAAGACAATAAGGCTCAAAACCTGTCAAGCTGTAAAGCTCAGTTACCTATATGTAAGGTTATTCTTGTCACTCTCATTCTGAAATAAATATAATATAAAACGTTGATTTTGCTTCCCCAGAATTCTCAGTTACTGTCACTGTCAGATGAATCCTTTCTAACTCACACTGCTCTAAGTGAAACACATGCCAGAAATAAGACATACTTTGCTGATCACTAGGACCTGTAAGGTTTGGGGTCAGCTGCCATTGCATTTTGCTAGAGTTACTTTTCTGGCAACATTTACTAAAATGGGAATAATCTTCACTTAAGCCATTATGAATTCATTATATTGTCCTTTTTTAGATGTATGTTTATTTTAAAACTGAAACTATAAGATACATTATTATCAGAAAGAGCATCTTCTCACATACAAAGTAATTTTTCATGTAGCTGTTCACTGGAACAAAAGCGAAGCATTTCTTTCAACTTACATTGGCACTTTCATCAAACTTAGTAGGCAAATCATTGAGCTTCTCATTAACAAGAGGTTTGTAACAGTGCCAGTTAATGATAAAATTAAGGTAATCCATTACGATATAAGGGGCTAAAGTTAAGATTCTAAACATTTTTATTTACACTGCAGTTTGAATAGATGCCAATAAGCTAGCAGGAGAAAAAGGAAAATTCTTGTATAGTCTGTACCAGTATCAGTAAAGACTAGGTGATGAATGGATTGAGAGCAGGACTTGGGGATATCAGTAGATGAAAAATTAGATATGAGCCAGCAATGTGCACCTGCAGACCAGGAAGACAATCATGTCCTGGGCTGCATAAAAAGAAACATGCCCACCAGGACGAGGGAGGTGATTCTCTCTCTGCTCTGCTCTTATGAGACCACACCTGGAGTACTGCATCCAGCTCTGGGGTCCCAAGCACAAGAAAGACATGGACCAGTTAGAGTGGTTACAGAGGAGGGCCATGAAAATGATCAGAGGGCTGAAACATCTGTGCTATGAAGAAAGGCGGAGACAGTTGAGTTTGTTCAGCCAGGATGTGGTGGTTTAAGCCCTGCCAGAACCAGAGACCACGTTGCCGTTGTCCGTCCCCCACCCTCGGGCCGGACAGGCTGGAAGCAGGCACAAACCTCAGGGTTGAAATAAGGAGAAATTTAATACAACAGTGTAATAAATAACAATCTGAACAACAACAATAGCAATGATAACAACAATAAACAGTAATAATAATAAACAAGACAAAAGATATAGAGAGAAATACCGCAAGGATACAGCCAGCCTGCCGAGTGTGCTTCCCGCGACCCAAGCCACAAAGGAAAGCTTCCCGACCTGACGTCAGCATGGTATGAATAACCCGGCTGGAGATCCCTTCCCCCTGCTGGGGAAACAAGCCTATCCTAGCTGAACCAGGACACTGGAGAAGAGAAAGGTCTGAGTAGACCTTATTGCAGCCTTTCAGTATATAAAAAGGGCTTAGAGGAAAGATGGAGAGATACTTTTTACCAGGGCCTGCAGTGACAGGACAAAGAGTAACAGTTCTAAAACTAATAAAAATGTAGATTTAGATATAAAGAAGATGATAGATACCATTTGATATATGGAAGACATTTTTTATTCTGAGAGTGGGAGATACAGGAACAGGTTTCCCAGAGAAGTTGTGGATACCCCATTCCTGAAAGTGTTGAAGGTCAGTTTAAATGGGACTTTAAGCAACCTGATCTAAGGAAAGATGCCCCTGTTCATCTCAGGGTAGTTGGACTAGATAATCTTTAAAGGTCCCTCCCAATCCAAGTTATTCTATTTTTCTCCAATTTTGTTCAATTCACTGGGCCTTCAAGAGTTGCATATGTGAGATTCTGAAGAATGTCAGGAATAATGAATGTAATCAAAATGACGCAAAAGAAAGATAAAGAAATAAATGCACTGTAGGAGGCTTCACAAAACCTATAACATGATGAAAAAAACTTTACAAAGATTAGCAATACGTACCTGAAATCCTAATAAAATGCCATGAAATGCAAATGAAACCATTTAAAATTACAGCTTCCAGTCTTTACTGAACAGAAACTGTCAAGTTTAAGATCCTCTATGAAATTTAGGTAGAGTTTTTTTCAGATTTAGTGTCTCTTCAGCATCCTCAGTGGAGACTCATTCAGTGCATTAAGTGGGCTCTCAAGAGCAAAGATGCAAGGTTGCATAAGCAATAAGACTGAAGAATTATGCAACAAATCTCAGTGTCATGTATCGACATCCAAGATGTAATGTATTACAATATATTTAATTGGTACCTCTTTTCAGAGGGATAAACTGAAAGTTTGTTAGAACAGGAGAATACTAAACTATTCTAAAGATGGGAAGGGAAGAACTAAGACAGAATGAACTACAGTGGTTTTCTTCACAGACAAATAAAAAAAAATGAAATAAGAGTATGTGCAACAGTAAATGTTCTACAGAATTCAGATTTAAAACTGCTGTCATCCCTGTAACATAAGAAATACAGGTTGCCTGATAAAAGGGGAAATTTTATCATGATATATAATTAAACTGCAGAGCTTTTTGCCACAGAACCTTGTCTAAGTGAAAAAACTTAACTGGCTACCAGAGGGAATAATATGAGATATTTTGTAATTATAATGAATTACCATTTGGAGTAGGTATGAGACTTTGAGCTGCAGAGTATTGGGCAGCTATTAGAGACCAAGATGAGACTAGCAGAGGCAAGGGAAAAGACAAGCTTAGTTCACATGTGTTTTGCAGACAAGACTTTTATCTGCCTGTAGGAAGTTTATAGCAGTAGGCAGAAATGACCAGTAAAGTCTGCCCATGTTTCAGTTTTGAGCTCAGTTCATTAGTATATACTCTCATTGGTGGAGTATGCTATATTCATGGCAGAATACAGCTGGAGTATGCTGAACAGTTGGGTGAGGATACTGAGATGCAGACATAGAGAATTATTTGCTATCTAAGCATTCGAAGCATTTATTTTGAGAATGACAAGCACAGCAGCTAAGGGTAGAAACATTCTACATAACCTGGTAATGATCCTTACCGGAAGACTATTACACACTGAAGAATTGATGATCCACATTACAGTTTACCTGAGAAGGTGCAGGCCTTTGCTGTGCTATGTTGTATTATGATGCACGTATAGCCCAGGCTTCAGGGCTGTGTTGTGCTGTGCATATCCCTCGGCTGCAGGGTACACTTAGCTGGAAATAGTAATGAAGGAGTCTTTAGGCAGCTGTCATTTGCATCAGCAATTATACCACCTGTGTGTCCTTGTATTTATCTTAAAGTGAAGCAGTATGTTCTCATGTGAACATCCTTTTGTTTGACACTAGAAATGATTAATGGAATTGTTCTTTTCTAACAATATCCTATAAGAGCTCTAAAGACCGAAATGCCATTAAACAGATGGGATCTGCACTATGTGCTGTGCCCTGTCTGGGGGTATGTTGTCTGATGATGCACAACTGTTCCCTACATAGAATCATAGAATTCTTTAGGTTGGAAGGGACCTTAAAAATAATCTAGTTCCAATCCCCCTGCCATGGGCAGGGACACCTTCCACTAGACCTGGTTGCTCAAAGCCCCGTCCAACCTGGCCTTGAACACTTCCAGGGAGGGGGCAGCCACAGCTTCTCTGGGCAACCTGTGCCAGTGCCTCACAACGTTCACAGCAAAGAATTTCTTACTAATATCTAATATAAATATACTCTTCTTCAGTTTAAAACCGTTACCCCTCATCCTATCACTTCACTCCCTGATAAAGTGTCCTTCACATCTTTCCTGTAGCCCCCTTTAAGTACTGGAAGACTTCCATCAGTTCTCCCTGGACCCTTCCCATAAACATGGGATTAACGTATTTATAAAGCTTTGGAGGGCCTAAATTTTAATTGAAAAGGGTTTATCCAGTTAAATACCCTTTTTAGAGTTAGTGATGGAACCACCATCAATATGTTTATGCTATTAAAGTCAAAGCTATATCATATTGCCTGCATTGCCAGGAACAGGGTTCCTGGCTGAACAATCCCAACTCTCTCAGCCTGTCCTCACAAGGAAGGTGCTCCATCCCCCTGCTCATCCTTGTGGCCTTCCTTTGTACTCACTCCAGCAGGTCCATCTCCTTTTTATGTTGGGGTCCCCAGAGCTGGACACAGTACTCCAGGTGGGGTCTCATGAGAGTGGAATACAGGGGAAGAACTACCTTCCTTGACCTCATAGCCACAATTCTCTTGATGTGGCACAGGATACAGTTGGTTTTCTGGGCTGTGAGTGCACAATGTTGGCTCATATTGTCCTCCTCCACAGGCTTGTTCTCAATCCACTCATCACCCAGCTTGTGTGCATGGCATTTCCTTGACCCATGTGCAGGACCTTGTACTTGGCCTTGTTGAACTTCATGAGGTTTACACAGGCCCGCCTCTCAAGCCTGTCAAGGTCCCTCTGGATGGCACCTCCCTTCCCTCCAGCGAGTCAACTGCATCAGACAGCTTGAAATCCTCATCAAACTTGCTGAGGGTGCACTCAGTCTCACTGTCCATGTAGCCAACAAAGATGTTAAAGAACACTAGTCCCAATACCAACTCCTGAGGAATGTCACTCATCACTGCTCTCCACTTGGACGTTGAGCTGTTGACCACAGTTCTTTGAGTGTGACCATCCAGCCAATTCCTTTATCCATTGAGTGGTTCATCCCTCAAATGCATGTCTCTCCAATTTAGAGACAAGGTTCTCTGCTTCTCTTGTAAGCAGAAATACATCTGAAGGTATGTAAGATTACTCATACTATCCTCTTTTTCCCTACAGTGTTAGCTCCAGTAAATGGTATATCTTATCTAATCCAAGAGATCTTTTCACTGGGATCTTAGTGACCGCCCCAGTGCCTTGCAGAAGTGCACTAAAAACCCAGGGTAGACAAATCTGACATTTAAGTCATTTGAGAGTGTTTGCACCCCTGCAATACAAGTTCTAGGGATGGGATGTATGTTCCTTCAGTATCTGAAGCCAGCACATAGTACTACACTCAGTTTTGGGTTTTGGTAGCATCTTCCAGAAAAGAGGATGTCAGTCCCTGCCTTAGCTTTTCCAACTCAAGCAGCTACAGTGCAAACATCCTTTCTATCCTATGCTGCCTGTACCATGGAGGTGATAAGTCTTCATCAGTGGGGCTTGATATATGTACTTAGGAGCAGTAACACCAATGCTACTCATCAGAAAGATGGGCAGTTCCTATTCAAGGTAGTGAAAAAACACTCTTTGAGTTGTCACACTTGCAAAAACAGCCTGGTGTGGGCCATAGGACATGTAATTTGACAAAATATGGATCTAATTCAAGATGACAATGCTGATGTTACTAAATAGCTATGTTTCTTCATTGTGAACAATGGATAAGTTTCTCAATGCTTTCTCCTTTGCAATGTTCATTTGAGGCAAAAATGGCTGTGACTATCTGACTTGATTTAATCTACAACTAGTTTGCATCATCAAGCAGTGTAAAGCAGTAAGGGTGAATCGTCGAAACAGAGGAAAAACATTGCAATGTTAATAATTCATTTTTCAACACCTCTATTTCTTCAGAGAGTTTATTTTGGTCAAATAATTTCTAAGAGCAAAGACACATGCTACCATTGCCTGTGTTGCTGCTATTCTAGAGCAGAAGAGCAATAGTCCTACAAACAGCTATTAGCAGGGTGCTAGTGGTTGTAAAGTACCTAGAGGGAACAGGAGGAATGACTCTGTGTGTGTGTGTGATTTTTCTTGGTATTAAAAATACTACAAGTCAAAGAAAGAAGCAGCTTTTGTATAGCCACTATCACTTTACACGTGAAATGAAACAAATTGATAGAATTATTGTATATATAGAGTCACAAGCCTTATTGATCATTGTATCTGAGCTAGTGCAAAAGGATGAATGACCTTTGCTAGATGAATGGGTGCAGGAACTATAGAATCAGTGAGGAGCAGGAAATGAATGATTTTCTGAGCTCCTGGAATGACATAAGTGTGTGTATCTCTGTATGCCATTACAAATACCAGAATATTTTTACTTGTAATTACACTGGTGTGTGACTGGTCACCTATACTGGAAAACAGGATTTCTGCTCCCAGACTAGATAATTAATACATCAAACAAAACATAAGTTAATTCTTGCATCAAAACCTCAAGCAAAAACACTGTGCATTATGTGTTCTTACTTATGATAACAGTTAAATAAGTTTTAAATTATTCTGGTTCTCTAAACTCTATTTGACTGAATACAAGGATATATGTAGAAGGGGCATAAAAAATGCCTGTTCAGAGGTAGAGCAGAAGACAAGACCTCAAAGGAAGTGAGAAGGAGACTGAAGAGGTAAAACTCCCCTGCTGTCCCTGCTGGGGAAGACAAGAAAAGTTGTTTGGTACATTTCAAGAAAATCAGGCTTTTTCCTCAAGACTGTTTATTACTCAGTGGATTAATAAACTCTCACTTTGCTCGCACTCAAATTTCTATAAGAAATCACAAAGTAATTAATTCGTCATGTGAAAATACATTTATTTTCTCTACCTTTTAGTAATAATAATTTACTATCATGGAATGATTCTAAGAACACACACATTCATTAGATACCCGGCCATTCTCAAATTATAATGGACAATTATTTACAATTGTGCTTTTAAGGATAACAGCAGAAATATAATTCTTATCCTTAATTAGTAAATAGAAATAATATTTGCTCCTTCTTTCTGTTTAAATGACACATTAACCTTTCTGATTAATCTAGCACTAAAAGTCACATGGCATTATTTTATTAAACAGCATTTCACATTGGTCTTAATGGCTCCAATCAAACATCACTTACTGTTTGCCCTTGGAGTGTTCACATGTGTTATTTGCATAAACAAATCATGCAATACACCTCTCTGATGCAAATCTCATTGATTAATATCACATACTTATCTTCCAACAAAGGACTTCATAGGTTAAAGATCCACTAACTAGAAGAGAAACAAGTGCAGAGAATGGCAATACACTGAGTCTTCAGCAATGTGAAGTTCCCCATGGTGACAATCATTGCAATTCCACTGAAAGCAATGGAGCTAAACTGACTTTAAATCTTAATTCCATCAGTTTGGTACATTTCAAGAAAATGAAGAGCCAGACATTTTACTGGTAACAGATGGATTTGAAGGTTCCTATATTCTGTATGACCTTGTCAAGGTTCCTCAGATTTTATTTGAACCCCTTTGTCCTCAAACTATAATGTACAAATCTACCCATTGAAATCATAAACTTAATCTAGACAAGATATTTTTACAATGCTCATTCAAGGCTCTGGTTTCATTATGCAATATTATTTGTCATATTTATTAATCTTAATAAATTATTGATTCCTCTCTTTTTGATAAATCTGGGCTTCACTAATAACTAGATCCACTAGAAAGTGGCAGAATGAGGTTTTGAGAATGGACATAAAGTTGTAGGAAGCAAATTAAGACATTCTAAAATAAAGAGGTTTGATCTTTTGTTATATTGACCGGGCAATTTAAATAGATCTGTAATAAAAAAAACAACCAGAGACACAACACCCCATAGATAGAAATTCAATTCTATCCTTAATTCTATACTTTTTCTTCAGAAATAGAATAAGAATTCAGTTTAATCTAAAAAGAAAAAAAAAATCCTTGTGAGGAGTTTCACAAATATTTGATGCACATGTGACTTTTTAAGCACCTATCTTGAACTATCAAATATTCTTACCAACACAAAGTCATCACTAACCTGTATCCTAGCACTGCAAGTGCTTAAAATCACACAGAGCTTAATTTTCCATGAGTAGGTCTAATAGTTGCTTACTTCTCTTCTGCTGAGCATCTTATATCTCTGTGTGTCTTACCAATGAGCCTTACACTTTTAAAGCCCAGGAAGAAGCCCCGGCTGACCAGCAGATCGATGTTTAAGCATGCTGTTGGCCCTAAACTGGTGAGCATACTCAAGACAGAATGTAGTAGAAAATTGCTTAGAGGATGTTTAGGAAGTGGAAGACACGTGTTTGTATTGCTCCTTACCCAATATGGAGTCTGGGTAAGAAGACAGCTTCACAATCTTCTTGCTCATACAGAGAGACTTAACTTCAGCAAGAAGTAATAAATAAAACATACTAAAGAATATTTTTCATCTGAAATAGTCTTTAGGAGACTGGAGACTTGTAAGGCTAGGTAAAGACTTGGGGGACCTGAATATCATATACTGTTAAGGTACAAGAACACCTTCAATTTACTAATACCTTTTTTTATGTGTGAAGTCCCTCAGGAGGGATATTTTGCAACTGGTAGTCCAAGTTGGCAGAAGGAACTATTTTGCAGTACAGAATGCAGTTAACCAGCTGGACTCTTAAGAACACATTGTTAAGAAATTTTCTCTTTCTTTAATGAATGTTAGGGAAACCAAAACTGATACTTTATTGTAGTCCCTAACATCTTCTTTGACCCCACAAACAACCAGATCACACAGGTTAATCCTGGATTCCACAGGTTTTAGTCAATGAGCTGTCTTAGAGAAAGATTTTAAGCTTCGATTTCCTGCTCAGCAGCACTTTTGACCTTAGACAATAAGGTCATTTTATTGTGCCTTAGTTCCTTTTTTGTAAAACAGAGATTTCAAAGAAAGGTTGAGATCTGCTGATAAAGAACACTACAGAAAATATAGCTTCTCTCCAGAAATAGTATTTTTCAAAAATATTACCCAAACCACTCCCAGTTTTCTCTTTGGGATGTTGGGGACTTTTTTTGGGGGGACAGTACAGTGGCAGATATTGGTTTGTTTTTTTGCTTTAGAAAATTATAATGTCTATCTTTTCAATTGATGCCATATGATTATTATTATTGTGACTTTTTTTTTCCCCCCATATGCCAGCTTCTGAGACCATCGTATATAAAGGTTCTCCTAAAAGAAATAAAAGAAAGAGCAAATTTTTACTCTGACTAATTTAGGAGAAAAAACCACACAAGCCAGAAAGCAATTAAAAATGTTAGCTTACTACTTGAATGATGTGCCATAGGTATGTCCAAGAGTCCAACAGACTCTAGGCTATTTGGCAGAAATTAAAAAAAAGTATATTCCAAAAATCCAGGACTGCTCATAAACAGTTTGTATGAGGTTTCTGAGAAGAGAAAGGAAGAGAATGAGATGCAGCAGAAGAAGACTCTAATTTACTAGCTGAAGCTAGTTGAACTGTTTTAGTTAGGGGTACACCATATATATTGAATAAAATTTTAAAAATCTGTTTTTCCCTCCATTTATGTTCCCCCATATTTTCAGTTTGATGTTTTGAGCTTATTTCCACAAATTTTAAAACATTCCTGCATTTTGAAAAATTCAGCTGCAGATTACTTGGCATATTAGTAGTGACAAAATCCTGAACTATGGAGAAATTCAGTTTCAGCCATCTTCATTATGAGCAAAAAGTCTTTTGTGTCTGTGACTATACAACATAATTCCTATCAAGGGCAGTGGGGTAAAAATAGATATGAATCTGACACTAGAAAGTGAAAACTGGATGTAAATATTAGGTCCAGACACTCATAAATGGCAAGTATTTCAACGTGTAATTCTAACATGGAAGCCAAACAAGTACACTCATAATTCTTCCTCAAGCGTCATTACAAATGCAAACCATCTGGAACATGTTTTGCTTAGAAACAAATTACATTCTCACATAGTGAACTGTCAAAAAGAAAGACTGATTTGTAGAGTATTTCAAATATTAGCTCAGGAGTTGAGGCCTTGGGTCAAATCCTTTCTCTGCCATGGACTGCCTTTGTGATCTTTGGCATATCACATAAATCTAGGTATCAGGAAAGGACTTACATGCTTAAGTTCCAAGCTGTGATCTCGAGACCACTTCATTGTGGAAGGACTCATACTCTGCAAATGTCATTATTTTTACCTTTAGAGTTTCAAAAAGTGGCGTAAGTGCACATTGGCAGAGGTCAATACATTCTGCATAGCTCAGCTTATTGCTTAGACTTGTTATATTCGTGGTTACAAGTTCTCCTATTTAGCCTGGCAAGGATTCAGAAACTAGATGTCCCTCTCCTAAATCCTTTGTCTGCCCAATGCACTCAGAGTATTCCTAATACCTACAACAGGACCAGGATCCTCATACAAACTAACATGAGCAATTTGTTTCTTTAAAAACATAGGAAGTAAGACAGTTGAGATGTATTCTTGTCCTCCAGTACCTTCCCTGTAAGCATGCTGGTGTACAGAGGCAGACTCTTCTCATCCAGCTTTATTAGTGTATCAGGAGTCACCTGCAAGGGAGCTGAATCACATTTTGGAGACTTCTAGCTCTTTCCTGTGACTATAGAGTCTGCAGCAACTAGCAGAAATTTACAAACTACAAAAGCTTTGTAGGAAGAATTCTGCTCTGATGACTCCTCAGGCAATATGTCAGCATTTTTGGATTTCATTCTGCAGTGCCTGGCTTCTCCTGGCCTACCTCCTCAGATGGCTTCAATTCATTCTAGCTGCAAGGTCTATCGCTGGCAGCCTACTGGGAATCTGCTTTGTGGGTGTGAGACCAAAGGCCCCAAGTATGCATGGGTGGTACGGGATCTGTCACATGTCCTAAGTATTATAGTGACAAAGAGATGAAACTTACGTATTTCTGTACAAAAGCTTCCTTAAGGATGTATCATCCTGGCTGTTGGTATTGTTATAATACAGGTATGCATCCCAAGTTTTAAGAACTGATTATGATCGCTTTTGTACATATTTTAGCTGAGTCATGTTTTTGATTAATTTACCAGATGAGCTGTTCAGGTAAATTAAAGAAATTCCAGGAAGCTTTCCTTACTTCTTTATTATTTTAAAAAAAAAAAAAAAAACAAGGATAAGTCTCAGTTGTCAAAGTATGTAATAACCTTTCATCCATAAAATATCTAAAGGTGCTTATTCAGACCCTAAAAAGTTACTTTTAAAGTCCATCTTGCTTTAATTATTTTTTATCTTAAATTTTGGTAGTCACACATAATGGTTATTGGGATTTGTGCTTTGTATAAAATATTTAATAGAATTCTATAGTTACACACTGTAACTGTAGTAAATATTCCACAAATGGCAGATGGTAAAACAAGAAAACATTTGTTTAAAAGTCAAAATAGTCAACAAAAGAACAGATCACCTTTCTCCTGTGGAAGACACTAATTTGGCACACCTATATGCTTTACATCAAGTTGAAACAACAAAGGAAACAGCACTGTAAAATGCTTTGTAAAAAAAAAAAAAAAAAGAAGAAGAAAAAAAGACAAAGACTGTGATGTTAAGGATCAAACAAAAATGCAGAAAAGTGTCACTGGAGTCATAAGCTGTGTTATAAATCAGACCTTTTCTATCTCCTCTTTTTCAGAAAATATCTAAAACTGCATGCGAAGCTGCATTAAAAAAAAAAAAAATTCTTATTGAAGCTATTGTCTGTAGTAAGCCTCCTTAGGCCTTCAGATTTTAATAAGGACACCATCAATTGGAAATTGTTGGTTACTGCTCTCTAACTCATGTTTCTGCTTAAGGATGCAAATGCTTGATATGACAGCACTTGGCAGACAGTCTGTTTTTTAACACTTGGACCTGCAACACTGTGTATGATTCCTCATTTTATGTTTACTAAAAGACGAAAGAAATGTTCAGATAATAAGGTCATTGTATCTTGTTTCTAGCTCTGCAAATAACAATCCTATTTTTTCTAATTTTAGTGTAAGGGCTGTAAAATCCTTTTCAGAAGTAAGACCTTTGAAATACACTTGTTCAGAAATGTTAAATTGACATTACTAACTCTGAGGTTACATTACCAATACTCCTCAGAAGTCTTTTTCTCCTTAATACAAGACAATAACCTTGCAATTTCTGATGATACTGATGGAAGTTGCCCAGTCAGCCTTCGCAGGCTCAAGTTCACTTCTTGGTTTGGTTGAAGCAATGAATTTCCTGTAATCCCTCTTTCCTTGCAAACAGACTGTGAGGACAATCAAAATAATTTCCTCCTCTTTTTGTGACAGAATTTGGTGATGAAATATCTTACTTTTCACTTTATTTATTGGTTTACAGTTTTCCAATAGCAGAAATCAGCATTTTAAAGAGAACAAATGCCATAAAACAAGTTTAAACTACTGAATTTTGAAATGCTCTTCAGCAGAGCAAAAGGTGTAAATGCAGCCATTTATATGTCATTTGAGGTTAATGACAAAATAAATTGTTTCCCCATTTTTGGAGAAAGCTTTTGTGAAGAGTTGTGTTCCATAAGTTTGAAAACCATGCTCTGTGACAGCTGCTGACTAGTAATGAGATCTAATGAGCTGTCACTTTACTAGAAAAAATAACATTTGAAACAACCACCTCCTTGCAAATTGGAAGAGCATGGGAGCAGAGACAACTTCTCTATCCTGAGCTGATAAGCACATGCTGATATCAATAGTATTTCGATTCAAAAGCAAACCTCCACTGCTCAATTTAAATGTGAAAACAGAATGAGAGATTAGTGTTTGCATAGACAATCGAGACTTACATCTATTTCCTTGAGGTTTTTGTGATAGAGTAATGCTTTTGCTATTTTAAAACTATTAATATCTAAGCAAATGTAATGCCCCAGGAAACACAAACTAGATTATGTTAATCTAATCTACATCTATAGATTTAAATATATTGTAAATATTTCTGTATTCTGAAAGACATTAAATGTATATATATCAATGTGAACAAGGATTTCATATACAAAGACAAATGTGCATACTCAAAGCTGGCTCTGAGATTTTCTATCGGCTCCAATAACATTTCAGAAAACAACATTGTCAGAAGCTAAGAACAAAGGGCCAGAGAGTAATCTTACTGACTTCAGTGTTAATGAAGAATTAGTTCATACCGATTCAATGGGTTAATATTTGTCCAAAAATGATGTAATGATACCAAAACCAGATATCTAAACTTTTATTTTCCCAGCCTGCTTCTTTTTTGTACTAAAACATACTTTAGTTTTTTTATAGTGCTTTTCCAATTTTAAATTTCAAGAGTAGTTTTACTGATATTTAACGCTTTATTCAGCAGTATATTATGTAAATATGTATATATATATATATATATATATGTTTCACATTTTCTTGTAAATTCTCTGTTGTCAGATCTGGTATTGAATATGCCTGATACTAGAGCTACAAGGTCTTGGAAAATTATTCCATTGCCATAAATAACTTAGTTTTCAAAACATGTAGTGCATTGTTTACCTACGTTTCAGTCTCTCTGATGATTGAGTAAATACGCATCCTGAAAAAAAATGTATATTATGTAAAGCAGCTGGCAAACAGGAGGAGTCGCAAATCAAATACTTTGATTTTTTTTTAATCTCTCTGTATATACATGAATATATATATGTAATGTATTTTTAAATAGTAGGTAGGAATGCACCCATTACAACTGATATTTATTCACATAATAAGTGTGGATACTGTCAACTATATTAGTCATGTTAAGAGAAATCTCTATTAGAAAGGCTAAAGGTGTGCATTTTTATATTTGCCTTACCACTTTCAATTACTGGTAAAATATAGTTGCATGTGTACCATGGTAGGTATAAGAAAGTTAATGGATACAGGATTTTATTGAACTGATGTTTTGAAGAGACAGTGGCAAGGAACTTTCCCCACTAGGTTACATAGTCTTTGATTCACGTCCAGGAGAGCCTATTGGTGATAAATGAACCAAAGAAGGGAGTTTTATCAGTGAAACAGAAACATACAGAAACTATGAGAAGATTAATCAAATATTTTGTACAAAGGAAACAGAATGTAAAGTGCATTTCCCAGTGAACACAAAATAAAATGAAATGTAATGAAAACTAAACATAATGTTCTATGATGAAAACCTGAAAATACCGTCACACAGACTGGCCTTTAATCTGCAGTGCTTCCTTCTTGTACAGTTAGTTTCACTGATTCAAACTAGTTATGAAAAGCTGCAATTTTCATTTCTAGGTGTTTTCATATAAACCCACTTTTCGCATAAATGAGTTACTATGTAAAAAATGCAGGAGGAAATAAACAGTGCCTACCTAAGTGCAAGGAGGCCACAATTTTTATCAGGTACCAATCCTGTCTCTTACATTTAGAAGACATGATTATAAAACACTGTTCTCTGTGGTTGTACCCAAAGCATGGCTCTAGATCATATAACGAGTCATATCCAAATTTTCCATACCTGTTTTAAGGGACTGTTTCAGCTGTTTTGTCTCAGCATTGCTGTTGTGCCATTACCATCTCCTGAGCCGCAGGGTGGCGTAAGACTGTTGGACTGTGTCAGCTGTCTATTTTGAAATTGCACTACTGCCTCAACTTGGCCTCAACATCCTCTTGCCATGAAGAAGTATGCCCTGAAGAGGACAAAAGTATCCTTGAAAAAAATAGTGTCTGTCTGAAGCTGAAACAACTACATCTTTCGTAACATCTACCAAGCTGTGCTTGTGCGCAGGCCCAGGGTAAGAAGTCAGGATGAGGAGGACAAGCAGAAGCTGAAGGAATCGCCGGCTGACTCCCCCCCTGGTATGACCACCGTGAACACCTGGGCATGCACGTATGGAGGAACATGGGGTGGCGAGTGTGATAACGAGCTCCATGGAAATGGGCAGACTGATTGTGGGGACTGGGATGGTAAAAGGATTGTGTAATCTTCTCTCAATGGATCCCCACCATCTGCACTGAGACCAAATCAATGGGATGCCGCTGGATCCGTGGCGGTGGTAACAGAGCTTGCTGCATCTCTTCCCTTTGCTTGCTTAGTTCTGACCTCTTCTGCTTCCCTCTGTACTATCACTATTACCTCTTTTTACAGGAATAAAGTTTGAAAGGTCGTACAGCATTTGACCTCATTTGTGTCTTAAACTCTCTCTTGGGGTTGTATCGAAATCTTCCCTGATATTGAATTGCGACACCTGTACCTAAGGATTATTTTCTCTAGTATTCGCCATTTACTTTACCTATTCACAGCTGAGTGAAAGCAATAATTTGTGTCTCTGTGGTCTATTGCTAGCTTTTAATACACCAAGGGAAGAGTCGAGTTAACTGGCTGAGCAGCTGTCTGTTCTTCAACTAGGCAATAAAATAAGGAGATGCTATCACAAAACTAAAATACTCCTGTAAGTGCTTTAGTTAATTTTATTTTTTAATCAGATCCATGGAATGAAAGAGGAGCAAAGCTAGTTTTTTAACTCACCATAGTTTTTTCACATGGCTCACCACTAAGAACACTGTGCAGTGAAATGAGCAGAACAAAAAGTCAGGCATGGAAACACAAATTACATTATTTTAAAAGGACGCAGTAGTTACTGTTGTAGTTGTCTGAGACATGTGGAGCCTCATAATGTTTTAAGCTTGACTATATGCAGTTCATGCATTTCATGCTTTTTCATTTTTAGGAGAAGAAGGCTGAGATCTGACAGTAGGTAATTTTACTGTTTAGTTAAGAAAAATCTGATAAAACACTACATAGATTTTGGGTTTCGGTGTATGGCTAACAAAACCTTCCCCAAAAGAGCTATTCAGTTAACATGGATAAGTTAAAAAAAAAATAAATAAATAAATGTGGTTAGTTATGCAGATATTAGATAGCATAATTTACCTAGTATATAATAGGTCACTGTTATCTTACTGGCACTGCCAAGTGATGAACAAGTCACTTCTGTGATCTCTCATGATTGGTTTACTGTGGCCAGTTAGCAGCTGTGTATAGACTCACACAGCTGAATTTAGCCATTCTGTCTAAACTCAGAAATGCTACAGGCAAGAAGAGATTTTTCTTCTCTCTTCATAGCACCAGTCATTGAGTTTGGTTACTGTCTGATCTCATCGAAGAACTGGAAGACTGCATCTCTGCATTACAGAATCCAGGCATCGGAGCATTATTTATGTCTAATGCAAATTTAAATACACGTTTATTTTCTTAAATTTTGAGGCCAGGTGGTCGGTAGCATTTTTAACTTTTGTCATCTTTTACCTGTATTTCAGTTGGTGATCAGTTGTTGATTAATGTAAATTCAGTGGGATTTGGCTTTTTCACATGCAAAATTAATTTAGAAGCTCTGATTGCTCCTATGCAGAACAGTGATATGGCAGACATTTTCTAGATTTTAGCAAAAGGTCCCATTATATATGTAGCTGTCATACATGCATATAACATGACTGAAATAATTCAACAAGTATTTTACAAGCATAGCAAGTCGTTCATATTAGTCGTATTCAGAACAGGTCCTTAGCTGATTTAAACTGACTTCAGTGACTTCAGCATTGCCACATAGACCTATAGCAGATGAGACCTGGTCAGTATCTGAAGAAATGTAAGAAAAGCAATAGCAGTAGGAGTTTAATGAAGGTAGGAGACACCTTAAGTGCCAAAAGATCCATCTAGAGAGCAGATAGTGAAGGCTGAGTACATCTGACAACTTAAAAAATACTTAATTTTATTTTTTAAAAACAATAATAAAATTACTCAAGATGTAAAATTTATTTTTATTTTAAAATGGTGACCAATTCCCTCTGCAACTTTCTTTCCCTATGTCACTTCTGAATGATCAAACTCCCCTGCCTCAGTGAAGACAGATTTCTGTTATTTAGCATGGATCATCCAGTCTTCTATGGAGTCATATAAAATATATCTTTGTTAGTACCTGTCTTCTGGTAGGGTTTTAACATTAATATTATCTAATTCCTTGTGTCATATCCTCCTGTAGTTAAGTGAACAAATGCCTTATGTACTGATTGAGAGTAATACGGAAACTCTTGTTGGCACACATACTCCATAGGTCAGCAGTGAATGCCTAGTTCAAAAAAATTATTTCAAATTATTTATTTACGTGTTTTATATTTGATACAGAGAATACATTCCACCCCTACTCTTCCACATGTTTTTTCATCACATAATCTTGACTAGTTAAATTAATTGAAGACAGAAACTAGGTACCAAACCCTTTACAAGCATTTAGAAAACATGTTCTCTACAACACACAGTCTAAACACTTTACAGAAACACTACGCGGAAAGGGAAACAAGGATAGATCTCTTCTACAGAAGAAAACACAAAGCACTGGGTTTCTAAGCAACTTAACTTATTCTATCAGACTTTAAAATGTTCCTACTCCCTATCATATTGAAACAGAGACTTTCAATTCTAATACAGGGAGAAAAAAAGAACCATTTGATTGACAGAGCACTTGAATGGGAATGGGGAACCTAGTGGATGAGGAAAAAAGAAATGAGACCACTTTGCAATGAAGAGACAGATTTTTTTTAAAAAAAAAAAAGAAAAAAAAAAGAAAATTGTCTATATGTAGCTGCATACTTTTTCAATAAGAGTTTCACACATTATGTTGAATATAAATAGAAAGGAAAAATTATCAGGAAAGGTATAAAGAAAAGAACTTCATCACAATGGGAAAAGTAAAATATGAACTACTTCACACCCCCAAAATTTATATTTTAATTACAAATTTATATATTTTAAAAAAATTTGAAAATCTAGTACAAGCTTTTTGGTATTAAAAATCAGCTTGTTAAGTTTCTAATGGTACAGTATGTTTGAAGAGTAACATAATAAAGATATAGCAACATAACAAAGATACTGGATGGTGAAGCCAGGCTTTTAATAGTATGCAAGACTGAACAAAATCTGCAAAACAAAAGAATGAGTATGGAGGTAAATGGAAAATGTGATGCAATTTCATATTATACTATCAAAGGTAAATTGTAGCAAACTAGATACCTTTTTCAATAAGTGACTTTTTTAGTCCAAGAAAATATAGATCTAATCTTTATACACTGCCATTAAAAAAAAAAAAAAAAAAAAAAAAAAAAAAAAAAAAAAGTAATTCCACCTGGAAACTTTTAGTCTAGCTGGAGAAAATGGACATTATTTCCAGAATGTCCTGGTTCAGCTAGGATAGGGTTAAGTTTCCCCAGCAGAGAGGGGGAAGGGATCTCCAGCCGGGTTATTCATACCATTCTGATGTCAGGTCTGGCAGCAGCGCGGGAACTTTTTCCTTTGTGGAGCACACGGTGGGCTATCCGTAACCATTGCGGAATTTCTCTGTATATCTTTTGTCTTGTTTACTGTTATTGCTGTTTATTGTTGTTATCATTGTTACTGTTGTTGTTCAGATTGCTTATTACACTGTTGTATTAAATTTCTTCTTATTTTAACCCGGGGTTTGTGCCCTACTTGTGTCCGAGGGTGGGAGAAGGACAACAGCAACATGGTCTCCGGTCCCAGCAGGGCTTAAACCACCACACAGAATTACAAGGGGGTAAGGAAGTACTAAAGAAAAAAGACATCGTGCTGAAGGTCAAACTATGAGGCTGAAAGGAGCCTATTGTTAAAGTGTCTCGTATATTGCCCTTAAAAACTTCTAACAATGGAATTAACAGCTCTACTACAGAAAATAAGATGGTGATAAAAACAGCTAGTGATGCAGAGCTGGAAGACATCTTCAGGAAAATAATATCATGACAGATATTCAGAAATAGTATGAACAGGACTAATATAAACTTCTGCACTAAGATGGGGATTTATAAAATCTGTATGTACTCTTCTGTCATGGGGTGACTATAAGCTCAAAACTCTCTGTCTATAATGATTATAAGAGGTATAGCCAAGAGAGAAAAGGAAACATTAAGGTCATTATATAAACCATTGTGAGACTTCATGTGAAAAATATGTACAATTCTTAGCGAAAAAATGAAAGGCTGAGGGAGACTACAAATAAGCTTTTAAAATTACGTGTGTGACATAAACAAGGAGAAAATTATGTTTTGGCTATTAGAAGATGTTAGCATGACAATAAATGAGAAAAAAAAAATCTATCAATATATTAAGAACATTTATTTGATTGTTCAAGAGTTTTCTTATATTACTGTGTTCCTAAATCCCTCTTGTATCACTTTCTGCTGCCCATCTGAGTAACCTAACCAGGGAAATACAGAATATAGATCTCTTACACTCAAGTACAATGAGTGCAATTATTTAAATAATTGTGTAAACAGTAGAATTTATTTTCTAAGAACCTATGAAAAAAAGCCATTATTCTGATGGTCAAACAATCTGCTAGCAAGCCTAAAGCTTAAACGCAAGACCAGTGTCTGTCTGGATTGTGATCGAAGGTGTCCTATATTTTAGGTGATAGCTATTTTGGAGCCTGTCTAGATTGCTGTACCTCATTCAAACTAAAAATCTGAGCTAAGAGACCTTTCGTGGGTCAGATCTGTCTGTGCCCACAAAAAAGGTTATTTTCAATGAGTCAAAAGTTTCAGACCAAAGCCGTTAAGGTTTCAGTCTTTAAAACAGCATTTAAAATGCAGTTGACAGAGGAGACCAAGAGCTTTCAACAGGAATACAAAGGGATGTGGTTGCAGAGTATTTCATTATTTGGGAAGGACTAGCTTTGGAAAGCAATAAATTTCTCTGAATGTGTGGACTCTGAACAGCTGTAGAACTGAGGAATGACAGTTTTTATTTTGTATTTGTATTGTCCTTATCATCACAGGGTTATTTTCATAGGATGCTAAACTATAAATTATTTATATATATATATATTAAGAATTACTGCATTTTTGTTTATAAGATGTGAAATATTCACCATTATATTCATGATATCCAGTGTAAGACCTACCTTCTACTTAGTATCAGTAGTGGTTTAGAAACGGAACAAACTGAAATACTGAGGGTGGCACGCAATGTACAGCACAACAATGATTTAAAGGATGAAGCTGTAATCTACACCCTACTGTTGAGGTCAGGCTATCATTTTCTCTGGAGCATATAAAAAATTAAGATATTTCTATGTCAGTCATATCTTTTTATCCTGCACTAGGCCATCTGACTTTCTTTATGTGCCCTCTCCCCACCCACACACCCCCTTAACACATGTAGATTAGGCAATCTATCTCTAAAACAAATGACCTCACCTATCTCAGAAAGAGGTATGTAGCCACTTCACAGAGACTGACTTCTTTAGGGAGGGACCCTAGGTAAAATAGCTTAGAATAGTCATGTAATTTTTTAAATCATTAAAATTAGGTAATTTTTTTTAGCGTCCTGATTATTTTTGAAGTTCCTGATGTAATGGAGTCCTGTTCCTAGATTTGATTTATAAATACTCCTAGAATATAAAGAATAATAGTAGGAAGAAAGGACTGTAAAAATAATAAATAACCACAAAATACCTAGGCCTTCATTTGGTCTTCTCCAAGAATATTACAGTAGTATTTATTACAATTTCTACTTTTCATCATAAGCATCAAATTATTAGCCGTTAGGCAAGGGTACAACTTTTTGTGCCTTAAGTTACATATGTCCCTCCTTACATCTGAAAAGGCCGTTTTCCTAATGGCCAGATGAACTGCAATATTTGCATTGCCTATTTGCAATATTTGCAATATTTGCAATGCCTATTCAGTATTGGGAGTTTTAATCTACTAGGTGGTAGAAGTATGGGTTTTGCTATAAAGAACCCAGCTGTACTGTAAGCTTGGGCTGTATTTTATACCTCTCTGAGTGAGTGGTCTCTAGAACAGGTGCATATGCTACTTCTATTTATTCCTATTAATTACCAGTCATAAGCACCTGTCTTCTCCAAACATGGAATTTTAGCATTTAATAAACCTTTAAATATAACTAGGATATCCAAGCAGTAAGTCAGTGGTAGTGGCCGAAAGATGGCCTCTCCAGAATAAAGATGTAGAGCCTTCTGGTTTTTTGTATTCCCATATTTCAGTAATACGGTCTTCATCCTCAGAATTTTTATCTCTTTTTTCCTTTTTTGTTAAGAGATGGGAATGATGATCCCTTCAACTTCATTCAATCTAGCTATGAAATTATTTCACTACGAGGAATATTGCTTTAGGTCATTCTTATTTCAGTGTATGCTTTTTGTTAAATGCTATGACTGCAATAAAATCTAAGCATATTATCTGAATATAAATTAATTCCTCTCTTTATAAAAAGAAGATATAACCAGACTGGATTTGTTTCAGTAGAGTTATATATTGGCTTAAGCCTGGCTTGGAAGGTTTTAAAGACAGGAATTAACTTTTATTCTTAAAACAATTCATGTGAGATTTTGGGATACATCATACCACTGAGATCAAAAGTTTAATAATTTATTTCATTTTCAAGAAACAAAGTCAAAACAAAGAAATGTGAATAACATATCATCTGATAATAATTTATGGTCACAAATAAAGACAGCTTGATTAGTTCTGCTTGGTTTTGATGTCTCATAATTATTTTTTTTTCCTTTTTCTTTCTCCAATTCTCTATAGAGTGTTAATCATTAATAAAAATATTCAAATGTGTGTAGGCTAGGAACTGATTGCCTGTAGGACACTGTTAGAAAAACATCCACTTAAACATTGAGTAAGCCAGTATCTGATCAAAGTAATATGTCATGTTTTATTTTGTTTTGCTATTTTGCTTCGTTTTTTATTCTCTTTTCCCAAAAATAACCAGAAGACTTCTGAATTCAAAGTATACTGGAAAATTATTATTAGCACACTTAAAACATTTTTTTTTAAAAAAAAGCTAGTTTATACAATCTGTTTTCTACCCATGTTGATTGACATTAAAAAAGAATTAAAGAGGGTTAATACAATCAGTCAAGCCCCACATTATCACTTTCATATATTTTGTGTGGTATATATATTTCAATTCTATAATATGTGGTCTGTTTACAGATTTTAAAATACTGATAAAACACTACCTTTCTTCCAGTTCTCTGGAACTTCTCCCATGTCCAGGCCTTATGGAAAATAAACATTGTTGGCCCCTAAAAGCCCTTGCTCAACTCTGCTAATACTTTTAATTTCAAGTTATTAATCCTGCTTCTTTGAAATAGCTAACTTTACAAGCTGCTATTAAACATTTTCCTGTTATTGTTGGAATTGAAAATATATAATGTATTATTATACTAAAAGGTTGAAAAGAAATATTTATTATACGGTTCTTTTTGCATTATTGTTGAAAAGCCTGATATTTCCACTTCAGAAGAAATATTATAGGATTCATCTTTTTCCTGGTATATTTGTACTTAATTTTTCTCTAATTCAAAGCATCCTAAGTTCTGCATTTTTTCTTTGGTGTCTCTCAACAGTCTTCTGTAAGTTTTAGGTGTATTACTTATGATTTTACCTCAATTTCCTATTGGTTTCTCAATTAGAATGCTCCTTATTTATATCCTTTAGCTGTGATGGTTTCAGGTTCGGGTTTTTTGTCCTGTTATAGTTTTAAATTTTGTCTTTGGCACTTTCTTACATTCCATTTTCCCTTGTACTCTCCTTTTTCCATGATCCTGCAAGCAAATATTTTCTCTCTTCCCAAATTGCACTGCCAGTAAATTGCAGAAAAATAAAGAAAACTTGAGACAATAAAAAACAATCACCTTTTCCTTGCCAAAGGGTAATTTGGTGTTACCAATAGTGCAAAATTCCTGAGAATGGGAAGACTATTAGACATCTGGAGCTGTTAAAGAAACTTCAGCCTCTCTAACATCCTGTGCCTAACACATATTTGTTTTAGTTAACTCTCTCTGCTAATGCAGTTAACTAAAAAATCCCAGTAAATTTTACTATGATGGAACATCTTTTGAGAGATGGAGGATATAGGTAAAAATCATTATCTAAGGATGTGTCCTACAGAAAGCTGTTGTCTCGTTGTCTTCTTTTTCTTTACTTTGGACATGATGATGTATCATTCATGGCAGTGAGAATTTACAGGCTGTAGTTTCCTGGGAACCCTCAGCATTGCTGTACACAGCTCCTCCCTTCGGTGAATTCTCTGTATGACTTTTGCTACATGTCAGGCTACGCTGTGCATCGCTGCTCTGTACCTGTAAAACACAGCCCAGGGGAGGTGCCACACTCTGCGGTAGGGCAGGAGGGCTCTGGAGATCTCCTTGTCCTGAAGGGACAAGTGACTGAGCAGGAAAATGGAGAATTAGAGCTTACTGTCTACTAATTCCAAGGCTGAAAAGAATGCAAAGAAACAAGACACATAGTGTAAAAGATAGTCATGTAGATCAATGTCATATCCTTATCTTGCAGTTGGATTTCTCTTCACTTCTTGGTAGCAAAACCAAGTGTTTCTGGCTACATCACAAGGTATAAATTTAAAAAGATGTAAAAGATTCAAATAGCATAATTCTACTTATTTCAATTTAATCCGTATTGATTTATGTTTATTAAGGATCTGGCTCAGTATATAATTAAATGTAAAAACTTACAGAACAAGAGGAGAATATGCCTAAAGGAATTATTTTTCTCTGTATTCTTTTTCCTCTATAGCTGAAACAGTATAACAGCTGTACTTTGAATAAATGTTATGAATCCAGGCTACTCTGAAGAAAAATAAAAGCCTATTAGCACATATATCTCTTTGTCCTCTCACCATGTGCCTTCCAGAATGGCAGAAATGTTTTTGTCCGAAATCCTGCCAGCTGTGGGGTATAATGGTGCTGCAGAAAGACAACATACCTCAACTGCTGGCTCTTCTGTGGTTTGTAACAACTCAGCAACAACATCAGGGTTGATCTGTAAAAAGATCAACAGAAGTAAAAAAATAGTTGGCTAGTGGTGGGTCTCAGTGAACCATTGTACCCTTCATTCTCTTCCTTCCAAGGTCTTTAGAAACAAAATGCAATGTACCATATGTATGAGAAATATTAGTATTCAATCTTCAACACAAGACTTCTAACTTTCAAAAAAAGTCTTGAAGTAGTTTGGTATTCTATTTATTTTTTTTGCTGCTGAGAATTATAAGCAACTCAGAAATTAAATAAGTCTTACGGGAAACCTAAACCAAAATGAACAATTGATACCTGGTTTTGCTTTTGTCAAACAGGAACCTATCACTGCCACTTTTACTCATGTCAGTGGTACTGCTCATGGAACAAGGTCATATTTAATGCACATCAAACAGGGACACTCAAGCCTTTTCAAAGGCTGGGACTGTATGGAATTAAACCTTCCAGCTGACAGATGTAATATAATTTTAAGTACTTTTAAATGTTGTGTATGTACAGTATACATACAGCTTATTTAATGTAAGATGAAACTGATCTCAAAATATATAATCTATTCTTTTGGTTTCTATTACATTCCTTTTTTTTCCCCATTTCTTACTGTAAGTCAGATTTTGCCTGTCATATTCTTTCAAAGCACATGTGCATTGCCATACTTACCACAGCTGTCCCCTGTGTGTATCAAATGCAACATGCTACTCCCTGCATTTTCTGTATCTCCAGTTAAAATGTCATGCTGCTGATGCCATGCAGCCTGTCACCTGTGCTTAAGTACTTCCCTATCATGGTGCTCACCTCTGACTGCATCTTGGCAGCTGCCAAATCAGTCTTACAGGAAATGTGACAAGAACTGTAATATTGAGCAAAATATCTAAGGCATACCAAGGACAGAAAAAAGAAAAAAAAAAAAAAAGTTTTTTGTCTTTCAGGGAAAAAAAAAGAAAAAGCATAAGCAAGATATGTATGAGATCCACTAACACCAAAAAAAATTGTTGTTAAATAAGCTGCAACTGAATGACCATATCAAATAAAGGAGGCACCTGAAGTAATACTGAACAGGAATTTAGGAGAACAAATCCAAATTTATACCCTCACTTAAGTCATACATTGCTTTTAGCCTAGATTCTCCAAGTTTTGCCTTTATAAAGTCAGGCCTGGCTCATCATGTGAAAGAAACAGGCCATGAACTAGTAGCCTAGTGGTTAGGTATATTATTCCTGGGGAAAAATAAATGTTCTGTTTTCTTTCCCTGTAATACAGTGATGTTTTTCTTTTGATCTTGTCTTGATAGATTTTAATTAGTAAGTCCTCTAAAAACTGGGGGGGGGGGGGGGGGGGGGGGGGGGGAAGAGAGTTTCAAAAACTCAAACTTTTCCCCCTTGAAAACTCTCAATTTGTTTTTTCTGGCTTAAGCTCACCCTGTTCTAAAACTCATGCAAACATGTTTGAGTTAAACACCTGCTGAGCTTACTAGACCTTGAATTTCATACAGAAAATATTGAAAGAAACACATGCCACCTTACTTAGGCACTTTACCAGTACTTAAATTTACTAGCTCATCAGTTCTTATGTTAAGTGATATATATTACACATACTGAAAGGTGGGTGACTTTAGAGGTTTTTATAGCAGCAGCCAGTTCTCTTATATTACACATCTAACTAATGAGTTTAAGGTGAGATTCATCAGTTTAAATGTTGATGCCTACAATGTTTACATCTGAGTTTATCACCCTGGATTGCCTTTATCAGTGGAGAGAGACTGGCCATTTCAGTCTGTAATTAGTCTGCCCTGGTTTAGATATCTGCCTCAAGATGCTATAAATTGTTTCTGTTTTTCTACAACTGTTTTTATGTGAGAAGTGGTAGAGTCTCAGTGGTAGTCTGCCCTAGGTGACTGTATCCTCCATCCTTCCCTTACTTTCATCTAAATGTTATGTCTACAGAAGGGAGATTAAGCAAATTAGTTGGGTAGAGGTGATCTCTCTTGAGGTTCTCAAAGGGTCTGACTTACTTCCACGTAGTGAAGGTCCCCACTTAATTTAGGAACAAGAATTACAAAATTTAGGTGCAAGGGAGATGTCTTGGTTAAGTAAGCTGACAAACTTTACTCCTGGCTCATCTGAGTAGAGGTTACCCAAAAGCAACAGCTGAATGAAAGATGAGCCCGCAGGTGTTACCAATATGCCTTTGTCCCTGCCCAGCCATGCCTGCAATAAGGTATTGTCATGATCTGCCTGCAAAACCGACTTCAGATGGATTTGTTTTGTGTTAGATTATATGAGCAAAGTCTCATCTCCACACACATGAAGAAGCCTAGAGGCACAACAGCAGGCAGGGAAATGAGTCCCCCAACTTGATCCCTCCCAGGGCATCCCAGGAGGGTGTCATCCCCATGGACTGTAAGTGACACCCATCACCATCAGTCAACAGGAGAGAATCTCCAGGCCACCTTACAGGCTGAGAGGAGATACTGCCTACAGAGGTAAGAGACTTAATGTGGGATTCAGAGGGGAGCATTTTGGGATTGTACAAAACTATTATCAGATGATTAGAGAAGGAGCCAAAGACAGGAAAAGCAGGGATCTGGGTAATTTTCTGAGAAACAGGGATAGCAAAATAGAGAGATAAAGAGACAAAAGGGGCCAGATGCCTCTTATTAGGCTACTGGTCAATACCCTTGTCTGGCCATGCCCTATGCCTTATCACCTCAGTCTCTCCTGTATTAAACTCAATTTCTGACTGTTTTTCTGAGTAAGGGGTTTTATTTTCAGCGTACATGTGTGTACATGGAGGCCTGGGTGCTAGCAGCCAGAACTGGACACTACAGATCATAAGGACCATGTACCTTGAGTGCCAGCAACTTGAGAGACTGGTGTAGTGCATGTTGGCATGTGGTCACTAGCTAACATCCAGTTGGACTAGCTGGTGAGGATGACGGAGGCTTGGGAGCCAAGTATTAAAGCAGATGTAGGAACCAGAATGGTCTGCGAGCTGACTACTGGAGGATCCAGAAGATCCAAGCTAGCAACTGGGGAGACTGTGAGGGTCTGGGGGTCAGAATCATTTGCATGTGTGTATTTTTGTGCATGAAGCACCTGGGAAACCAGAAGATCCAGGGACCACCTACTGGGTAGACTGGATGTCTAAAGCAGTCTGTTGGAGGAATCCATACTGTGTGTATAAATTGCCTTTCCAACACACCTTGGTCCTGAGCTGCCAGAGATGGAGACAGGACTAAGATATCTGTGCTACCTCTATTTGTGTGAGGGTTTCTGACTCTTATTTTGTGTGGCCAGCCATGTGTATGTATATGTGTGTGTGCATATATATTCCTATCAAGAATATGTGCTCAGCTGTCTGGCTGCTCTCTGGACCTAGGAACATGGTGTTGTGGCAGACTCACCTCTGTGAGGCTACTGGATTCAGCAAATTGCAGTGAATTTTCTATGTATTTGGCTTCTATGTATTATTAAACTGAATGTTATAAACAGTTATAAACTTACAGAGAAATGTAAGGGGCAATTTCAATCCTTTGGTTCAGATGAGAATTTCTCTTATATGAGACAATTTCCTCAAATATCAAAACTCAAGGGATTCCTTCTGTGTTTTATAATACTTTTGTTCAAAAGCTGCAATCTCTGCAAGACCTAGTTGTGAAGTGTGGGAATGAATTTTGTACTCCATTTTCATTGAAATAACTTTTGGTATTGGATAAAACTGTGGGCTGCCACTTCTTCAGTCTTTGCTATGCTAGTCGTTATGTGTGGAATATTTGTGTAAACATTAAGTGAGTCATAGAAGTTTGGGGTTTGAAATCGAAGGGGGACAACTACCTTGTGGAAAGGGAAAATTGTGCAGAGAGGATTTTTAGTATAAAGTTATAAAACCCCACACCTATTTGCCATTTGCAATTACAGCAAGCTATATCCCGAGGTCTTTCTAAAATGGGAAGTCTATTTCTCTGTCTATATATCTTAGGTTTTATACCACACACACAATAGCTAGGATTTGGCACAATATGCTACTGAAGTTGGCTGTTACAGTTATTTCTAGAAAAGAGTAAGCAATCAGAACAATCATTTCCATATCTTCTTTCGGAATAATAAAGGAATCTGCAGTCTACAATAGCTGTACTTTCTGTGGTAGATATTGTTAATTTTTTGCATTGTATGCTATATGATGAGACCGATATGACCATTAGTTTATCAAAGTTTCTTTGAAAGATACACTAATTTGAAGCAACAAGTCAGTTTTTAATCTTGACCTGTTTTGAGTGAAAACAGAAATAAGTCTGATAACTTCACTGACTTAGTTACTGTATTCTTAATCTGATTCCTTTCTCTTCCCCGTTATTAAAAGATGTATGTAATTAATTATTTTTGGCATGTTTGGAAGGCTGTAACTGCATGGCTTCGTCATTCAGCACTTAAAATCATCAAAATGGGCATATTAGGCTGAATTCACAGTCCATCTACATTTCTCCTAACAATGCCCAGCAAAGGAAGGATAGATGCATGCAATAATTCTTAATGCAAACCCAGGTTTTAGTAGCATGCAGGGAATTCTAAACTGATTTCTTGATAGCTCCTGATGGATTTTTCTTCTATGAAAGCATTTAATTGCTGTCTGTATTCATGCAAATATTTGGCATCTACAACATCTGTTGTCAATGACTTCCATGGTTTCAATTTTATATCATGATTGGACAGGACATAGTATCTCTCAAAATTTATTTTGGAGAATGGAAGATTGTGCAAAATGAAAGTAACTCAAGAACTAATTGGTAGTTGTCAATAAATTGATTCACAAATGATCTAGTAAGCATAGGCTTTTCAACTTCACTCTGAAGCCACACTGAAGAGTTCCTATGAACACATGGTTGTCTAAATTTGATCCCACATCACCTTTTAGATAAGAATCGCAGAGGCAGCTAAATAAATACACATCTTTTGATTAGAAATGCCTCAATATCATTTGACTAAAAATGCAGAGACGCTCTGCAGACAAATCAAGAACAGAACTCAGCCTTCCTAAAGCTGCATCTATATTTTTGCAATAAAAAACCCAATCCCTTTATTCAGTGTCTATCCCAGTTCACTTGCTTTTGTCACATCTTACTGTCTAGTGTTCATTTGTATCAGATTTAGTTGTAAGTAAGCAGAGTATTTATTGCTCCAATTACTTTATTAGGTATTGGTAGGCAGAAAAGTCCTTGAATGCAAGGACCTACTGTACAGTTCACATAAACCTGTATTTTTTTTTTATTTTTTTTTTTTAAGGGGAAAAATGGCTTTCATTTCTGGCTGATAGAATTTATCTATGAGGTATGAAAATCGCAAACATATTCATCACAATCCTTCCTTTTCTGGTCCTGTTAATGGGTACACATTCTCACTGTGATTGCATCCTGTTTCTATCAATTTATATACAGGAATGATATGTTCTTTTCTATTAAATATTCTGAAGAAAACATATTTTCAAACTCAGAATCCTTCTTGTACTATAATGAATCTATTTTATTACCGTTGAAAGCACGCTACAGAATGTCCATTTCTATTATATTGAAATTCAGTTCAAAATACCTTTTATTAAAATATAGCATCTGCTTGTAAAGCAATATGCACTCTTACAGGGAAAACAAAGAACCAGGCACCTGTGACATGGATTTAACATTTGGAGTGACAAAGAACTTCCTTAAAAAGAAATGTTAAAGTGTTAAGGGTTTAAAAAGGAGATAAGGAAAAAATTACTCTACCCACTTTTACATTTACAACAGTAATTAGTATCTTTTAAATAATGGTACTTCACTGTATTTCAGTGTACATTTAATTATGTTCTCATCCTCTGAATTAAGTGTTGCTGACTTCAGCTCAGAAGCATAGTTGCATATGCTGTAGAAATCTGCTGGCCTGGAGTGGAAATAAGTTGTATGTAATTACCTCTCTCACCTCCACTTCTTTGGACCCAGCCTTGACATGCACTAGCAGTGCTGTACTTCACACCAAGTTGCAAAGCCACACTGTACGCTGTTTGCTTTCTGATTCTGTTCTGTGCTCTTAGACTGTTGCGAGTTAGCTGTTTCAGTGACGTACATAAAATGCAAGTTATAAAATGCTGTGATAGTTATGTGAAATAGACTTTTTTTTTTTTGTGAAGTTATATTCTTTCCCAGGTAATGGAAAATAATTTCTGTGGAAACACTTTATTGGAGGTTAACACATTAAAAAAAAAACCAAACCAGAAAAGTTCAACCCTAGTCTTTCAGGTGGGTGTTTAAGCAATTTTCAGCTGTGTTAGTGTGATGCACAATCATGTTCCCTTGACAGTAGCTCAAAAATGTGACAGTACTGTAGGGACTACCATCTCTGAGCCACATTCTACTAGTAAATGTGACAGTACTGTAGGGACTACCATCTCTGAGCCACATTCTACTAGTATGTTTAACAGGAATATCAGCTGAGGACTGATAAAAATTACTAATGGATTCATCCTCTGAAATCTAAGAGGAGCTACAGCTGCCTGACAAGCAAAGGGAGGGAGGCTACAGCATTTGCTTCCACAGCAACACTCAGAATGGATAAAAGGAAGAGTGTAAACTGATCACTGCTGACTCCAAGCTTTTAGTAGTTTAGCCAGTGCTGTGCTGAGCAGTACACAGTGATGGTGGAAGAGCACAGATAAGTGGAATGAACCAAAAAGTAAAAATTGCATGTAGACTAGGATCTTAGAAAGGCCACTGATCCACATTATTCCAGTGAAATGGAAGTTAAATGCAACAGTAGTACAAAGCAGTCCTCCTTTGCCTTACGAGCACATATCATATAAGATTATAAGTCCCTCACTGACCTGCAGAGGCTAGAAATGGTACTCACAGTCAGTGTGTAAGAACATATAAGCACCGAGATGGAGAAAAGACAAATGTTTATCTGCATGAACTAACAAAACGTTCTTGAAACTGTGCCTAGCCACGTTCTCCTGGTGATGCTGGAGGAATAATTTCCTTTCTCTTTTCCCATCTCTAAGTCAGTTTCAGCATGCTGTACAAGGTTGGAGGTATGCCACAGTGCAAGCAAACCAATTATATGTCACTCCATGCTAGAAACACTATGACTGTAAGCAAAAGTCATAGGACCTGTGGTGGGTTGATCCTGTCCAGTAGCTAAGTACCCACACAGCCACTTGTTCAATCCACCTTCCCTCCCCCAGAAAGATGGGGAGAGAATAAGAAGAACAAAATAGAGAAAAGTTATGGGTTGAGAGAAAAACAGTTTAATAAATGAAGGAAAGAGGGGGAAAAAAAAACAAACACCATAAGAGATGCTAAGGCAATTGCTCACTACCCCCCACAAACAGACCAATGTCCAACCAGTCTGCAAGCAACAGCCACCTGGGAAGATAAAATCTTTACTGCCAAGCATGGTACTATGTGGTACAAGGTATCACTTTGGCCAATTCAGGTCAGCTGTTCCAGCTCACTTTCCTCCCAACTTCTTGCCTAGCTCCAGCCTACACATGGTAGGGGGCAGAGTGAGTTAAAGGGAAAGCCTTGATGAGGTGCAAATACTGTTCATAAGCAACCAAAACATCAATGTGATATCAGCACTGTGTTAGTCACACATCCAAAGCACACCACCATACAGGTTGCTACAAAGGAAATTAACTCCATCCCACCCAGACCCAGTGCAGAGTGATCCAGCTTGTCCCAAGATGCTGATGCTGCTCTTTACATGAGTTAGCTGTGCCTACACTTGACCTGGTGTTCAGGTGTGTTTCCAGTTCAAGTAAGATGGAAATTTGAGTTCCAGGAAAGACAGGTGAGCTTGTCAGTATTTTCTTTTTGGGCAGGCTCTTTGGGAACCGCATGTGGCCTCTAGATGTCTTTGAAGAATCCTGCTGAAGATAGTGGTGTGGGAAATAGCCTGGCAGTGCCTTAAACTGAAAATATGTACTGTTTCACCCTGAATTGTTGCTTCCTGGAACAGGTCAGGGTAACTTAATTCTTGGTACCAATTTTCTCACGGACAACCTTGCCAAAACAATGTTATTAACCAGGCCATTCATTATTAGTCATATGTTCACATCCTTCTGTGGGAATATCTGCAAAACTGCCTATGAACCAGACTCCTCAGATTAGCCCTGGCTTTCCTGGGGAAGGGGAAACTCTGCAGGCATCCCTGAACGTATGCACACATGGCTTCATCAGAGAGAGTACTGATCAGGAGAGGGGGGAAGGGAGGTGAGAGAATCATCTCACACAGTAAGTTCACAGTGCAGATGTCTGCCTTCCAGCTGCTTGTGTTGTAAGAGAGACCCAGAGATTCTCAAGATTAGCACATCACCACATGCATCCGATACCTAGGGAATTAAAAGAACAACAAAAGGCCCCATGGGAGCCTATCAGCTTTGCAGGCAGGCAATTTGTTACCAGTCTCTCCCTATTCCCACACTATTGCCATCCTCTTCCCTCTGCTCTTCTGCCCTTCTTAAAGAAGTAGGCAAGACATCTCACAGAGCCACTCTTCACTCCCAGTCTGTCCTGTCTCAGCGTTATCACTGTTCTCCTGTCTCCTGTAAACTGGGCTGCCAGGAAGGGGGAAGAGCAGGGAGCTGTTGGCTTAAATGAAAGTCCACTGTGGCTGACAATGCCTGTCTTCTTGACCATACACATCTCAGGGTCATCTGGCCCTGTAAGATGTTTTCAGAGTATTTCTAGAAGATTAGGACACCAAAACCTTTATCTTAAACACTTACTTTAAGAGATTTTTTCTCATCGTGGCCATGGAGTTTCGTTCCTTGGCATCTAACCATTAAATCCTGTTCTTCGCTGTGTCTGTGTAGGTGTGGAAAGAAAAGCCATTTTACCTAATACTATTACCTGCCTTTTCTACTAGTAAAGGAATTCAATACCCTTGATGGCACATGTCATGTCTCTTGTCTTTTCTAAGGATCTAAACTTCCACTTTCTATCTACCAACACTGAAGACATGCACAGACTTGAAAAAGGTTTCTCAAGAGAGCTAACAAAGCTGAAGCAACAAAGGCAAGTACTCTGTCATAAAGAGCACTTTTTCCACAAGCAGTGACTACTAACTGGATTTAGACATTATTCCTATAAATACTTCTGCAAACATTTTAATTCTGCTCATCCACTTAAAATTATTCACACATGTAACAGCATGTAAGATCAGGACCTCACACTATAAACACTCACAGAAAATAAACACAGACTGGGGTTTTTTTGTTTGGCTGTTTTATAATTACAAACCAAAGATTCTAGGGGGAAAGGAATGCTAGATATATAAAAAGAAACTTATATTTTCTTAATCAAACAAAATTATTTGAACATCATAAAATTAACAAATAGAGAACCAAAGCAATTCTAAACTGCCACATAATCTTTTATTATTCTTTTAACTCAAGGTACTCATTAGTTCTCAACTTTAACTTCTAACATTTTCCAAAAAATATGTCATTAGACATTATTTTGCATAAGAACGCTTTAAATTTCCCTAGGAAAAATCTGTTTTCCAATTCACTAGAACACAAACATATACTGAAACACCACTCATCAGAAAACAAACCAAATAACAGGAAACAATGCTAATATTTTTATAGATAATAGAGATTACATGTTGAACTTTAGAAGTAATACATAGTCCTGCATCACCATGACTCTGATCACAAAATAGCTGCCTTCTACAATCCCAGTTAAGTTTCCTTAACAGGAAAACATACATAGCAATATGTTTTGCCATTTATGAATGGCAGCTTCTATAGTTGGTATATTAGGTAATAGTAAATATGTAGTCATTCTAATTTTAATAAAAAAAATAATAATTAAAACTAGGAGAAAACTTACAGCAATCTGACTTCATATTTCTCAGGATTATATCCCTAACAAAATCTTTACTACACATTTAGTAGATATTATAGAAAGTCAATGCTACTGTTCCAGCAGCATATTTTCATTATAAAGTAATGACATAAAGGGGTTGCTCTGGACATCAGACTGGAACAGATACAGTGACTATAAGAGGAGGAAGAATGTGTAGTTTCTTCTAACAGTCCATTTTCATTTTCTTTATTCAGGAAAATAGCTAATGCTTTCTTTTACAGATTACATAGTATGGTGTAGGGGAAGCAGGTATCATTCTCTCTTCCTTACAGATGGGGAACAGAAAGAAAGAAGTAAAAGCTATGTCTATACAGATAAACTAAATAGGACCCCAACAAGATACTGAAACTCAGTCATCTATGGTGAAGGACAAGCAGGTTCCAAACGTATCCCAGTCACAGTTCAGGAGTCAGCACAGACTTTGGAACATTACTCTGGAGATCTTGCATGTTTTGTGTTTTGAGACTTAAGAGTCAAATAATGAAGACAGGGGTTATTCCAGATGACTTCCTTGGCAGAAAATGATCCTGGGCAATTGTAATTTGCTACTGAGCCCAAGTGACATTCCCAACATCATCACCATGCAACCAGTACCAAAGCAAGGAAAGACAGCAAAGCAAAGTTCTTCTGAATCTCAGTCTAATGCACTGTCTGTGTGAACACAACTCATTTTTTCTTAAAACCTCTAAGTATTTACTCTCAAATATTAGGTGAAGAACACTGCAACACATTTTAAACTATGTTTTTATATAACTAAATGTTGTGTTTGTGATGTTTAATAGATACTAGATTCGTCCATGGCAAAGGACTGATACTACTGAAAGTTTCAGCTTGCTCAGAGTAAGTAAAAGACACCCAAAATAAAAAGGAGTCCAAACAGGTTAAAACCAGAATAAATACTTGCTAGAATGATTTGCTGGCATTTTTTATCAAATGGTTTTGCATCAAGAAGGTTCAATCTCTATTAAGCTTTGTCAGAGTCCTTTTGTCTAATGTGTATGTTTATCACATAAATGGGCAGTAAGATCTAGATCTCGGACCAGTGCTGGACTGGCTTAAATATGAAGCATGGACAGAATACAGAAATAGGATTGTTTTCTCATTTTTTTCAAATATGTATAGAGCTATTTAATTATACTGAGTTGATTACAGCAGCTGGAGACTTACTGCTTTTCTAGAGTAACAAATTGTAATGTTGAAAATTTTGCTATGTTAAAATGTTTCAGTCACTTTTTCCAGCTAAATAAAAAATATTTACAGTAGTATTTGAACTGAGAAATGCCTGCTAATTTTGTTGTTCGTGAATACAAAGCTTATTAGAAAAGGGACTTAGGGCATTTTTTTTTTTTTCTCCTTTTGATTGTTAATTTTAAGTGCTTATGACATACAAAATTCTTTTGGTGGTGGTGTTACTCCTTCAGTGATCAGGGCACTATAATTTTCTTTCATAGTGGGGGATGAAATATTTATTGTTTGTATTTATAGAGTTAACAGCAGCTGACTCTGTCAAATATATTTTTCTAAGCTTCTCGGGTCTTGAGTCATCAAAATCACCCAGGGAGAGATTTACAGTAAATCAGAGCAGACACTTTCTGTACTTGCTCTTCCCCTTTAACTGTGTTGTGTAAGTTTGTATAAATGTGCTTCTGGAGGCAATTCTAGTGTGTGTATATTTAGCTCCCTTTATATTATCAGCAATCTCGATAAAATAAAAGATCCTCCAAGTACAATAAACTTGTATCTTCTATACTCAGAGGTGTAGTGCTTAAAGCCTCCCCAATTGTATTGGTTTGAAGGACATTATATGTTATTTTTGACTTAAGCCCCAAAAGAGCCTGAGCCATAAATTTAGAAATGCCATCAGTCAAATTTTGCTTTCATCTCCACTAATGTAAATTGGGACTTACATCTTTAACTTCAGTGAAATTACTCCAGATTCAGTCCATCTTCCAGAAAGAAGGTGACCAGATTTGAGCTGCCTAACTCAATGTTGTTTCTTACCTGAGTATATCACAGCTCCAGTTATGGCTTTAAGTATTTTTTGGAAGACCTGGATTTGAGACAGCAAAGTTCAAGATCAATTTACAGCAGTGACATGTTTTCTTACCCTGTGCTTTGCTGAGCAGATGGGAAGAGCTTGGGGAGGGCATGAAGTTCAGTCATGTCTGGATAAAAGCATTAACTGAAAAATTGTTACAGATCCTCAGCATGTTTTGTAGGTAGCCTTTTACTTTCACACTTTATTTTGAAATGGAAGGATATTATATCTCAGGATATAATTCTGAGCAATCTGGTTCTGCTTTATATTTACATGTGCAAGGGGAGTTAAAATAACGCACCTATGGGAAACAATACTTTTGGGTTACTTTTTTTCCTGCAGTTGTGAATTGATGTGTAACAACAACAGAAAGGGCTGTGGTTCCTCAAGTGGAAGTCAGGTGGAATTTGAGTACTGTAAGTCAGCTTTGCTATCTTTAAAACCTCAACTCAGATGACTTCCTATTCTGGAAGCACTTGAACTATGAAAGTGACTTGGTTTTCAGCAGAAGGGTTCCTCAAATGCTTAAAGTCTTGCTCTGTGTCTGTCCAAGAGTGCCACGGTTTTAACAAGGCTAGACAACTTTTTACTGCTTTAGGCTTGGTTAAATCTATAAATTATATGCAATGTTACCGGGAACCTTGAAAGAGCTCGATTCAGCAGGTGTGCTGTGAACACACTTACATAAAAGTCAGTCACACTTGCCATTTTTGTTAAGACATGGTGTGGTTCAATGTTCTCTTTTTATACATAGGGTCAGTGGTGAGAGCATTAATTTCAGATTCAGAGGACCTGGGCTTCAGTCACCCTCTCTGCCTGAAATAACTCAAACTCAAATTCACTTTTCCTATGGTTTGCCTAACCAGGAAGATATTGGGTATGTGTGGCCTAGGATGGTCAGTCTACAGTAAATCCTATTTTAAATCTTATTTTAACAACTATTTGTACTCATTTTAAAGCAATTTCACTTGGGGGGGGAGGAGAAACAGACATTGAACTACAGCAAGAGAAGAAAAGAGAGGGGGGGAGAGAGAGAGAATGTTCCCCAGCTCCACAGTTAAAGTGTTAATTTCATAGGTGGTGGTGGTGGTAAATTCTGGGTTCCAGCTCTTGCCTTAAGGCGCTAAACCTTGACAGATCTTGGAAAAGACCAAATGGAGCACAGTTTAATGTATCTGTGAGTTTTGAACACAAATTTAGGGAGGTTTCTTTGCTCTGCTAGTTTAGACTACTTGCTTTTTCACTGTTTTACCATTATTGCTGTGGGCTCAGCATGGTGGTTATTATGGATCATCTTGTAAGGTTTTTACCTATCCCCAACTGCTGGCTGCAAAGGTGTCTGAATGTTACAGTATTCACTGCTGTGGTATCCTGATGCTTCTTTAATGTTTTTATTTGCATGTTTGTTTTTCCAGTCTGGTGTCACTACCTGTAATCATGAGGGATCAGTCTTACTATATCTCTCTAGGCACAGTGTTAGGAAACATACAGCTTTTATATCCTTCCAGGAAATGTTAAACATTTATCTGCAAAATATATGGAGGTATCTTAGATTTCTTAAGAAAGCTACTAAACCCAAAAAAGAACATCTATTTAGCAAAACAAACAGACACCTTCTGGCCTGCATTGTTAAGCAAAAGCTACAACATTGGAAGGCAGATGCTCACAGATTTTGTGCAAATCTCAGGAATTTGAGTTAGTTAGTCAAACTGAATTTCAAGGACATAGCTCTGTTTATTTGATGGGCTGGACTACAAATTAGAGCTGGAATTACTCGATGTGAAGGGAGGAGCCTGGCTCTATGTTGGAAGTGAGGATATTTTGGGCTGGGTTTATGATGTTGTTTACCTAGTTTAAGACAGAAAATAAGTTGTACAAAGCATTTTTCATATGCTTCTCATGCAAGGGTGATGCAAGCAAGTCTGCCACTTTATTCATAACAAGTATGCAGAAATAGGACAATCAGCTATGTGGATCTACTGAAGTTTAGATCATGCCTCATTGAAAATGGCCCTGCATTCAGTTTCCATGGGGTGGAACAAAGTTGAGCGTCTCACCACCTACCTACCTAATTATTGCTAAAAGAAGTTACACCCTGGCTAAAAAAATAAATATGCAGTAGTCATAGCAGGAAAAAGAGTTTAAAACTTTTAAAGATAATTTCACAGAGAATTTCTACTTAGTTGCAGTGTACAAGTATGACAGTGGAGTTTCTTGCATGGCGTTCTGCTGGGCTGAAATAACATTTTACCTGTGGACTTAAAAAGTCTTTACAAATAGCATTGAGCTTATTTAGTTAAGGCTCACAATGTGTCCTGCATGTCTGTCTGAGGGGAGAGAACAAAGGAATTGATTGGGTGGAGGTTAGAGAAGTCACGGAGGCAGGAATGTCTTTGGAGAATATAAGAGGGGCTGATAGATACAGAGGTGTTTGAATGTCTAGTGAAAGAGAAATATTCCATTTCTGAACTCTGTTGCCTCTTCAACACCATTTTGCCCTTGGGATGAAGGAAATTGAGGCAGAGAAAAAAATTAATGTTAATATTATATACATCAAATAATGGTTTAAAGCGAATAACATATCAAATTTACTGGGTGAGGAAGAGAGTCTTAAATTATTAGGACTCAAGAGCATAGCTTTTCTAGCCCACAATTATACACTTGGCAGCAAAAACATGAGGCCAAAAGCAGGTGAATGTTTACGTTCAAGAGGAATATAGAAGAGAGGAACGAGGTCCAGATGGGGCAGGGCCATGCAGCTGCCTGGCTCAGCAGTAAGGAAAAGCAGAAGATAACACTTTGCAAAAAGCCTGACACAAATTTGTTTTGTCAGATGTGCCTCTGTAGTAGGAATCAAAGGAATTCATCTTACTTCTTCTCAAAGCACTGAGACTCTCTCCCTTTTTGCACACTGCTTTCTGGGGCAGCCCAAAGGCGAGCCCTTTGCTTCAGTGGAGCTCTGCAGACCCCAGGATCCTACTGCTCGTGAGCTGCTGTACTAATCCAACACATACTGCTGGCTTGAGTGCACATACATTAGTCTTGCTAGAAACCTTTATTTTAAAGAAAGAAGAAAGGAAAAGGACATAAAATGAATCAAACCTCAGTGATTATATTCTAACTGCTGAGCTTCCAGTAAAACTTCCAGCACATGTGTTTGTGTTTTTCCATTTTTATCAGAATTTACTGTGAAGAGGGGACATAACCTTAGTGAATGTGGATGAAACTCGATTTTTTCTAATAAGTTACATATGTTTACATGAGTACTCGAACTGCCCTATGTCATGATATGATTAGGTTGACAGGAAGTAAATAGGTAGATAGATATCTCTCTTGTTAGTTGCAACGTGATTTCTCTCTTCACAGTACTGTTTAATACTGTAATATATTAAATGGAAGATAAATAAAGAGCAGGCATGTCTGACCTGTGTCCGGTGCTGTTCTTTATTAATAATCAGATCATTGACTTAAATTACTTTGAGGCTCTTCACGCTAATGAAAGAAGCAATGCAGACACACACTGACGTGAATTGGTCCCAAGGTGTTTCTTGAACTAGTGAACTTGTCCAAAGGAAGAGCAGCAGAAGGTATTCCACCTGTATTCCCAGCTCATCTGTTTTCGGCTGATGACTGAGAGACTTGGGAAGATTTTCCTTGGTTCTGTCTCTAAGGACGAGGAATAAAGAGAGTAGAAGAGAATCTTTTACTTAGCATTTAGCAGCAGTTCCTACAGTAGTGTGCGGTAAGATATATTCTCCTTTGAACAGATTTCCAATAAATCTGGAAAGGCACAGGGGGTAGAAGAGATCAATGAACCATGCTGAGTTACAGAATGACCTTACAGCCCACAGTAAGAAGATCTCATTGGTGTTTATTTTTAGATGACAACTGTGTTGGACTGACTTTTATTTTTTGGCAAAGACAGTAAGAACAGAAGTGGCATAAATAACAGCTACGGTGACTTTGAATATACCAGAAAGGAATTCAGTCAGGGCTCCAGCCTCCTGTTAATATACACATCGGACCCCAGTTAACATCACTGTAAATTTAACCATGTAAAGTCATTAAAGGATAAACCTTATGCTGAATAAATTACACCACTGGCTATTTTGCATAAGGCTGGAAGAAAAGGCTTTCCTCATGAACGAGATCAGGTTTTAAGGTTCATGCACAAGTTTGGAGAGAGCTGTGGAAATAAAACATCAGGTGCAGCAGCAGCTGGCAGTGACACAGGTTTTCACTGAACCTTGGAAAGCAGAGGTAGTTTCAGAAGAAATTGTTAAATAAATGGAAAGGAATGAAAGAAGATATAATCTGTAAATTTGCAGTCACATTCTAACAACATTTATCTTCCTATTTATTTAGTCAACTCACTTTTAAGGAAAAAATAAGAATTTCAAAATTTACTTTCTTAGAGCACATCCTGCTTTTTATTTGTGTGAGGGTACAGTAATCCATCTTAATTTTGTTTAAACAAGGAGCAGTATACTTTCCATGATGTCTGGTTTTATGATTTTGTCATGAATCACACAATATTATTTTTTTTCTTGAAATCTAAGCTCTAGGAATTGGGGGGGGTTTTTTGTTTGGTTTTTTTTTGGGGGGGGGGGGTTGTGTTATTACTTGGACTCTTAGTTTTTATGAACTAGCAAAGAAGTACCAAGCACTTATGCTTGTATATTTCATGTTGAAAATGTGGCCTGACTTTCTCTTCTTTTTAGACAAAAAAAAAAAAAAAAGAAGAAAAATACATCTTAGGCTATTATTTATTCTTATTATATTATTGTTTATAATTTATTTAGATCAATAACATTTTTACTGTTATTTAGATATATCATGAGATACGCCTATTTATTTGCCAGGAATTATTGATGCTTTCAGTGGTGGTACTGCACTTTTCCCTGTTTAACATATTCCATTACAACAGGCACCATAAAATCAGAGTGCCTTGGTTATGTGTTGAGTGTTGTGATGGAAACGAAGAAACGAGGAATAGCTGCTTATGTGAATACAGATATCTGAGCACAGACTAAGCACAGACATTAATATTTCACTCCTTAAGGGGAGCGAGGAGGACTCAGACACAGCAGGAACAGCTGCTGTCAACATGGCTGCTAAATGAAACGCTGCTTCTTGGAAGGGGGGAAATGCAGCAGCTTTCTGTATTTTCACTCAGTGTATTTGGATTTAGGCACGATTTTCCATGATTAGTGTATCTGATCTGCAATACGTTTCCAAACCTTTTACTGACTGAAGTGAACATCCTTGGGAGCCCTGAAAGATTTACCTTGCAGACTTTCTTTTATTTTTCCTATTTCAGCGACTTATCCCACAAGGGAACAATTAACTTTGTAAAAGAGATAGGGGGAACATCCTCCCCTCTTCTTGGAGAAAGAGGAGAATAGGAGAGGAATAACTAAAGTGTTAAATAAATTTTTAAGTCTTTGAGAAAAGGAAATAGGGAGTGATAAGGAAAAATCACGTCTTTTTCTATATATATTTTTTGTTCAAAAACTAGTAACATGTGAGAGTAGTTCTGTGAAGACATAAAATTATGATCTAATTAAAACCAGATGACAGGGGAAAGAAAAAGTCATTCTGAGTCTAGACTTAAGCTTAATGACTCAAATTCATATAAACTCAAAATTAAATATGCTGACATATAGGTTTTTTCTTTAACTCAAGAGTAAACATTCTGCTTGTGCTTGAAAGGAGAGTTCAATGTGTTATATTTTACATAGTTTTTCTGCTTTTTATTAAAATGCAGAATAAGGAAGAAATGAAAAAATCTAAAGAAAAAGGGTGTGAAAAAAAATGAGCATGTGTTCTCTGTAAAGGACATTATTAAATATCAGATTAAAATGTAACATAAATTAATATTAAAGCAAGAAAGACAAAATATTCTGTTTGTGGCTCTTGGGACACACTGAACGTGATATAAAATTAATTTATTCTATAAGATGATCCATACCCTTATAAGAAGCTATCATCCTCTGTTAAGTTCTGTAGGGTCTTAGCATATATTTACACAAAATTCAATTGCTATCAGCCCTGCTTTGTTCAATGCAACTTTTCCAAAAGTTTCATTTTGCAAAAGAGCAGCTGTTCGAATAGAAAATAAGTCCTACTGGAAGCTGTAGAACTCTACTCCAAAGTTTCATGGACATGAGTAGGAAAGACACATAAGGCTGCATGTAAGCATCATATGAGATGAGATGTGCTTTGCTCCTGAAGCCAACAGACATAGCGCAGTTTTTGTCCCTACAATCAAATTCCCTTCCTGTCAAAACATGATGATGACATCCAAACTGCCTATTGGGAACAGTTTCCAACTATGCCATCCTTCAAAACATACACACACATGCTAGTTGGCATGCTACTTTAGTAGTTCTGCTGGTTCTCCTGGATGAAACAGGCTAACAATTTAACAATATGAATGATTATATATCAGTACCCTATTCCCTTTTCATTTTCTGCAGATGTAACTGTAAAAATTAGATAGCTAATACAATTGAGTTAATGGGTAGAAGCACAACCACAGGGATGTGCAATGATATTTTCCAGCCGGGAAGGAGACTAACTGTTCAGGAGCTATATATGATGATTTTAATACCTTATATTGACTGGTAGCTTGTAGAAATTCCACAGTCTAAGTGCAAGCATAGCAGCAGCAAACATCACTACAAGCCAGCAATGTAGCAATCAAACCCAGCCAATGACTACAGGCAATTATATCAACAGAACAATGAGATAATAAGCTAGACATGACAGCAAATCTATATATATGTATGCATCTATCTGTCTATCTTTGTAGCAATTCTGTAAAATAACTAATGAAATTATATAAATGAGAGTGGATATTTATGAGAAGCTCCATAGCACACAGTAATTAGCAGTATAGCATTCTGGTTGTGAGACACTCCTCTGCCCAGATCCCTAAATTCTCCCACTATACAAAGGTATGCCAGATCTCCCCATTGGCACTGAGGTCACGCTCACAGCATGGGTGATCCAGGCACATCCTTTCCGATATGTCAAGGCAATTTGGAGAAAATGCTCACCTTTCAAGAGACAGTTCTCAGCCCCTGGCACCTGCAATGCTGATTCCCTCCTGCTGACCCCACCTTGATGAATTTCTGAATTGTCTTTTATCTCCTTATAATGCTGTGACCCACTGGACACACACGTTCTCAGCTGTCCAGACTGTCTTTCTGCTGTTCTGCTGAATCCATTCCAGTCCAAATACAAGAGACTGTGAAGACAGTTATTTGAAACTGGCCGAGAGACAGCCCTTCCCTTTTCTTTCATTTACAGCTGTCTTAACCACGAAGTTATTGCATTATTTTTGCTATGTTCTATTCATTATGCTGGCTCAGCAGCTTGTTAGTTCAGCAATTCTGTTATAGTCTACAGATATTTTAAGGCCCAGCAGTTATGCTTAATCAGCAACTGTGTTAGCTTCTGTCCTACCTCAAGCAATGTCAGATGCAGTTTTGCAGAGTTTAGCAAGAATTGTACCATTAAGTGCCCCACCCCATATCCATAAGACAGATAAGTGATATATCATGTCCCATATCTGCTCAGCAGTTCCCTCCCCAGCAAAAGCAAGCTGTCCTAAGCTCTACTGGCTTGTGTTACTGTAGTGATTCCAGTTCCCTTCCTCGGTCACAAAATCAGCATCCCCTTTGGCATTTTGGATTTCCTCTTGAAGCTGCCCACCCTTATCCTTTGAGTTTGAGGTCTGTTCACATGTAGTCAATTCTGAATCAACATCCTTCGGGGTCACCTGACCTCCTTGTCAGCAAAGATATTTCAGGTGCAACTGCACAAAAATCAGCATGGTCCTCTCCCTTTTCCTGCATGGGGTTAGTCTTTGCCAATCTGAGGCACACGATGACATTTGATAATCTTATTTCTAAATCATGTGCAAGTGCCTTTGCCACTTCTGAGGTGGGCAAGAATGATTGATTTTTGCATTGAGAAATCTTCTTAACTCCAAGTGAAGATGTCGGGAAGGCATGTTACTTCCCAGCGACCACAGTGCTACATACAGCTCCATGCAATGACCAAACATGTTGCCGTATGGCTGGTGCCCAGGAAACCTTTCCCTATCCTGAAGGATTTGCTTACTGTTTGATCAAAGGCCAGAGTAGGGCAGAGAGCAGATGGTGTCTTCAGTGGCTGCAGAGTGACAGCACCAGGATTAGCCCCAGTGTGAAAAGCAGAGTGACAAGCCAAGAAGATGAGTATTTGGTTGATAAAAAATATTTCCACAGGTGATCTACTGTAAAAATAACATATTGTTAAGGAGATTGCAGACTGCTGTATGGATGTAACATGCTCTATGTTTCTTGGCACCAAATGTAGAACAAAAGAATTAGAGAAAAGCATCCCTGAGAAAAAGATTATTCTGTGTGTGTGTTTCCAAAGGAATCAAAAAATAAAATAAAAATAAGAAAAGTAAATAACTGAAGAGAACTCCTAACCCTGGGGAGCTGTGCTCCCCCACATGATTTAAACTCTATACAAGTGTCTGAGAAACTTCAAATATTGAAACTGTCTTCAAACATTAATAAATAAAGTATCATATTTATTCTACACTAGAGGAATGATGTGATACCTGATACGGTCAAAATATTCTCCCCACCAATATTTGAATACCAGATGTAAATTTTTTGTGCACCTTAAGCCCCTTCTCAGGTCTGCATGTGCAGATGGAAGTCATAATTTTGTGTTTTAATTAAATATAGAATGTGCGCCCACTCTTTACACATTAAATGTTAATGACAAGAGTGTGACATAAGTGTATATTTATTTTTTTAATAAATGCAGTCCATGGATTTGAAGGTTGTGTTGACATCATAGACTATTTTCCTCCCAAGTTTTATTAGTGTTTTTCGAACCTGTTTCATATTTCTCTAAAACGAGGCCACTGCCACTCCCAAGTATACTTTCTGCTGGTGGTTGCAGTCAAATTGCATAGCTGACAGAATACTGAAGTAAGCAAAGAGAAAAGCATTTGCCATGCAAAAGATAATTGTTGCTGAAGTTAATTAAATTAAGAGTGCTGGATATCCTTATGCTGTACAGAAGTTTCTACTGAAATGGGTTTTTCTTTTGATCTCATTTGCTTTTTCTTACATACCAACTCCCTGCTGTACAGTCTTCTTTGCTCATTTAAGTCGGTTGGTAGCTCACTGTCACTTAGCATGATTCTAACCCAGAATTATGAAGCCTTTATAATGACCTTTAGAGCCTACATGTTCCTCTGATTTATCCTTTTACCATTGATACAAGATTTTTCAGGCAAAGAAATTAAAGAATTTAATCTCAGTATCTTTAAAAATTATTTTATCTAAATATAAGAACAATTTTAAACGTTTTATCTTCTGGGAAAAATGTGAATTGAGCAGTATTCAAATGTTTAATAAATTTTTCATAGTGACTGAAAGTTGTTTTAAAAAATGAAAAAAAATCCACCATGCTATTTCAATAAGCTGTAGTGGTGAGAAATAATTCAGGAGTTTTAAATAGGGTAACAACGCCAAAATAGAACAAAACCAAGGCAGATCTCTGGTTGTCTAGTGTGTTTGTTTTGGCTTTATGAAGGTCAAGGCTTGAAGAAGAAAATATCAGAGAAAAGAAAGAGGTCAATGGGAAGGATGATAGAGGAAAGAAGTGCAGGAAGAGGGAGTTTGGGGGTCAGTGAAGGAGAGAAGGTCATAGAGGAGGGACCAAAAGTATGAACAGGCTTTTCCTGAGCCACGGAGCCAAACACAGGCTGCGGACTGAACTACAAAGTAAAAGTGACAAAATAAGCAGTCTCAGTATTAACAGGAACCACAGACCACAAACTACTGGAAACAATTACTATTATTGATAATAATAACAAATATTCCATTCTTGGCTATCTTCTCACAAGGATGCCATTTGGTGTAAGACACAGATTTATACTGTGGATATATACATACACTTTGGGAGTTTTAAATGTCTAACTCAGTCTGCACAGAGTTGTGAGCTAGTCAGTAGTTGTTAGCAACAGTTAGGATAAAATTCATCTGTGGGCTGACTTCATTGTCTTTCCTAGTATTGTGCCAGAGTTAATACTTGGTCCCTGATACACACTGGCCTAGATAAAATGTGAAAGGACATCCTTGAAATGAACGGCTCTCTTTTTATTGTTCAGAGTGAATAATCATTCTCCTTTTACAGTATTGTTGTTGTTATTGTTTTTTAATGTAAATGCATTAAGCATTCAATCTAAACTTTCCTCACCTCAGTTCCTTGTCCCGTTCTGCTGTGTTTCTTTCTCATCAAACATTTATTTCTGTTTTCAACTGTTTTTATAAAGCAAAAGACATACAACAAAAATGACGTAAAGCTACACTCTTTTACTCATTTTTATCCTGCTCCTCTTGCCACAGAATATCCACAGCTGAAAAGTTATTATTTCATGAAACAGCACATTGTTCTTATTATAGTCTAATTAATTACTAACGCCTACAAATAAAATGCATTAGGGCTGCCAAACACTGCAACCTTCATCAAGGCAATATGGAGAAAAGCATTAAGAATTATGATGTGGGTTATCTTAGTGGATTTATAAATATTAAAAGTTCAGCCATTGATGTTTAGTATTCTGCTGAGAATTCTAACATCCCCAAATAAAGAAATGTTGTGCTACTAGTTCCATTCTTAAAAAAAATGATCATTATTTTCAGAAAAGTCATATTTTCCCCATAGATTTCTTTAGTTTTAGTAAAGCTGAAAATATTTCTCCCTTACATTCTGCTTGTACAGCTGAAGCACAGAATTTAAGTGATTCTCTCTGATTTAATATGTCAGTGTCACGTAATATACTTCCTGAGACACCAAGTGAGGCTCAGCAAAGTGCTTCAGCAGATGTCTGTGCTGCTCCTGCAGTTGCTTCCAAAACTTCGAAAAAGCCAGCAGGAAGAAAAGAATAAGAGAGCTACTAAAATATGAAATGTTTAACATTTTGAAGTGTGCTCCAGGTTTTGACTCTGTTGATGCTTTAGTATCTTCAAGTCCAAGTACAAAGTATATATGGACAAGTGTGACAAGTTGCAGTTAACTGAAAAATGGTTCATTATTCATAGCTTCGTTTAATGCTTTAGAGTTTTCTGAACTAAATCTGTTGTATTGTAAAGAGAGAGGTCATATGGAAAAATCTTTTAAAATTGTACCAGATCACATAAGCCCAGAGACACACACAGCAGAGAACACTTTGTGTTGTCACTTTGTGCTCAGGCTGGATCTGTAAGAACTAAAGTATGTGCTGAATTGTTAACATCAGACCTAACCACCACTGAATTCGGAATGTTTCTGATCAGTACTACTTCATAATATGCTTTCTAAGGAATATTCAGAGTGCATTGTAGCTACTGACTTTTTTTTTTCTTTTCTCCTAATCTTTAATTGAAATCTTTTTTATTATCAGCATTCATTATAGAGAAACTGCTTCAGGAAAGATTTTTTATTTCCGCCTATAAATACCTATTAATAGAGTAGTTAGCATATATTTGCAGACGATAAAACAAAATGAAGCATAGATTCCTGGTAGGGAATTCTGCAGGGAGAGCCTTATTGCATAAATGTGAATGAATAGGAATAAAGATCTTAATTTCCAAAGAGCAAGAATAATTTCCAAATTTTCATATGTAAAGAAAAGTCACCATTTGCACTCTAAATCATAAAATAAAAATAAAAATCTGAAAATTATTTCAGGAGAAACCATCCTTCATAAAAAGGCATTGCCTGTCAGCATTTGTAAAATTGGAAGGCAGCATCACAAAGAAATAGACAGTCTTCCATATACAAATCCTATAGGACTTAACCTCTGTCCCAGTTTGATCCCAGAGGGCAACTGAGCACCATGCAGCCATTCACTCACCCTTTCCCCTTCAGCACTGGGAAGGAGGAAAATGAATTAAAAAAAGGCTCAGGGATCAAGATAAGGACAGCAGGTATGACTCACCCATTACAGTGGGCAAAAAGACAGACTTCTTAGGGGGGGAAAAAAAAAACCATCACTTTAATTCAAACACTAACAAACCCAACAGAGTGGGACAGTGAGAAGTGTTACCACATCTTAAAAACACCTCCTCCCAGGCTCAGTTTTGTTCCTGGTATCTCTGTCCCCTCCCTCCACTGGGACAAGGGGCAGAGAATGGGGGGGGTTTCAGCAAGTCCATGGCTCCTTCCTCCAAGGGCTGGGGGAAGCATTGCTCTGCATTTTTCCCTCTGCTCCACATGGTTCCCCTCTTCAGGAGACAGTCCTCCACTTTCTCTGCCCCGAGTCCTTCCCACCGGGTGCATTCTCCCCGAGATGCCCCGGCATGGGTCGCCCCCATGTGTTACAGTCCTCCCAGCGCTGAACTACAACAGCAGGGGCTGCTTCTCCCCTCAAGAGTCCCGGCCTCCTTTAAGTGCAGCCCCCTACTCTGGTGTGGGGTCCTCCACAGGCCACAGGTCAGCCTCTGCTCCACTGTAGACCCCCATGGGTGGCAGGGCAGAGCAGCCCTGCCGTCTCACCATGGAATACAGGGGTGCTCTCCTCTGGCTTACCTTCCCCCTTCTCCTCCTTTCTTCCCCTGACCTTGGTGTTCACATAGGTCTCCTCCTCAGGACTCCTCCCAGGTTCCCCTTAAATATGTTATTGCAGAGCAGCAGCCTGGCCTTGGCACAAAGGCGGGTCTGACTTGCAACCAGGGGAGCGCGAGAAGCTTCTCACAGGGGCCACCCCTGGAGTCCCCTCCCCTGTTACCAAAAAACCTGCCACACAAACCCAGCACAACATGCTAAAAGTAAACAAAACCAGGCTATTAAATCAGTCAGTCAACAGATAAACAGGGCACAAATGGTTTGCTCAAAATTTGATTTATTTGCTTGCCAAGCTAAGATACAAGAAGAGGGGAAACCATCTCTCTGTTATTGTAAAAATTATTACTTCAAAATGCATCAGAAGATGATGAAGTAGAAGTGTGTGAACTTTTCAAAGTGCTGGTTTCAAGTGAAACATGTAAAATTCCATGTATAATTTGTGGCAGCGCAATTCATTGCAAATAGGAGGTATTAGAACAGCTCACCTAGTCTGAAGGCCATGCCAGTAAAAGGGATGATAGTAAGGGGCTAACACCCAAAGTTGGTGTAGGTCTTGCCATTATTTTGACAGGAGTTAGACTGGTTAAATTGGATCATAGGTCCATTCAGTATGTCCATTCAGTTACAATAAACAGTGCCACACAGAGAACAAGAAAAATGTTTTGCAGTTTTGTTTTCTCAGGCTAATAGGATTTTGCAGTTATGCCACAGACAGTGCCAGTGGAGAACAACGGGTCAAAAAATTATATTAAGCATTACCTGGGATAGAGCAAGTGGAATTGTACCCATGTCCCCTGAACCAGCAAGTACTCAAATCTAGTCAGCTCAGCCTGCATCTTCTATGATTAATAAAAAATAGTTGAGAACACCAGAAATGATTCTTGGAGACTTGAGCACTGTTATTTAAAAGTATTTTAAAGTAATTGGAAAAAGTGGAAATACTCATATATCTTTATGTCACAACTTCTGTGATGTCTATCCATCAGCTTTGCTTTAATACACACCGTTATCTCTCGTGCTTTCTTTGTGTGTATGTTGACAGCATCATTATGTTTTTCCTTTAAATGTTTTTCTGCAATCTTCAAAGGCATCAGGTAGAATGGAAAAGTTCAAAGGTCTGTAAATATTTTCAAACTGATTTCTATGCCTTCACGTTCTGAAAGACAGAAATAAACTGCTGGTTTAAAGATACACTTTCCCTTTAAAGAAGCAATAAAAGCTTGATCTGTTAGCTGTTTAATTTGGAATTTGGAATTATTTAATGTGTGATTGACCACATCTAACCCAGAATCTTCTATCTTCATCTTTGTTGCTGTAAATTCTAAGAAAGCACAGCTTCTCCAAGTTTTGAAAGAATCAAAATGTTTTAGTTTTTTTCACTGAAGTGCATGACATTTTGTTAGAAAGCTCTGATTTTATTGTGCTATCCTTTAGAATGTCACTAGCCTAGGATTTTTTATTTTTATTTTTTCATTTACTGTGTCTGCCTAATCAGATATTAAGAATGCAAAGGACTTGAGATCTTTATACAAAATACGGGACAATGCTTTCTACATGTCTTTTGTTAGTAAAACAAATTCTAGTAGCCCCAGCTCTACATGTGGACAGGTACAGGTGAATGACAAGGTCAGTCACTTCTTCTTATATAGTCATTGTACTCATAATAGCACCTAGTCATGATTTAGTATAGATTTAAAAAATGCTTTATAAAAGAGGTCAGGATCATGGAGAGATACGGCAGCAGAGAGAGGATATGACTTGCTTGAGGACATTCATCACTGTCATGAGTGGAGAAGGGACTCAAGAGCATCAGTTTAGTGCTTAAATTCAGGCAACACTCCTGGACTTACTATTACAGCAAAGTGCTACCCCAGATGCCTACTCACATTTATTCCCTATTTTACATATAGTTATTTGATCTGTGTTCATAAGTCTGTTTGTTTGTTTCCTAAGAGAACTGAACATTGAACAAACTTGCTGACTGGAGTGACTGTCAAAGCAGCCCATTTTGCAGTTACTGCAGCAGATTGAAAGTGATAATTGTGAAAACTGGGAACTGTAAAGTAAAAGAGGGATTAATCCAGGCAGGAGATAATGTCACGTGCTCTTTGTAGCCTATTAAACAGCTCCCATTCAAAATTGTATATATTGATTATTTGAAGCAATATCCATATCAGCTCACGATCACATGCTTATATAGCATTTGTTCAACAGTTTCAACCAATGAACGAATTTGTGAAAGTTACGATGCTTGCACGTGTTTCACAAATAATAAAAGAAGTAAAAATGGGGAATAAACCATTCATAGTAATGGAGCTTCACACTATCACAAAATATTTTGACATTTCTTATATGGAAAAAAACAGATGTAGAATTGAATCGTCCTTTTGCCCTTTTTTTCCCCCTTTCAGTACAGTTAAAAATCCATAAGTCATAGAATCCATATTGGTGTCTGAAATTTGAAGAAATAAAAGGCACACAGAAGGAAATGAACAAGCTGTGTTTGCAATGATGCTGTGCATGTGGAACAACATTTATTAGTCTTTCTGTGAAGGAAGTTTCATCACAGAGAAAGTGGTTAATGTTTGATTTATTGAGATAGTTACCTTTTTCATTTATACAGAATAATAAATCATTTTGGGGACTAACTTTATGTCCCTTGGTACCATATATTAAAGGGTTCTTTAAGTCTAATCCTAAAAGGACTGTGCAAAAGAACATTAGAAAACAAGGCACACCTAGGTGATAGGATTTTTCCAACACTGACATACTTTACAGATGTGTAGGCATCAAGTTATGTCACTCAGGTATTTGAAGTGTTTGCAGATAATCAAAAGTTATCCACTGCCTGCATATATCCAGTTGGCAAAAAAAGTTATAGTTAGATAGAAGCTT